>NW_009649485.1:409303-438965 GCF_000708025.1 Charadrius vociferus | reverse complement strand
AAGGGTCGTGCAGAGCAGAAGCCGTACTGTTTAGTTCTGAAGACAACCCATTCAGTGTTATCACCAGTCAGCCAACGTCCAGGAAAGGATACTGCAGAAGAACAGCATTGATACCACAGTTTCCCTTAGAATAAGTCCAGAAACAAGCAGTACCCCAGATATCACCAGCTGGTAGCTATTTGTAAACGACTTTTTTTCTACTAGAAAGGAACAAGGCTAACATCACTTAAATATACACAAATTTACTGACCTTAAAGTGAAGTTCACACATCGTGAAGACCACAGCAGCATGTTCAGACACAGATTTTGCCCCAAGGAACTACCCCAGAGGACAGTATGCATCGCAGAAGAAACCTCCCACAGTGAAGGGAAATGAGATGATGTTCTCCTTTATGAATGAACATTTCAGCACTTCATCTTGATTTTAGAAGCTTTCACATACAACAGCACAAGGCACCACACTCAAAAGTCCTGAAAAGTAGGCAAACTCCATCTCAGGATGACTACTAAGCTTGAGATAACTACCCACCTGGAAGCATGTGGAAAAGAAGAAAGCTTGCGGTGTCCTAAATTCCCACCACCCTTGTCTGGGAAAGCTGCAGGTCTGAGGAGCTCTTTCTCCCCTGGAAAATGGAGAGGTCACTGCTTTACAGGTGCACTGTGTCAGGAGCAGGAGAGGACCCCATTCACCCCGGTGTCACGTAGGGGTCTTGCTGCAGCCCTTTAATCTTCGCAGGTGATCGACAAGGCTGCACCAGAGTCAAAAGCTAAGACAAGACATTACTAGAGCAAGAAATAAATTAAAATAAATGAGAAAAAACATTTGAGGAAGAGACAAGTAACTGCATGGCCACAGTGCATATCTTCAAGCAGATATTTTTTCATCGGAGGCCGGGTCAATACCAAGCACTGCAGGGGTGATGGGTCAGCTGTGCCCAGAGTTTTGCCCCTATCCCCACCATCGTTTATCCACATCCTGACATGTGAGCACAGGCAAGAGCGGCGGGAGGGCAGAGGGGGCAGGAGTGCGGGCAGAGCGGATGCAAACACCGTTAGCAGGCGGCTCTCAGCTGTGTCGGGGAGTGACCACCAGCCATGGCAGGTACATGCCGAGCAAAAAGGCGGACATGAAAAGATGTGGTGTTTAAAGGCTGCTGCTTCTGCAAGGGAGGAAATCCACATTTTCACATTGATTACATTCTTTACTCTGCATTAAAGGCATACACTGAGCCTCAGCTCTACTTTTCTAACGGCGTTTGGCTGTGTTACCTCCGTGTCATTGCAGGATATGTTATGATAAATAGTGGAAGACACAGAATACAATTTCTCAAGAATAATATCTAACCAATTATTATCCAACCTCCTAACAGGGTGGCGACAAGAAATTACCATCACTGCTATTGGATGCAATGGGTTAGTTTGAACCCACTTTCCTCGTTCTCCACAGTCTGTTGAAGTGAAGATCTGGTCTCAGGGTTAGTTTCTCCCCCTTGGATTATTTCATAATGAGAAATATTTAATAACCTGGCTGCCTTCCCATGGAGAGTGCCACAGCTCCCCCGCTGGGAACAGGCAGTTTGTGATGCCTGCTCCTCAGGGAAGTCAGGCTTTGTCAGAAATGGAGGTGGCAAAAACGCTGGTTACTTTTTCTTCCAGTCTCCTTCACGATGCTTTCCACTCCTCCTCCTCCCTTTCCCGACCTCCCCGCTCAGAGGCAGCCCCAATCCGCTTTTTAGGGTACAGGTTTTGATTAGCTGGGAGGTGAGCGTAAATCCGGTGCCGTGGTAAAAAGCGCCACAACTGGGACACCTGAAACATTGCCAACCACTTTCTCGGGTGCCAAAAATATTTGAGAATAAACCAGTTTCATCGCCATCTAACATTACCCCAATTTTCTGGTATCGAGAATGAAAATAAACTAAACCATTGGAAAGGCCTTATGTTTCACGTTGGTGTTGGACTTGTGGAAGCTTAGGGAGAGAGACAGCCATGTGTCTTTACCCAGAAATAGGAATTATTTTTTTTTCTGTGTCAGAAAATATGATTCATCAGGCATGCCAGGGAGAGCATCACTCGAGAAAGAAATTACTGTATTCCCCCCGGGCCTCTCCATCGCTCATGGAGAGCCAAATTCTGGGAACGTGACTTAACACAATCAAACTGTACGAAAGGCACTAAATGGGGCAGCGTGAGAAAAAGCCATGAGGAGCCTGTGGTGGTCAGTATTCTCCTCCACACTCTGTGAAAGCTCTTTTTCCTCCATACTGATAAAAAAACAGGTTTGAAAGCCCCTACATCCCACAGCCACCCTGGTAGGTCTCATCCCAACATCTCAAAGGGACTATGGTTATCAAATAGAGATATCAAATAGGGATATCCCTGTCAAATAAGGATATCAAATAGACATCTTTAACCCTGATGTCACTGTCACTATTTTGTTTAATTTGTGTGTCCCCTTCACTTGCAGAAACAGGGTGTGATCGAATAACGAGTTGTCTTGGTCATGTTCCCAGAGTCAGGACCAGCCTAGACTCATCCAGGGATGAATTTCCTCCATCTCCAAATGGGGAATTTCCTTCCTACTTGTTTGTTTTCATAATGACTCTGTGCTAGGCAAGACAAGTTTCGCCTGTGCCTCACAGTGCTCTGTGCCTGGGAATACCCTGAAAGATGCCTTTGCAGCTCTTTCATGGAAAACTGCTATCCAAATTTTATTAGTAGTGCTAATTATTATTTTCTGCTATCATTTTACCTGTTATACCTCGACTTTAAATTTGGTTCCTACCTGCTGTACAATGTCTTCCTACCTCCCAGCAGGATGGAGTTCTTCCAGAGCTGCGAAAAGCAGCAGTGATAAATCATAGAATGGTTTGGGTTGGAAGGGACCTCGAAGATCATCCAGTTCCAACGCCCTGCCCTGGGCACAGACACCTCCCACTAAAGCAGGTTGCTCCAAGCTGTATCCAACCTGGCCTTGAACACCTCCAGGGATGGGGCAGCCACAGCTTCTCTGGGCAACCTGTGCCAGGGGCTCACCACCCTCAGAGGGTAAAGAATTTCTTCCCAGTATCTCATCTAAATCTCCCCTTTCAGTTTAGAACTGTTCCCCCTTGTCCTATAGCTCTACTCCCTGATCAGGAGTCCCTCCCCAGCTTTCCTGGAGCCCCTTTAGGCACTGGAAGGGGCTCTAAGGTCTCCTTCCAGAGCCTTCTCTTCTCTAGGCTGAACACCCCCAAGTCTCTCGGCCTGTCCTCATAGGAGAGGAGCTCCAGTCCTCCGAGCATCTCAGTGGCCTCCTCTGGCCCTGCTCCAACAACATCCTTCTTGTGCCGAGGACTCCAAAGCTGGACACAGAGTGACTCTGAGAAAGCTCCAAGAAGAACTCGTGGGACCTCAGAGGGAAGGATGAGCCTCTTCTCACCTCCCAAAGCTCTAACTGCACTTTGCTGTTCACACATAAACTGGCATAAAACTAAAGCAAAGCAGGCATGGAGTGGCTTATGATCTAAGGGTGGGAGAAAAAGCTCCTGTGCTTGTCCTATAAACCCTCCAGGCGAGAGATTCAGAAGTAGGACCATCCAGCCCTCATAGCCATGGATCAAGAACGTCCCCTCTGCAGGACCCTTAATCCAGCAGAGCACAGCCAGCTTGTGCGAGGTGTGAGGCAGAGGCCAACAGCACATGAAGGTGCCCGTTTGGAGTCTGTTACACACTGAGACGCATCCAGCACAGCCTCTGACTGGTCAGTGCTCATTTGTGTGTCACAGGTTCCATTTTGCATTTGAAAGCAGTGATGAATTTTGGATTTTCCTCTCTTGGTGTGCTGGAAAAAGCACGAGAGGGGAGCTATCACCGCTCACTCCTAGTTGTTGCAGCATGGCACCCGTCTCCCTTGTGCCACCGCTTGTTTCCCCCACGCCGGCATCCTGAGCACCAGCCTGTGGTGTGGGTCGCCGTACCCCACCACAGCAGGGACGGGCAGCTCCATGTCCTCCTGCTTGTCTGGCTGGAGAAAGGGGCAGGAAACACCAGCTCTGCTCAGGAGCAACCCTTTGTTTTTGACACCTGTGAATTTTAAAAATGTGTTGTCCTTCCAAGCAAAGAAGTGGGAACGGGTAGGATGGAGAGCACGGATTTTTTTTGCCTCTTCTCCCTCCCTGAAAATACCCGGAATCCACTTTGTGCTTGGGAACAAATCTTTACTAATAAAGTGAAACACGTGGGGAAGTGGAAAGGTCACCCCAGGAGATGGGAGGGGTGGGAGAGGGACAGAGGGATGAGCTCTCCTCGGGCACCCATGGGAGCAGGGCTACACACCTCTTCCAAAGATTTCCAGTGTGCTTCTCAGCCCCGGGTAGATTTGGAAATTCTCAGTCACAGTGGGCGGCTTTTTTTCCTCCACGGAGAGATGAGAAGCGTAACGCATCTGTCTGCAACCCTTACGGATCAGGAATATTTAAGAGGCACAGGCATCCTATTTTCAACCGGAGATTTTCAAACTAATTCACTCCGTGCAGACAAAGGAAAAATAATCTTAGATCTCTCCCTGCCTGTTAATGCACGGCTGTGGCATTCAGCAGCCGCACAGACCAGGCAGCGTTGCTGTCTGAGGCCAGTGCCGGCGCTGCCAGTGGGTGTGAGAGACGCTGAATGGCACAGAGCATCCTCAAGACAGGGGCTGTGGGCTTGGGCGCTGTGAAAGCCCTGGGGAAGCTAAACCCGGGGCTTAAAAGAAAAGTAAAAAAAACCCACCACCTGAGTGTGATGAAATATTTTGCTACTGAAAAGAGAGGACTTGATATATGTTGCGTTGTGAGGACACATCTTGCCAGTTATTTATTCAGGCTTTAAGTGCCATGGCTCTCCGGCTGCCGGCATCTGACATCCCCTGTTACCAGTGCATGAAGCGCAGACCAAGCCTGAAAGGTTTTTGCTTTACTAGGCACAATTTTATTAAAGATTTATCAACAGCAAGATGGCAGAAAGCTTTTCCTTGAGACCGCAGTGTATAGTGGCCTATGCTCCAAAATAGAAAGGGCAGGTCAGGATTCACCCGAAATGCTCTTTTGTGCCAAAGCAGCTACATTGAATTAAACAGAGCGGTGCTGCTGCATTCCTGGCTCATCTCAGCCACTGGTTTCTTTTGCATTTGGCATTAATAATGTCCCTGTGAAGCGCACAAGTTGAAGCCATAATGAAGATTACCCCCTCACCCAAATCCTACAGTTTTGTAACTTCCTCGAGCTGTTTTTTCACTCACATCAAAACTTTGGTGATGCCCATGGAGACAAGCTCTGCACTGGTCTCTTCTGGCAGCAGGCACCTCTGCTGCAATGGCAGAGTGTCGGGGCAGCACATGCCAGCTCAGCACAGAGGCAAACATATCCTCCCCATAATAAAGCTGCTCCTCTCCCTCTTCCCCTGAAGAGTCACAGGCCAGCCAGCAGGAAAGGGCGGGAGAGAGTCTCGTTCCAACTCATCAGAGACAGACACTCCAAGGGACCACAAAGGATGATGAGGATTTCTCCTGCTGATCCGCAGTTATCTCAACAAAAGATCATCCTCCATTGCCACTGATAACCCACCTCCTGTTTAGCAGTGTTTCACGTGCTATGGGAAGGTGCCGAGGCTGAACGGTGACAATCAACATGGCTTCACTAAGGGCAAATCAAGCCTGACAAACTCGGTGGCCTTCTCTACTGTGAGGGTGGTGAGCCCCTGGCGCAGGTTGCCCAGGGAAGTTGTGGCTGTCCCATCCCTGGAGGTGTTCAAGGCCAGGTTGGACGGGGCTTGGAGCAACCTGGGCTGGTGGGAGGTGTCCCTGCCCAGGGCAGGGAGGGAGGATTAGATGATCTTTAAGATCCCTTCCAACCTAAGCCATTCTGTGATTCTATGATTCTATCAAAGTGCTGCAGCAGGGGATGCAATCCAGGCTGCCGGTCAGCGATTCCCCCTGAAGCTTCTCCTGCTACAGCAATGCGTTTCTTTGGTAGGATCCTTAACGCTGCCCACAGTAGCACCTGGGCCAGCAGATCCCCCTTCAAAGTTTACCCAAAAGAACAGGCCAGTAACAAAGTTGTCTGCATGTTTTTCTTACCTGAAGTCCCTTTTTGCGTGGTCAAAATAACTCTTAAAATCAATCTTCTCACAAAGTCACTTTATACCAAGAAGAGGGAGGCCTCCCCACAAGTCTTGATGGGCCAGAATTCATTGGACTACCAAAATGACCTAAAGTCAAGGCTTAACCAAAAGACACCCGGTCTTTGCACCGAGGTGTCCTGTTTAACTTCAGATCACTCAACAAGTCGAGCAGAAAAACTGCAAAGAATTTTGAAAGCAGATGAAAACGTTAAAAATCTTGCCACAAATACATCCCTCAAAAATGTGAGCATCCCAGAGCAGAGACCAGGAGGGAGTGGGTCAGCAGTGAGCGGCCACGGGAGGGCAACACACTGAGAGGCGCTTCTGGAAGGAAGCGCAAAGCATTAACTACAAGAAAACCAACGGCATTTCTTTCTAAGATTTTATTTCGATTTAATTGTCAGCTTCACCCCATTAAAAAAAATTTCCATCAATTTCTACAGAAGTCAAGAAGACACACATTAGGAGAAATTATTACAAGACACAGGACCTGTGAATACAGCAAACTGTTTGCATTTCTTAGTGCAATGGCAACGCTGCTTACACAGCTAAGGCATGGCGTCTCTCTGCAATAACATCTGTGCATACAGAATAGCAGGGAAAAGCATCCACAACTGCAAATTTTGACCAAACATCTTTTCGATTTATTACAGTATGAGAACAAAAAAAAAAAAAATCACAAGCAAAAGAAACAAAAAGAGTAACTTTGCCTCAGCAGCTCTGCAAACTCCAGCCAGCGGCTATGGCATAGCCCAGGATGTCCCAGAATGAATCATCACTTTGTGCCAGCTCTGGCTTGCAGGCATATCACACTGCACTGAAGCACTTTAAATAGCAGTCTGGCTTTAAATGGAATTGTGCAAATTCATTGTACGATCTGTCACTTCGCTTCCCAACGCTCGCTGCACACAGGCAGCCCCTTAACTATTTACATGTCTGAGCTAGCAGCCTGTGCGCTTCACTGAGGGGGTTATCCCACCGGCTGATGCCTCTCCTTGAATCTAGACGGCCCCGTTGTTGCCACCAAGACAATGGGAGGCACTTCTGCTTTACTTTAAATCACAAAGCCTATTCATAAGAAAAAAAAAAAAAACAAACAGGGAAGGAAGATGATTTTTGGCTAGGTATCAGGAGGTCTCCAGGCTGAAAGCATGGAGCTCATCACTCTTCCCGCCCCTCGGGACTGGCGCACAAGTCGCAGAGCAGCGAAGGGGATGGTCCCCGGTGGGAGCTGCGGCAGAGCACAGGCCAAGCTGGCAGGGGAGCCACCTCCGTGGTGACCTGTGTGCTCCCACCCTCCAGAGACCACCGCTTCTCCCTGCACAGCTCCTTCCTGAGAACCACACTCAGCTCCCCAGCAACGCATCGCTCACGCAACCGCCGGTCGGCTCCTTTAGCCCGTAACGCCGCTAAAGGCACAATGCTGCTTATCCTGCAGGGGAAAAGCAAACATCTCCCTTCTTCAATGAGACTTGCACAAGGTGAGAGTGTGTATGTTGAACACATGGCTGCTTTTTCTTAGCGCATTTACTGTCTGCAGCACAAGAACCACAGCATGCACAAGAATGGCCTCTGCACGTGTAACCACCTCCTGTGTTTTACACAGCCAGGACAACCTCCCTGCACATCAAGTAAAGCATGTTCCTAAACACCAGTATGGTTTCAGCAGCACATGACAAGCTATTCTGGACTTGACAGGGAAGCTGCAATTCTCCAGCCAGACAGGCTCATCCAAGATGCTACTTGGTTTATTTCCCAGTAAATATCCCTGCTTGCCAAGAAGGACCCGACTCCGACGCAGGTACACGCAGGCTTCTGCCAGGAACCAATGATGAAATTATCACTTCATCTGCTGTTTGCATGTGCTGCATAGATGCGCTTGTGGAGAAGTATGTTAATCTTTGGTATTTGCTCCAGAAAGAAAAACCTTCCAAGAAAAAGAATGTCCCCCAATCTACACCCATGCCAATTTTATACCTAGCCTCACTTTTACTTTTTAAATTACTAACTACCACTAATAAAGGAACAGATTATTTTCTATTCTTTGCTGTCAGGTCCTTTAACTAACACCACCGGGATGAACCAAGACTCCTTTTCCCTCTCTGCTCCCAGCTCTGACCCTCGGGATAACTCAGCCTGGATTTTTGGTTGCTTGCTTTTCCCTGAGAGGCATTCTCACTTCAACCGACCTTAGAGAGGGAAGAAATATAGCCATAGCCTTTAGTAAACTTTCCTGTTCCATATGCTCTTCAAGGCTCAAGGAAGCCATTCGGTTTAAGGAACTGGGAGGACCGTGTCCCGCTGCACAGCCAGTGTGCCCCTGGGGCAGTTTTACTGACCCGAGAGGGCTCCCGGCACCGCGAGGTGTCCTCAAGCCACCAAGTACAGCAGATTCTCACCTTCAGACTAAATAAGTCACCGGTAACTTCCATAGGTTTCAGTAACAGCTCACAACAATTTGCAACCTGTTATTCAAAGGGCAACATGGTGGATAATCTAAATGGAAAGAATCTACCCAGCAGCAATAAGGCCTCTGCTTCTGCTTTAAAATGAGATGTGACCATCGCGATTACTTTGAATAATTTTTTTTTTGTGTAAAATGGAATACCATTCCTCTAATGAGGTTTTAAAGCTGGCTTCAAAACCCCATTAAATTTCAGAGATACTTTTTCTAGTCCCTTAAAAAGGAGTTGCTACAGGAGTTAAGCAGCAGCAAGGAAAGGAACATTTCCTTTCAAATGTTATAATTTAGAGCTCGTTTGCTGGAGGAAAACCCCAACGTATTGTCACCTTAAACACAAGGCAAGCCAGAGAGAAAACAAGAGAATATAATTAAAGCACGTCCCAAGATGGAAGGCAGCACAACAGCAGATTGTTGTGTAACAAGGGCAGCACAGCCTCATGGTTACCCCATTCTGCAGGAAACCTGCTCAGCTCCGTCACCTTTTTCTCCCTAATAAGAGTCCCCGTGGAGATCAGATCGAAGAGACGCAAGCCCTGGTGGGGTGGAGGCAGGGGAAATGAAGTCTAAATCAGCTGCTCTGCTGGGTGATGTTTTGTTCTCATGGCATTTGTCTCATTCCACATTTCACACTGCAGCAATCAGGCTATTAAGCGTTCATAACATCCCTCGGCCCACTGCTGATCCCAGGGTAGGTCTGCCTGGCTGCGCAGAAAACTCCTCTGCTGAGTGCTGCACAGTTACACCAGGGGAGCAGTTCAGGAAACGCCAGCTCCACAGTCAAAGGAGTGGCTGCAGCTGTGTGAAAACATCCAAGCCAGCTTTAACGGGGCTGGTGGAGGCACCGCTCCCAGTACAAAGCCAGCGACCAGGAGCTGGGCTTCCCAGGGTCAGAATAAAGACTGACCCATATAGCTTGTGCTGACTTGCAATGCGGCTCTAGCATTATCCACGTAGCCCATTTGATTTCACCTGGTGTGTTCTGGGACGAGCTGCACTCACAGCAGCGATGGCCATGAAGAGTCGCCGTCTACTCTCGAGATCTGACCTAACGAAGAGTGTAGCTGCCTCTACGTGGGGTTGGCTCGCAGCCCAACCGTGCCCCAATGCTGGAGGTAAAAACATTTTATCAGAACAGTAAAATCAGTGTCCTCTGAGCCCTTCTTCATCTCTCAAGACATTTCCCGCAAATATTTGGAAATTCTGCCCTGCACCCAATTCCTCCTCTGGACTATATGTTTGATACTATATTGAGTGAGTGTTGTCCTGGAAGGAAATACAGTTATTCCAAGACGACCTGCTCTGTGGAAGATGATGGCATTTTTATAACATGAATAAAGTTTAAAGCTGGAAGACAATTTTCAGTCTGACTGTTTTGAGAAAACCTCTCCAAGTGACTGACAATGTTGCAAGGGATCCTCCAGCGCACAGTAACTTGAGATGTAGCTGCAACTTCTATTCAGGTGACATTCGAGCTGATCTGGAAATCTCTTCATTCAGTCAGTGAATGAAGAGCCACAGAGCATCTTTCTCACCGAGTACAGGGATACGGTCTCCCCAAGCTCCTTACGCTCTTGCGTGGGTAACTGAAGAACCACCCACTGAAAATGTCACTTCTCACAGGTGGTTCAGGACTACCGCACCTCCCAGCTGGAGGAGGAAAGCCACTGGTACTGAGCTAGGCAGCAGCAAGCTAAGAAACCCCAAGCTGCTTCACTTGCAGCCCTGACTCCCTGCGTCTCCCTCAAGAATTTTAGTCTTCCAATGGTTTCTGCAAGTTTTTCCAGTTTCAACTCACAGAAGAAAAACGTAACATTATCAAATGAACAACCTCAGGCTTTTCAAGTAAGTATAGATATTTTTAGCCATCAAAAAAGCCCCATGTCATGGCACTTAAGTCCCTGCAAAGTATCTTGGATTACTTCAGTTTCTTAAAATATACAGACTGCAAAACACTTCACTGGGAAAGGGAAAGCTAAATAAATCTGAAAAATCTTCTTGGCAGTCTGAAGTGCTTCAGATCAGACATTTCAGTGCCTGGGACCCTCCGCGGGCTGGGAACCAGTCTGCACCAGCTCCAGCACATTCAAACCACAGCCAACAGTGGAGCATGAACACGGACAAGGCGGGCTGGGATGAAGCGTGAACAGGAGAATGAGAAAACACAGCAAGTACTGGGCACGCACAAAGGTAACTGGCGCTGATAAACTTCGTAGGTGCCGGTGCCCACCTGGGCTCAGGCAGTAAGTATAAAGAATCTAGACAAAACAGACAATCCTGAGATGGAGATCCATTTCTTGGTAAGGCTTTGAGTGCATGTGGGTTTTTTAAGTGCTTTTCTTAAGTTAATTATCACAAAAGACAGGCTAGCATTCTTTAAACAGTTGTGATCCTTCATTCCAGTATAAAACACATACGCAAACATGGCTGAAGACCCATGATCACCTAGGATATCATTTTAAAGTTTGTATTAAAAATATAGTTTTATCCAAATGATAAATATTTTAAAATAAGCATTTACAAAAATAAATGGTCCATTCCCATAAGGAAGGACATATATAGCTGAAACTCTGAATACATCTTGAGGCAACGCAATTATTGACGAAGCTAGTTAATAATATCTTTGGTATGAGGGTATAGTACATTAATATGCATGCACTGTTGTCTTCCTTTGGCAGGTATACTGAACAGACAAGTGAAGAGGCAGCTTTTCCTTAATTTCTTGACAGGTCTTCCAAATACAACATACAAATATTTCTAACGTGTCTTCCTATGATAATAGGAGAAAAGCCCAAGATTCTCCTGGCTCTTCCTATGACTTTGGTATCTAAAACAGAAACGAAAAAAAGAGGAAAAAGTGAAAGTGAACACAGTGAAGTTTCATTCTAGATAGGAAGCAGCATCTACAAGAAATAGAAAATCAATTAAAAAAATTACTCTAGAGGAAAGCCCATTTCCTTCAATATTGCATACATCAATGGTCAAGACAGGATAACAATGACTCTCTTAGGATTCATCGCTGCAATTTCAGACACTCGAAGAGGTGATTACTGAGTTAGGTAAGGGGGCAGTTTTACACCTGAGCATGGCACTGGGTGGTGCAAGCCTGGAACACCACAGCCAGGTCTGGCAGCCCTGTGACACGTGGGGCATTGAGACACTGCACAGGTACAGGAAAGAGCATCAAAAACTGGAAAAAAAGGAGCCTTGGAACAAAAGACTTGGAGAGCTTTGGTTGGTAATTTTAGCAAAAATAAAGACTGAGAGATGGCTTGAGGCACAAAGACCTCCACAGGGAGAAAACAGAAAATGTCAGCTGGCACGGAAACAAGGGGCTGAGGGGCTCTGCAACGTGGTATAGAAAGGCTTAACAAAAATGCCAGGCTGGAGCTGAAACCAGTTCAAATTGAGAATAAGACACACACTTCTACTGCTAAGGCCAATTAACTAGTATCAGGGGAAGTGATGGATTTGCTGGCTTTTTGGTATCAGTCCCTGATGCTTTTCTGAAAATGCTTCCCTTAAATGCTGGCGTCTGAACCTGATGAAGGGAAGAGATAGTAGCTAAGGAAACACATGGGTTAGCCTCGACGGTCTCATGGTTCCCTTTTAGCCTTAACCCTGACTCCACGGACAGTCCACCTGAGGGACTGGGAATGAAGGGTAACACAGCGCAGACCCCCATGTCACCTGAAATGTCCATGAACTGGTGCTACTGTAGCCCACAGCTCTGGGAAAAAAACAGTGAAGAACAATGTCCAACTGTAACTGCTGTGACTGGGGTATGAGGAGCAGAAAGCACTAAACCAAAATGGAGTTTGGATTCTGCTCTCCATCTACCATGTGAAGACTGGCACTTTCCCACAGCGCCATGTGAAGACTCAAGAGCAAGTGACACCTCTGAATCAGCTGCTCTCTCCCCCTGCATCTCTCCCACTAGCCCTGCCTCACTGCTTTGCTGAAGTCCGTCCATGTGGATGCGTCAATGCACTTTCTGTTAAGAGCTGCCGCTCTCACAGCGATGCTGGGCGAGTGGAAGGTAGGGCTGCGGAGAGGAGCAGGAGCTCTGCTCTGATGGCTGCTGTGAAGGGAGAGCTAACATTCACAGCCAGCAACAGGGGCAGTGGTTGTAGCTGCTTGGGCTCAGCAAATCCAGCCAGCATCCTCCAGCCCTGGCACTGGCCATTCCAGCTCCCAAGGGATGTGGAAGCCAGAAGGTCTGGGTGTTTTCAGGCCTCATGACTGCTGGGAATCATGACCCATTGCTATAGCAACAGGAGCTCACATGACTACTGTCTTTTAAAAAGAGTCCCTATTTGTGGCATCCTCTGTAGGCAAACTATCCATTATTTATACCTCAGCGTGTCTGAAGCACAATTTGTACCCTAACCTCATTAATGAATGATGACACCTTGACCTGCTCTATTAAGTAAGCCATGTTAGATCAAGAGGTGCGCTGCTCTCCCGTCACGTGCTAAAGTAAGGCAACCAAGGGAAAAGACACCGGAGCAGATTACCTGAGTTACAGCAATACCAAAACAACGCAAATCCTGCAGCAACGCTAAAACAAGCAAGGAAAAACACCGGACCTAAAAGAAAACGAAAAAGGAAACACATTAAGGCAGAACAGAGCAGTGGAAATTTAGCTCAGTTCATAAATCATCAATTGCTATTAATATGCATAATTAAGTGTATTCAAATGAAGCTAACACATTCCCAATTATGTATGTTCTGTAGCTAATGTACTATGAAGCACATTTACTACACTGTAATTAATTTTTACTACAGTTGCTTTGACACCATTCACTGTTCCCCTTTGTTCATCTAGCTATATCCTATTAAATCGAAGAGAAAACTTTCTTACATGTTTTCTTACTCCAAAACAGTTGTTGTGCAAAAACCCCCTTTAAACACTACAACAAAATACTAACCAGATTACTGGGACCTCACCACACAGTGCAGCATTTTACTCCACAAATAGCCCTGAGCAGGCCAATGCACTGCCTGTGGGTAAGAGTACATCATATGAGACTGCACTCCCTTAGAAGCAGATTTTTTAGGGTTTTCTTTTTTTTCCCTACCCATGTTCCACAAATTCTGCTTTCATGACAAAAGCAAATATTCTTTTTGCTGTTTACAGTTCTGCTGGAAGCTGAAATGCACAGCCACACACACCTAGAACAAATCTCCCACTGGAAGCGTTTCCTTCACATGCCTGCCCGGAGCTACAACCAGTTTAATGCTGATGTTCAGTATTGACGTTCAGTAAAACCTTTCTAATTCATATTTATCCGCACACAAAACTTCATAAAGATTTATATCTGTTTCATTATCATCTAATATTCCATTTGTATTTACTACTTCAGTATGAATACAGCTACAATTAAACTGCACCTGTCAATTTAAGGACAAATGTCCTGCCGACTAACAAATTAGTGGGGCTGATCACACAGGCAACAACCCAGAGAAAGAGCAATGGCGCAAGGACTGGGTTGTAATCTCCCAGCGAGAGTGGCCAGCAGCAGGACAATCTCCAGTCTGAGGTCAGCTCTTTCATCAGCCTGAGTTAGAATATAAATTATTTCATTTTCTTATTTCCAAGCCCTTTCTCTGTTCTTCCTGTACTGTTCTGCTGCAGTCAGCGATAGCCATGTGAAAAACCTGAATAGCAATTTGGTTCAATTTTCAAAGTAATAACAACACAGGCAAAAATACACATTGAGTTAAGCTGTGTTTCTGCCCCTCGTTTCTGTTTTTCTCTCAGGGAAAAACTGCCCAAAAGGCATAGCTCAGAGAAGCTGTTTTTATTGTCTCATAATTGTATTTAAATTTCTAAATAAAATATCAAATAAACTTAAATGATAAAATAGCTCGTTATAAATTTAAAAAATTCTTCAGCTTTCTTTCAGATCTTCAATTATTTTTTCAAAATATCTTTCAGTCAATAAAATGTTTGCCTCTGTAATCTGTGCATTGAACAGAGGAAGGTGAAAAAATTAACATGTTTTCCTAAGGAAAATACATTTAGGTTCACCCTGGCTCATCTTCCTTTCTGTCTTTGTTTTCAAATTACTTTACTTAAATTAAAAGCTTAAAAGAAATGAAAAATTTTGAAAGTTATATAAAAGAATTATTGATGGCCTTATGCAAAATGACATCATCAGCAGCTGAATGGACCTTACTATTCAAGCACTGAAGAAATCATACGAAATTAAGAATTTAGCTCTAACAGCGTAAGTAAAAATACTGTTGTAAATATTGATTAAACTCTACAGTCTCTTGAATTTCCTGGCACTGGTTTCCTCAACAGCAGCTCAGTACGCTTTCCTCCATTAATTCCACTTAACTTGTGACAGTAAAGACATCATAAAACAAACTATTTGTTACATGAAATGCAAATTACATGATAAAATAAATTGCATCATAATCTGAAAAGCCATTCCATCCGGTGACACTGTATGCATTTATTTACCCCTGTCATTTAGCATATATTTCTCCTTGTCAGTGTCTATCTCTGTGGAATCTGTGGTTTCTAGAAATAAAAGCAACACATGAAAAGTTAGTACTCAGCTCAAGCAAACGAACAAACACAATCAGCACATGCAAAATTGTGCAAAACAACACATTTCAGAAAAATATCCATTGACATAAAATATTAACCCCTCCAAAGGTAAATCAGCTTCTTTGAAAGTCTGCAGGTACTACGTGCTAACACTTGGCGCAAATAATTTTTGCCTTAATCTTCTGCAAATTCTCATCGAAAAGGAGGTGGACCTTAAGACAAGGTGTTCAGTAGTTAGCAGCAATAAAGCAGGTTCTGCTTTGGGCAGAAAGACCCACAGCTCTTTTAGAGGTGCCTTTGCCATACAGATGTGGAGATAACATTGTCTGCAGAACTTGTGGGCGACACCAAGGAACACCGCTGTCACCATAAATGGCAGAGGAATTACTTTCCTTTAATGCATCATGAATCTGCAAAACAACTCTCTTTGTGGTCAAGAGGGTTAAACCCACCCCTCCAAAAAGAAAAAAGAAAAAAAGAGAGAGCTCAATAAGGAAGAATTTGAGACTCTGGTTTCAGCCGATTTCCTCCTACGTGACAACCTGGAGCTAGGTGAGGTGCCTTGGGAAACTGCCCTGCCCACCAGCTCAGCAAAGGGGACTCGCCGTCAGCGTCAGCCAACGTGAGACGGTGAACATCCCCCTCCCATGCTAAATACATCCCTCTCGGTGGGGTGACAGGGCATAACGTTCAAGCGCAACACAAACATCTGAAGCACTTTGCTGCAAAGCTTGAGAGTCACCGAAGCAGGAAGGGTTGCCGCGGAGCCTGCACGGTGCACGCTGTATCAACAGCAACCTCATGCAGCCTGCCCGTCTTGAGGGATGTCCTCCCTCTGCGCTGTAGCTAAGAAATCCTCACGCTTCACCGGGCAGCGCAGCCAAATCTCTGCGCTTTTGTCAGGCTATTGCTGCGTGGGGCTGATCTGATCCTTTATCTTTCTTTTCTAGTCTATGTCAGCATTGAGAGAAATAAAAACATTTTCTGAGTCATTTGGAAGATCCTGTTAGTCTTCAATAGCTCTGAAGTTACTCATGCCGTGTTCCTTACCCACCCTCTAGTGGGAATTCTGAGACACTACTAAAGATTTCACTTGCAGTATTACACTTGAGGCAAAGTAATTTTCTTTTAGCACAAATTTTAAAATTGTTTTAAAAATGAAAAGGAAATCTTTGAAAGGATTTCCTCCGTAGAAAACTTTTTTTTATATGTACAGCTGTATGTAATCTATTACAGAGCTCTGTCCTGGCCATTGTTCATCTGTGTCCTCACCGATAATTTATCCAGGTGTTTATAATGCTGCTTGTTTCAGTTCAATCTGCATCAAGAACAAAGTCCCCGTGTTAGGGATTCCCTTTTTTCTTCGCATTTACAAATTCTAGTGTCAATTCTGTAAATGCTCTGTGCTGAATTTGACAAATCTAACAACTACTGCTATGAGTAACATTTAAGTAACATAAAAACTGTACGTATTAGAGCTTGGAAGGATAATGCCTTTAATATTCAAAATGTCCAAGTTCACTTAAATGAAAAATAACACCTCATATTGCAAAGGGAGCTTTTCCTGAAGAATAAAATTGTTTGTGGTTTTAGCTTAAAATGCTGCACAGATGCCTATCAACCAGAATGCAGACATCTGGTTTAGTTACAGAACTCATAAACAGCAGCAAACATATTAACACAATCATCTCATTATTTCCTTCTCAGGTCAATATAAGGAAGCTGCAGAACCTCAGCATGTAGTAGTATTTTACCTCAGTTATTTAAATTATTCTCACTGTTCTGAGGATGGTAACATAAGAGAGTATATCAAGATACAGAGAATTTAATGACTTATGATGGTTACTCAAGTCCCTTTGCATAAGGCAGCAGCAGCAAAACAGCTTTGGAGCACCACAAACAGCTCTATTTTTTTTCTGTGAAGCACTTCTAGCACATGTACTTGTCATGTGCAGTTTGATCACGAGAAGCCCTAACCCTGCCTACTTATGCGGCTACCCGAGTAAAAGCACTCAGAAGTAACCACGTAAATCAGGTGCAAAGATGAGCATGTTTATGCCCTACCTAAAAGTGCAACCATCACGCCGACACCCTACAGAAGTTTCCTTTCAGCAAGGCTTTTGACACTATTCTCCCGTAACAACCTCACAGGTAAGTTTAGGAATTGTGGGTTAGATGAGTGGACAGTAAGGTGGATTGAGAACTGGCTGAATAGCAGAACTCAGAGGGTTGTCATCAGCAGTGCAGAGTCCAGTTGGAGACCTGTAGCTAGCGGTGTTCCCCAGGGGTCTGTGCCGGGTCCAGTCTTGTTCAACATATTCATCAACGACCTGGATGAGGGGACAGAGCGTACCCCCAGCAAGTTTGCTGATGACACAAAACTGGGAGGAGTGGGTGGCACACCAGAAGGCTGTGCCACCATCCAGTGAGACCTGGACAAGCCAGAGTGGTGGGCAGAGAGGAACCTAATGAAGTTCAACAACGGAAAGTGCAGCGTCCTGCACCTCAAGAGGAATAATCCCATAGACCAGTACAGGTTAGGGGCTGTTAGGAGAGCAGCTCTGCAGAGAGGGACCTGGGAGTCCTGGTGGACAAGTTGCCCACGAGCCAGCAACGTGCCCTTGTGGCCAAGAGGGCCAATGGTCTCCTGGGGCACATTAAAAGGAGCGTGGCCAGTGGCTCGAGGGAGGTCATCCTCCCCCTCTACTCTGCCCTGGTGAGGCCACATCTGGAGCACCGT
This sequence comes from Charadrius vociferus, assembly GCF_000708025.1. Classification (NCBI taxonomy): domain Eukaryota; kingdom Metazoa; phylum Chordata; class Aves; order Charadriiformes; family Charadriidae; genus Charadrius; species Charadrius vociferus. The sequence continues at coordinate 421,061 of NW_009649485.1, read as the reverse complement.
GTCCAGTTCTGGGCTCCCCGGTTCAAGAAAGACAAGGAACTGCTGGAGAGAGTCCGGCAGAGGGCTACAAAGACGATCAGGGGACTGGAGCACCTCTCTGATGAGGGAAGACTGCGAGCCCCAGGGCTGTTCAGCTTGGAGAAGAGAAGGCTGAGAGGGGATCTCCTCAATGCTTATCAGCATCTAAAGGGCAGGTGGCAAAAGGACAGGGCCAGACTCTTTTCAGTGGAGCCCGGTGACAGGACAAGGGGCAACGGGCACAAACTGGAACATGGGGAAACTCTGTCTCAACATGAGGAAGAACTTCTTTACTTTGAGGGTGGCAGAGCACTGGCACAGGCTGCCCAGAGAGACGGTGGAATCTCCTTCTCTGGAGAGATTCAAAACCTGCCTGGATGAGCCCCTGTCCAACCTGCTGTAGGTGACCCTGTTTTGGCAGGGGGTTGGACTGGATGATCTCCAGGGGTCCCTTCCAACCCTGAACAGTCTGTGATTCTGTCATTCTGTGGTTTGTCTAGGCATGATGATGGCACAAGGCAGGGTCATCTTCACAATATCTGCAGAACTTCCAACATGAGCTTTACAGGTATGGACAAACTTGGTCACAGCTATGCTATTTCTAGTACCCAACTGAATTCAGACCATCTATATGGGATGTAGTCAGGCCTTGGCTACTGTATGCACGTATGTTAAGATTCATTTTCAGAAACTGGTTGTAGAGGTGTTACTGAACATTAACAGAGCTTAAGCCCTTAAACCATCAACACACTGTTGAAATTTTCTTCTTAGTGGCTACACAAAGACTTCTTATGTTGCTCTTAATAAAGGCTGTGTGCTGCCTTCTAGTCAATCTGGTAGAAAAACCTGTTGGTCTTGAGCTCTACCCAAGTAAAAACGATAGAGCCATGACTATTTGTTTAAGAGCCTCTTCCCTCAAAGGGCCTGACTTCTGCAAGGTGAATATCAGATCAAAAGCAGTGCCTTAAAGGTGCTGCAAGGCTGAATCTTTTGGGATTCATGCTCCTGTGAGATTCTGAGACAGAGATGGGCCCAGACTTTCCCAGTTCAAGAGGGTTTGGGTATGGATGTGGAGACCTAGGGTAACTTTGCAGCCTCGCCATGCAGGCAGGAAAATGGTGCAGTCTTCCACCGATATGTATTTATGCTGGGTAGATACAAACCTTGTCCCTCAAAATGAAAGGCAAAATGAATGTAGGCAATGCAATATCTTCAAAAGTAATTACAATTTTATATGCCATTTTCACTCCAGGTCTAACTGGCTTTTTTTAAACCTACAGACTTTTGGTGTAACGACTTGAATCTCACTGGAGTTTGACCCACACGTCTAAAATTTCCCCTGGCATCTAACTGGAGTTTCTTACAACTAGAAAATAATTGACCAGTGAAGCATTATTGCTGTTAGATACTTTATAACAATTTCTTAAACTGCAGTCCCATTGCAGCTTCATTAACTTAAACGTGGGAGCTTTCCCTCAAGTCATTTCAGTATGTGGGATGCCTGAATGTATTTCCCATCCATTTGGAACACTGCTCTTTTCTCCAGTTCATTAGGTAGGGAGAGAAAAATAGTTATGAAAAGAGAAATTGTACTTCATACGAGTTATAGCGCTGTCTTACATGTTGCACTTGAACTGTTTTAAAGACATATTTCATATTTCAAAACAAAGAGTTTTAGACCACCCACACTAGTCAACAAGAACTATGCAGTCAAATCCCCTTACGGCTTTTGGAAAATTCCAGTCAAAAGCAATTAATATATACCCCAAACATTATTTAAATAATGTAAACAGGTTATTTAAATACCCTAAGCCTCATCTGAATGATGTTTTGTAATACACCAATTAGGAAATCCACAACTCAACTTACAAATCAACTTACTCAAGATTTTCCTGCTTGGCAGGTCATTATACAGTTCTTCAGCATTGATCTGTAGAGCCCTGTAAAACTCTTGACAGTGTCTCTCCCCTTTCTTTTGAAGGTGCTTTATCAGATCTGAAAGTCTGGTATGGAGTGATGCCTTTGGATTCCTGAACTGTAAGAGAAAAGCACTCATCAGAAGACAGATTGCAACAGCTGGAGATCACTTACAGTATGCCAGGGAGTGGAGATATGGAGCTTGTTTTACATTTGCTAAAAGAATGGGCCGATAAAATAAGGGGAACCTAAAAAGGACATGCATTGCACAGCAGCCTTCAAGACACTGAGCTCCATCTGGTCAGCACTGTCTGATGGAGAGCATATTGCCTACACTTTGCCTCATTCTTTTTGCTGTCCTGATAAAGTGACGGATATTCTACGTTTGATGTTTTCTCTGCATTCAAACTAACATGGTACTTGCTATTCTACAATTTGATTCTGACAGCTACTGATAGAAAATACCAACAAATATTATAACAAACTTTTATGTTTTCAAGTTTTCCCTTAGTTGCCTAGTAATGATCACCCAAAAAATGTACTTTATACTGCTTATACGGCTTTATACTCCCAATATTTAAGTGTTCATCATCCCAACATTACACGCTTCATTGTTTCCAGCACAATTAACTGCTGCATACCCAGTGCAACATGTATAAATTCTCATTACTCAGACAACATGGCAAGCAGTTGCAGAAGAAAGCACTTTTTTTCTGTAGTCCAACATGTGATGAGTATTAGGAGACCTTACAAAAAGAATGAAAGCATGTACCTCACCTTACACACATCAAACTGATTTCAGCTTATTGGGAAAATGTCCAAAGCCATTCTCAGCAAACCACATTTCAGACCAGTACTGAAGATAACATTTGAAGTACACTTGGTTAGGATCAATTCCTGCTCTAGGGGGACAGGAATGCACCACACCTTATACAACACTCCTTTTTCTGATAGAATTCCCACAAGGTCTACTGGATATTGCTGAGATTGTAAGCTTTCTAAACACTCAGTAGAGTTGACAGAAATTTGCCTGGACCTAGGAGAAAGCAGATCATTTCCGTCTGCAAAGTGCAGAACTCAACGAACTCTATTTCACTGATCCTTTATGCATTTATTTTGAAGTTCTTGAGGGAATGAGATGATCTTTAATTGTGCATGTCACACTGTTTAGCATAACTGAGTTGCTAGACTGGCTCAACTGACAATCTAGCACTGCTCTACACCACCAAAACACTATTTGTCCCTATGGAGTCTGATTATGGCAGAATTAGACCTATTTTTCCTCATGTTAAAATACTGATATGCCAAAACCCTGAGCCTTGTGCACACAGGGAAGTCAGCTGAGGGCAAGTACAAACTGTTATCTGGGAATCTTTTAACTGACTTTTAACTTTCACTCCATGCAAGTTTCTCCCTAAAAATAGCTACCCATTTTTGAAAGCTTCATGCCAGGGAGGGCAGCCTTTCTCTATACATAGCGACACCACTGGAAGATGTTACTAAATCCATCCACTTCCCACAGCTCCCACGCTTATGGGTGGGGCTAACACCCCCCTTCTCTCCTGATACTCAACGTTATTAATCACACCAACCAGGGACTAAAACTGATTAAGCTAATATAGACGATTTTGTGGACGTGGCTGGATGTAGCGCAGATCATCTGATGTGACACTCCACACTGACTCATGTGAGGAGGCAGGCATGCAGGGCATTTGGTCACACGCTGGATGCAGTCCTGCCCATGGAGTGGTTATAAGATAGAGTGCTTCTGCATGCATGGCATCAGGCATCATGGCAGGGACCATGGCACTGGGCTGCTGCTGAAGAGAGTGCCCGCTCTCATAACCGCTTGGCACAGGGAACGTGCCAGCCCTGTGACTTCTCCTCTGATACGAGATCCCAGGTACAACTGGTCAGCAAGTAAGAGGTGAGGAAGACTGGCTGCATGTGGCAGCAAAAACAATGCAACATTCAGAGATATAGTAAAATTCATCAAATTACCTTTTCTGCTTCTTCATTGGTAAGAATTTGGGGGTAGACTCTGTTAAGCTGAAGAATAATTTTATCAACCACTTGCTCATTCAGTCGGCTATTGCTTGTAAGAAAATACATGTCGTGTTGCAGCCGGTGACAATATGACTGATCTAGAGATAAAATAATACAAAGAACAAAGCACAGCAGTTAATCAGCAAGCCACTTTTAAATTCTGTAAATTTCATTTTCCTAACAGTGGTTAAATAGCTAAAATAAAATTACCACCATCATGTAATTTTAGAAAGCTGAACTACCTGTTAGGGAAACACAACACAGCCACGTGCTTTCAAAGACCCATCCACTTACACACATCTACACTCCTGGCTGGTCACTCATGCTGCCTCTCTCTTTCCAAAGGGAGAAGGTTCTAAATTATTTAGATGTCAAGCACCGATGGATATTTAATCAAATACAGACCTAAAGTTGTTAAATCACTGAAGATAAATTTTCTATCATTTATGAAGTCAGATTGTGGAGTTTAAAACTGATGTGTTTTATTAATTTTTTCGATGCAAATGTGTATTTCAGAGAAAGAGGTTCTCTCTGATATAGAACAGTAAAAGGACATAAATTTGGCTTCAAATTATGTACATTACTGATACCAGTATCCAGCACAGGGCTGGTCTCTGCCTGCTGCTTAGCACCTGAGGCCTACAGCAGAGCATGGGGTGGGATGGGAGGGGATGCGGAGAAGCTCATGCAAGCAGGCAAACAGGGGGCTGACTGAGCAGGAGGGATTTGGCCCTAACATCACCCAACCCTCCAAGAGTTTATTGCTGCCTTTTGTCTACCACGAGACATCAGCAACTTGCTCAGCAGAAACTGCCCAGATTGAAACAGAACTGGAACATCAGGAACTGCATCTCTGCCAAAGAGCCACGAAGTTTTTAGGGAAGAACTTCTACCTTCACTTCAAGCAGGAGTGGGGAGAAAGCGCACTCAAGTGGGAGTGGGGAGAAAGCGCACTCAAAAAGCAGTACATTTTTACCATGGAAGTATACTCAAATACCCCTACAAATAAATCACATCTTTTTTTATTAACCCAAACTTCTGCAAATACACAGATCCAGAGCTGCTGTTGTTTTAGGCACCACTTCCTATTTGATTTTGCAGTAGCATAGCTTTCCAGAAAGCTGCTTGTCTACAGTCCCTAGACTAAGATACAGGCAGACTGGTTTCACGGGTTACTGTGCCCTTATCAGATTTAGAAAGACAATGTCTATGAGTGTGTCTGAAATAAATTAAAATGTCAGTACAGCACTTTATAGCCAAGCAGCACAGAAAACAAAAACAAAACATTGCCACCCCCACCATACCACCAGCACGTTCCCCATTTAAAGCAAATGCATAGTTTTTATAGTATTTTGGCTACCAGAAAATACATAAGCATCAGCCCTTTGTGCCCTGCAATTTAGAGATGATAAATGAAAGAACAAAGGAAAAGAGCCAGAAAACTTTGGCACAATGCACTACACCGAGGCACAGCTCTTGCCCTTTCTATACCGTGTCCTTTTTCTGTATCTGTGTGGTACTAACAGCATTTACAGGAAAGGGTTCAGCAAAACCTCCCACAGCATGACCATCATGCACTAAGAACTTCTCTAGTGCTGGTGTCACTCCTATTCAAACAACGATACACAGCTGTTGATACTGCATAGAGCGCTGCGATTCTACAGGCACAACAGCACTTCAGTTACGCTTTTACCTTTTATACCAACGCTGTGTTATTTCCACGTGTTTCTAATGCCTGGCTTTTCTACAGCTCGCTCTCAAGGCAGCTTGTTAGTGTACTGTCAGAAACGTACTGCCCTGACATACTTGCTGTGCAATTCCCTTTTGTTGCAAGAAGTTCCACGTTATCTGATTCATGGCTGAGATCAAACTTCTCTTCAGCTCAACTCATTGGCATGCACAAAAGACTGAGGCAAGGACCAGAGACTGTGAAGTTGTGTCTGTTCGTGCAAATACTTTTTGGGGAATGAAGAGCCACAGTTCAGCTCCCTCCTCTTTCTTCTGCCTCAGCTACGTGATCTGTAGTGACTCTCAGTGTCACCGACAACTCTTTACCTTCTGCAAACTTACAAAAAACATGCATTAAACCAGGGTCTTACACCTAGCAGAGCAATTAAACTTCAAATAGCACTGTGACATTCAAACAACGAACCGCAGCAAGTGCTAAAAGCATGACAAGGATCCAACACAATAAGTATATGAAGTAAAATAAAAGCAGGCTCCTTCCCTGCTTCTTGCTCTGTTGCTGCCTTGTCATTACTGATCCCTGCACAGGCAGCATGCGGAAGTATATTACACCAGTGAAGTTAACTGTGACCAGCTGAAGATCGCATTTAAGCCAAGACCATTTTCTGAGTAGTCAGGAGTGCTCCATGTCCTCACAGCACTTTTCATTTACACACACTCATTAAACCATCACCAATCTTACCGAAGGTTTTTTACTGCCATCTGAAGCTTGTGTGCCAGTGCACTGTACATTATATCCCAGGGCATAAGCCTCTCTGGGATTTCAGGGGAAGCTATGTTTTCCTCCTATCTAAGCCAAAAGGCAGGAGAAGAGACTGAGATGACACTCTTGGCCTCTCTGGCCACTGCTAAACTGTGCCTGCCAAGGACAGTCTTACACCTGGCTCAGGCATCTGAGCCTTCTCCCATCCTATGGGATGCTCCATTTGGAAGAAGCACCCATGAAGCAGTCTGCTTCCTCCCCACTCCCACAGAGACATTTCACCTGCCTGCACTTTTACCTCCTCCAAATTTACTTCAGTATTTAGGATGGGGTCCAAGGTCTAAAATTTTCTGAAACGCAGTTATCAAGCTCAACACTAGCTCTATAAGAGCAGAGCAGAAGTAACTCTTGGTATCTCACCACTCTCTTCCAAAATCTTGTGTCTCTCCTCCAATTCTGAGAAATCTCTGCCCAAACCACACACACAACTTCCTTCAGGCTTCTGGTAGACCAGAAAAGTTAAACTCCCCACCAACACCGCCCACCAGTGGAGGACTGTGCTCAGGCTACTAAATTTAAAGAAAACAAACAAAAAAAAGCCCCACCAATCCTAGTGGCTGGAACGTGGCACCCTGCTTTGGAGCAATAAGGGTATCTGGGAAGCACACGTGTGCGTTTGAAGGCACCACATGAGATGCTCCTGGGCCCAGCTTGCCCCAGGAGCTGCATCAGCTTTGTTATGGTGTGAACCTGCTCCCATGCCTTGCCAGTCATGGCCCAGTTGTGGGTGTACAAACATGACCATGCTATGAAGTTTTATAATCCGTGTTCACAAACAGACGCTTTTGAATATTGAACATGCCCATTATTTACATTTTAAAATAACAGAAACCCCTGTGATGGTGCAACACCCTCCCCTTAGGTCTCTCGGCACTTGGCGTGATTTCGTCCCACCTGGGCCACATAATACTACAATGGATCAGAACCATACGTAATGGTACAACATGAAAGAAAGAAAAGGTGGAGAGCAACAGACTAAAACACTATGGCAACCCCTCAGTGTACCTGGCTCTCATGGATCTTACCGTTTGAAAATAGTAACTATCACCGATCACTCCCAACAACAAACATATTGTGGCCACAGAGTGGGGGGATACCAGGACCCCAAGATCTAGCAAGTCCTAGGCTTGCATAACCAGTGGGAAGTACCAGAACACCCCATTGTCCGAGCTGGGCCGGAGTGGAAAAGTACCTGACAAAAATCTCAGATCCTACAAGCAGCAATTCTAGTAAAGACCCTTTGAGTTCTTCTAGATGGCAGCCGGCTGTGGCCAGGACCTTCCCTGAGTCGGGACGCTGCTCAGGCGGATGCCTCGAGGACTAGAAGGCCAGCACGAGACAACCCCTGTCAAGTCTCAACTACCACCTATTGAGCAATGCCGATGCATCGTATTTACTCTAACTCAGGGAAAGGGAAATTTTAACTGTAGACTGGTCTCTTTTTCATCCACCTCTTCGCTTATATGTTTATGATAAATACGTATTACCTTTATGGATGTGGATGTTTTTCCATTTGTCCGTGCATGCGTTAGATTGGGCGGGGGGGGGTGTGCGCGCACGCATGGTTATATGCTTTGCTTATATGTATATGCCTTAATTTGAGATCTGTGCTTTCCCTCATATGTGTATGTATTGTTTTGGGATACCTTATAGTAAGTTAGTGTGAATCTTGTCATCTTCAAATCTGTAATCAAGCCGCTGTTCAATTGTTTTGTTAAATCACTTTGTAAATCTTTAAATCAGCTACTGATTAAGTGCTGCTAAAATTCAACCCCTTGGTCTACCTCAAATCATTAATAAATTTTGAATTGCTGCTAAATCATAACAGTGTTGAATATTTGCATCCACAACAACTCCAAACCAGGTGACTTCACAACTGCAGCAAGTCTACTGATGTACTGTCAGGTCTTAAGAATTTAGGAAGCGGTTGTTTGGGATATTTTTCATATCCACCTTTTATCTCACTGCCTCAAAGAAATGACAGTTATTGCAAGGAAGATTTAAAATCTTTACGCTAAGAAGACTTTGTCACCCCAGCACTAAAAGGAGAGTCATGCTGTAAGCCAGTACTTACCTAGAAAGCTCAGAGCAGCAAAATCGAGAGACCAGGTCAATTAGCCATGGCTTACAGCACTGGCGTGGCACTGCCAGGCATTTCAGCACCCTCAGGCTACCCTGAGGGTCATCTGCATCTAACTCTGAATTACTGCAGTTACACCTTCTCCTCCACTAGAACATTAGTCTAACTAGGCTTAATCCTGTCCATGGGCTCTGGACCCAGCTGCAGATTTGCTCAGGCATGCAGCTGCAGCAGAGGAACCTGCAGGCTTCAACATGGCTGTGGACCGAGCTCAGCCTCACTGAAGAGAGGCAGCAAATACAGCTGAGATTGGATACCACACCGCTTAAGCTGACCAAAAGGTTGCTTAAAAAACAGGTTGGTATTTTCCTTACTCAGAGGAAATGTAAACTTGTCAAAAAGACAGACAGGAAACTCAGGAACTGCCTTTGGCAGTTGAGAAGAAAACAAGAGTAATAATTTCGTATTATTGACTTATAATGACTACATCATACATGATACATCATACACAACCACTTTTTTCTCTTACCCAAAGCACAAAAGGCCTCTGGCATACAGCATACACATGCCACGCTAACATACACAGCCTGCACCTGACCACATACATGGAGGAAAAGGAAGTACATGTATAATTAAGAGATATCAGAGAAAAGCAAGATATTCCTGGTTATTTGTAGCCACCAGCTCCTCAAACAGAGAATAAAATACATCAAATCAGTGACGATAAATGTACAAGCAGCAAATGGCAGTAACAAAGCAACACGCTCATCATTTTTCACCTGCAGGTCAAAATCACCCCCATTGCAACCCTTCATAAAATGACACATCTCTATTCTTCCTTCCAAACAGGCAATTAGGCTTCTGGCAATAGCTGCAGAATGACCCAGCCATTACACTAAGTGCTGGCATTTTAAGGCTGCTGAAATATGTTCTGCTCTTGGAAGTAACAAGGCTCATAAGAAAATCTGATCGTCTGCGACCATAATGTGCCAGACTGTCTTCTACAGCACCTGCAGGAAAAATGTGAAGGGTGACAGAGCCACTCTTCGTGGAGCTCTTCCTAATTTAATAGCAGAGTGTGTTCAGAGAGTTTTTCAGAGACAGCTCCTAACCTAGGCATCGGCATGCCAGAACCTGGCAGCAGCCAGGACGTCAGACAAGCGTTGTGGCGTTGGCACTCTTGCTCTACGTGCCTGTGGTGAGATGTCTGGTCCCTGGAAGGTGTCACTAGCCAATGGCACAACCCACTGAGAACACAACATGTAACTTTCAGGCTACAGTGGCTGTCAAAAACCCCTTTGTAGTTATGATTCTGCTTAATTAATCTTAACATAAAAGACTCCATGTTGTTTTCCGTACAAGGAATATCAAATGGGATTATGTCTCTCACAGCTGCCCCCACATACACTCCTCTACGATCTACTTTCACCGCCCTTTGCCACCTGGCCCTAGGGACCTGCCACTGGGGTCTGCACTGCCACCTCATGTTTATCACGGTAAATGAATAATCACAGAATCATAGAATCATCTAGGTTGGAAGGAACCTTTAAGATCATTGAGTCCAACCACCAACCTAACACTGCCAAGCCCACCACTAAACCATGTCCCTTAGCATCACGTCCACTCGTCTTCCAAACACCTCCAGCTGCACTTCAAATTCATAGGCTGGGATTAGCCCCTCCTCACAATGCTGTGACACGTAATTGCTCTCATCCATGCTTGGGCCCTGGGAGCATAAATGCTGCCAACCACCTTCAAGTCAGGCAAGTAGACCTTTCCGATTAATAACTCCACCAATATTTACGTAAGGAGACTTGATACTATCTCTGACACCACTGTATTTTTATTATGGTTTCATCTTTTGTTTGTTTTTCCCTTAAATACCTTCAATTTACCAATCTCCTTCAATTTACCAAGCAAACAGACAGGCTCATCACAAGCAGATAAATTTAAATAGGACAGACACAAAACCCAACATACCTCTCTGACATCCTCCATAACAATACACATGATTTGTAAACATCCATTCAAGAAATCTCACTGCCATCTGCTGTGCAGTGCAAACACAAGTTGCAACTTCACAGATTCATATCATAGAATCATAGCTGGTTTGGGTTGGAAAGGATCTTAAAGATCATCCAGTCCCACCCCCCTGCCATGGGTAGGGACACCTCCCACCAGACCAGGTTGCTCCAAGCCCCATCCAACCTGGCCTTGAACCCCTCCAGGGATGGGGCAGCCACAGCTTCCCTGGGCAACCTGGGCCAGGGGCTCACCACCCTCACAGTCAAGAATTTCTTCCTAGTACCTAATCTAAATCTCTTCCAGTTTAAAATCGTTACCCCTCATCCTATCACTATGTGCCCTTGTAAAAACTCCCTCCCCAGCTCTCCTGGAGCCCCTTTAGGGACTGGAAGGGGTTCTAAGCCTCCCGGGAGCTTTCTCTTCTCCCGGCTGAATAGCCCAACTCTCTCAGCCTCTCCTCACAGCAAAGGGGCTCCAGCTCTCGGAGCATCTTCGTGGCCTCCTCTGGACCTGCAGTTGCTCTCCATCAGGGGTGCATTTGGTAACCAGTGCAACCCAATCAACTCAGACCATTTCTCTGCAGCCTTTAAGGTCCTTTCCAACTCAAACCACTCTATGATTCTGGTCTGCTCCTCTAGGGTGGACGAGGTGATACTGAGGTGCAGGACACTGTGCCACCCTCCGCGGACACACTCACCCACTGCCATGTGCCAGTGCTACTGGACAGTTAGCAATCAGAAATCAAGAGTCTTTGACACCAAGTTCAGTAACTCATCTCTTTCTGAAATATCTTTTAAAGATAGAAGAGAAAAAATAATGAAACAGCCAGCAAAATATCAAAGTGCGCTCGATACTCTAGTGTGGCACTAGTTCTTACACATCCCCAGGCCTCCAAGCTTTGTACAAAGGCTAAAACAAGGGGGGCCTTCGGTAGCCAGGGAAGCCTGCCTGCCCCGCAGGTGGGGAGGCAGAATCTTAACAAGCAAAAGACAGAGCTGGGCGTGAGCAGAGGATTCCTCCTCGTCCTCCTTCTCCTTCTCCTTCTCCCTGCACCCGCCGTGCCAGGCTGTGCACTGCGGGGCAGAGGGGCCAGGCCCCAGGCACCGGGCTCAGCCCTGCCTTCCCCGGCAGGCGCCCGGCTGCCCTTGCCGGCTACCCGCCTC
>NW_009649485.1:407009-408883 GCF_000708025.1 Charadrius vociferus | reverse complement strand
CGGGTCCGCCATGGCCTCGGCAGCCGGGAGGGGCTGATCGTGGCTGAGTCCCTCCGGCCGCGCAGCGCGACAGCGCGAACTTGGGCTGGCACAACCGTGAGGTTTGAAACATTGCATCATTAGTAATGCCGCAGTTACTTTTCCACAAGTAATTTAACTGCTCGGAATACCACATCTACATTCTCATCGTATCCGTATGCAATTTGTGTTTTTTCCTGCGCAGCAGCGTTGTACACGTTTGTTTGCAGCTACCATGGGTAAGGCAGATTTGACAGATAATTAGAGTCCAAGGAGCAGGGACAACGCTGTCAAAGAAAAGCTTGCAGTGAAGCTTCTAATTAATTGGGATATATTAACTTTGTGAGGGAAGAAGTACAAGGAAACCTGTGTATTTTAAAAACTCCCCCTAGCACCAAATTTCATAGCCTTCCTGGGTGTAAGTGCTGCAGAGGGGCGAGGCTAACCTCAGCTTTGCAAACTGTCATAAAGAAAGGGATATGTTATTTATTGCTGCTGGTGGTTTTTACTGCAAAACCCGGAATTTTTATAACGGATTGGAAAAGGCCAATTTCTAGCATGGCAAAGACACAGAGTGAGTTGTAATTATGACTTGTGTTGAAACCATCAAGGAAATGTTTAAGAGGGACAGAAATCTTCCAGAAGGATTAAAACCACAGCAGGCAAAGCTGCCTCTGGACTGGTACCTAAAATGCTTGAACCACACAACTGCCCTCGCACAGACACCTCTAATTAAAACAGTTTGCTTCTCAGAATTAGCGAGTCCCCAAGCACCAAGGCACACCCTTGCCCAGCAAACACCACCATTGTCTGGATGACCATGAGTCCACAAGATCCTGAGAGGTTTGCCCTGTTTTGCCTCTGTGCCACCTGAACCCAAATATGTGGAAAAGCTATACCAATGTCCCGGGACTGGTAAAACGAAGGGGTAATGAGATGTACGGCCCCTTGCGTTGAGCGGTGCGGTGTCTTGGGAACTTGGAGCACTGAAGCTGGAAGTCGGTGTGTCCTGACTGACAGCCGAGACTGCTGAAGCCTACAGGGTAGGCATCAGTTGCCAAATATGAGGTAAGAAAGGATTTGGTGAGGACCTGACTTTGCACTTGGATGCACCCTGTAGACCTTATTAGAGACAGCGCCAGCTCACCTCGGAGTTAAAAAAAGATGAAAAAAAAGAATTTGCTGGAAGTTTATGAGTGCTGCCACTTCATGGTCTCATGGAGGAAGTGTCATACCCAGCACAACCCCAGAGATGGTGCTTTGGGTGTACGTTCCTGCTAAAAAATTTCCCTGGAATTGCTACCATAGAAGCTTAACCACAAAACCGAAAACCTGGTCGTCTTAATGTGACATAGACTGAAATCTCTAATATAAATCTTAAACATTTTTTAGGAGACTGTTTCCAAGCACTGTGAGTGAAATGGAAGTGAAGATCAATCATTCAGGAGTGCTGCAGTGTCCAGTGCCACATTGCCTGGAGATATTTTTGCCTTATAGGCTCAGATAATGATACAAGAATCAAGGGTTAAATATATCTCCTCCTCATGCCTATGGCATGCAGGACTTCTGCAACCCTATCCCTGTTAGGTTTGCCTGGGTCCTCGGGCAGCCACATGGCCACAGAAGAGGCAGCGGAGAGGGACACCCATCCGCCAGCACAGGGCACATCTGGGGAGGCACGTACTTGGCAGGAGCTGGGCCACCAAATCCCCTCCCACGGTACGATCCGTAACATTCAAAGAGCACAGCCGGATAGGGAAGACACATGCTCGGTACCAGTAACAGCGATGAGCCATATGCAAACGGCGCTATCGCCCTAAACGCCCTTACGCTCTGTGAGGCGAGTAATGCTGATT
>NW_009649485.1:364815-406969 GCF_000708025.1 Charadrius vociferus | reverse complement strand
CACATCGACAGACCCCAGCTTGTTTCCGAAACTCCGTGAGTCATTTCAGATTTCTAAGTGACCTGCCCAACAATGTTTTATTTTCTAGCGTCTAAAGGACAGCAGATGTATTTCCTGGTTAGCTAATCTCAAAAGCCATTACTGTTCCTCCCCTGCTAAACTGAGTGATTTGTTTATTTGAGTGAATTATTTGATTTACTAAATATTACCCTCGGCCTAGCACCATCAGCATGTAGTGTTTTCTTGTTTTATCTGTTAATTGTTAAATCACAATATGCTTTCTTATTTTCCCACAGCTTAAGAGGACTGGATCTCTTTAGGAACAAATTAAATCCAGATAGCGCAGGCAGTTCCTTTAACAAAGTCCTTCTTTGTGTTTAAGAAAATACAATGAAATATTTCTTAAAAGCTCAGATTACACACTAAGCTCCCTTCAGCAAGTTTTAGACAATCATTTATAAAAGCAAACTCTCAGAAGGAAAAAAAAATGGGACGGCAGCAACCGGCTGACCACTCCCGTCAGAGCCGCTGCCTCTCCTGGCTCCGTGCTTTTGTTCCTGCAGATTCGGACTTTTCAGACCGCTCATTTTGCCCAAGTTCCTCATTACAAATACGCACTTACATGTCTTGTAGATCATCATCCATAGGTTTCATGGGTTTGTGCTCTGCCTGGGACACGTACAGTGGGGCAGCCGGACTGCTGTCCTCCTTGGATGAGCAGAGGTCACTGGCAAGTTAGAGAAGCGAAACTGAACTGGGAGGAGCGAGTTCGGCTGGGCACAGCCGGCAGAGGCCTGCCCGGTGTGCACTGGACACCGCTGCCCAGACGGAGCACAGATACTGGCAGTGCAAATCTGGGGCTGCTCCTTGGCTCCCGGGAGCCAGCAGCAGTTTGCTGTGGATTTTAAGGGAGAAGTAATCAGCTCTGAAAAACAAGATGTTTGTTTACTCAAAGTCATGGGATTATTTTTCTTTTTTGTGCTAATAATTGCTTTGCCTATAGAATGGGTAATTTTCCAGTCCTATTTGTATATTCAGAGGCTTATTATTGGTATAGTAACTTTTTATTTCTTCTTTGGTTAGAAGGAGATGAAGAAAAACAATTCTCTGGCTCCAAATGCAACGGCAGAAGTTGTGCCACAAATTCACAGCTCTTTATTCCTGACCAGCTAAATCCAAACTATTAGATGTGAACAGAAGGGACCTGGATGTAGTCATAGCCTAGAGCATCCACAGGTCTGGAAATCCTGGTCAGTTTTAACTTCTTGTATTCATTACATGAGTGAATTACACGCACCCTGATTCTGCTGTATGACACCCTATCCTTGGAAATTTTGACAGTGTTAGTAAAACAAGAAGATGATGCAGATAATGGAAAAATTGAACACCTCTTGTTCCTGGCACAATGCAAAAGCCAGCATATCGAACAAGCCATTGTTCATGATCATAAATAATTTTGATAAATATTACAGAAGTTACTGTGTTGGCTGTTAGGTTGTACATGGGATAATGAACAGCCAGCTTCACGTATGTGTTCAAGACCACACTTAGCTCAATATCTGATCCCTTGTAAAGTACAAATCAATTTATGAGAAAAAATGCTCAAATATTTTTTTTTCCTAAAAAAATACAAAACATTTAAATTCTTTGAAGGCAGGAAGCAAATAAAGCCATTTGAGCATCCTCTCCTTAAAATATGCATATAAATAAACAGCTAACAGATTTGGCAAACTGACATTCAGCAGAGCTCCAGGGAGAGAACAAAGTCACGTTGTCTACAGTGTCCTCACATGGCAGTCATCACCCTGCCAGCTCAGTGCCTCACCTGACCACCCCAGCCCAGGAAGGACAGAAAGGATGGTGTGCAGCCAACCTGCAGCCCGTGGCCTTACGAGTTAAAGGCC
This sequence comes from Charadrius vociferus, assembly GCF_000708025.1. Taxonomy (NCBI): domain Eukaryota; kingdom Metazoa; phylum Chordata; class Aves; order Charadriiformes; family Charadriidae; genus Charadrius; species Charadrius vociferus. Next base: position 405,065 of record NW_009649485.1, on the reverse strand, counting down.
AGCATCTGGGCATGGGTTAGAAGCTACTGCAGACTCCAGCTCCTGGGTGCAACACGCCTCCTGTGGGAAACACTACTGTGGGCATTGCTGTATAACCTTGACCTTGAAACACATAAGCAGTCTGAACACACACATGCTTAAGTATAGCATCAGGGGTCCAGGGAACAAGCTGCTTCTGCTCTGCTTTACACCAGATGAACTTTCACTGCCTCGCGTGCTGCTGTGCCAGAGGAGTTTTGGGTTTCCATTAGTATTAGATACCAGGAATGGAGAATGGTTTTGAAATATATTGATGTGCACGTTACTGGGGACTATACAGTGTTCCCACCAGCTGGTACATTCTGGGTGTAGTGACGGTAGAATTGGCTATTGGTCCTGCAATAATTATACAAGATATATATATACTGGCTCTGTCAATCGTCTCTCTCTTCATAATTGTCCTTAAAAAATAAGTAGAAAAGATCACCTCCTCGCGTTACTGAAGGAAGAAACAAATGCAGTTCCTTGTATCACTTTTAGGGGTCCGGGATTTGATCAGATTTTATGTAGTCAAGTGTTGTGAGGTGTAACTCCAAATACCACCCTAAATCTGAAAGGTACTGCTCCACCCCACAGCCAGTTAATTATAATGTCATAGAGGAGCCTCGCTTTACCCCCGTTGGAGGTTGTTATCTGGCTTTTGCCTGTGGTCTGACTTGTTAAGCTGTTTCTTGTGCAGAAATGAGCCCAAGATGAGGTGAAATAAGTCCCAAGGATATTTAAACATGTATCACTAGCTTTTCTGGGCTTTTGTCTGGGACTTTTTGTGATGTTCTTTCTAGTCTTTCCTCAGGTGTTTTTTCTGGGGACAAGAACTACTGCAGTACAGTATTTAAATATTTAATTTTAATTTCTGCAGATAACTTGTAAACCGTATCAGATGTCATCAGGTGGCATTTATGTGGCTCTTCCCTGAAACTTCCACAGAACACTTAAGAAACACCTAAACAAAATAAAATATGTATCACAGTTTAACAGCTTCTTGCTGAGCTATCAACATTATGAAAAGATGCAACTGTAAGTCATCTCAAAAGCTACCAGCTGGCATGTCGCCAGATTTTCTTCTTGGTCCTTCCAAACAGAAGATTCAATTACATCTCCCATTTAATTAAAGTTATTTAAAAGTTGTGCTGTGTGACACTGGTAAAAAAAAATAAAAATAGTTGCAAAAGCCATTTACATCTGACAGTAAGTTATAACAGATTCATTTAGTTACTCTGCTTCCAAGACATCACTGATGACTGGGATGTTTTGGGAGCAAAATTGTTAGAGATCTCTGCCTTCTCTCTGCCCCAAACCATCTGTCATTTATATCCTGTTCTTACAGCTGATGTCTGGTGCAGCCAGAGGGCTCCTGCTGTCCCGTGCTGTGCCATTTCAGACTGGTGGTATCAGCCACCTCCTGCAGGTTGTCACGGCCATCAGTTCCACAGTCCTGCCTCTTTTCTAGGTCCTGAACTTTTCACGGAAACTTTGAATAATACTAGCCCATAACCAAAAGTTAGACTGACAGCAGCAGAGCATGCTGAGGAAAAGAGCATTTTTAGAGACTTCCAGGATAATAGCCAAGGGGCAGGTGTCCAGGAGAAAGCTGGCATGGCCAAAAATCCATGTGGCAGGCTCAATGAAAGCAATGTTAACTCTACGGTAGATACTCTGGTGTCCATCCCAAGCTCCATTGCTCCATCCAAATCAAAATGTAGTCTTTCCCTTTCTTTCAACCATAGAAGGTATGTCAGGGTCATACACACATTTGACAGCATCAAGTATTCCTGAATCATGAGTCAGGCCTCCTCCAAAACGTGTCATTACCATCAAAGAAACTTAGGAGACTTGTGTGTTTTTACTGTTGTTAGACACTTCAGGACTGAAACTTCTCCCTTCAAATACAAGTGTGAGACACTTAATTTTAAATAGAAGCTGTGATTTTCACATACTCATCCAACTCTACCATTTGTGGCTTAAGAAAGTAAGAAATATCATGAGACTTGTGACAAAACTCACAGGATCTGGCAACACTATACTCTGTGATACCCCACAAATATTAGTGGGTGTTGCTCCCCAGGAGAGATGTCCATAAGGACTTACTGCTGCAGGTACGGGGTTCAGCGGGTTCCTGCTCGGCACTTCTCAGGCTCAGGCACTCCAGGTTTCCAGCATGGCAAATACATTCTTTCCTTTGTTTCAAAGAATGTTTTTTCATTTAAAAGGAAGTAGGGATCACATACCCGATCCTATAGCAAACAGTGTGTCAGCTGGCTTAAAAACCATTCCCTGTTTAGCATTTAGCATAAGATCTTAAAAACTGGCTTTTGGTTTTCTGCAAGCAGTCAAAGCTTCCCAACAGCCCGGTGCAACAGCCTCAGCAGCGTTGCCTTCTCTAGGAAAACAGTTTTAAAAAACATGGTGAGGCAATGCAAATAAGCAATTGCTCTGATAAACACTGTTGCTGTTTTTTTAATCTATGAAGAATTATCCTGTCATACTGTAACGTACATGAATTAAGTTATAAGCATCCATGCAGGGAGGGGGCTGTCCTGTGCTTGTTTATGTAGTTTGTAGCATTTTAACTTGTTCTTTAAGTGCAAGCCATCAGTTCCATAAAACACGCAAGGAAATGCAAGTCTTCTGTAGCAGAAATGGGAGCCTGAATCCATTTGAAATCACTGGCTGGCAAACACTGGAGGGTTAACTTAATAAATATGAGTTTTTACATGTCTATTTTAGATTCTCAGCTGCTTTCATCTCCTTAGTGCACAGCACTTATTTTCCCTCTGACAATAAATAACGTTTACATGAGCAATAAAGCGAACTCCAGGGGGTGCAGCCGTCATAAACTAAGCACGGTCCCAGGGCAAACAGCACCACAAATCTTACAAAAACAGTATGGGCGTTGTTTCCTTATCTTGTTGTAACTGCTGCCTCTTGTGTTAGGCGCCTAAATAAATGATAGTAATCCAATGCTCTGGCACAGAGACAGTAAGTTTACCTACCTTCACTTGAGCTTCCCATGGCCATCAATGTCCTTGTCATCACAAAGTTTTTACTTTCCCCCATCAAGCATTACTCAGCTTGGTCTCATCTGTAGAAGACTGTAACTGGGCTCCCCTCTCACGCAGTGTGGTGACACAGACATCCCAACGAGTGCATCTATATCACTTGGTGACTTACAATCATAGTAATGCATTTTAAAGTCACATGATAAAATTAAAACGCTGGGGAGCTAAATCATCAAATCCAACTACCACAATCGCAGAGATGTGGAAGAGGAAGGAAATTCAAACAAGCTGCAGAGAGGCAGGATCAAGCATAACTGGGCCACGTGTACCTTATCTGCATTTGAAAAGTCAGGCATGATATTATCATAGAATCACAGGATGGTTTGGGTTGGAAGGGACCCTAAAGATCATCGAGTTCCACACCTCCCACCAGACCAGATTGCTCCAGGCCCTCCAACCTGGCCTTGAACACCTCCAGGGATGGGGCAGCCACAGCTTCTCTGGGGAACTGGGGCCAGTGTCTCACCACGCTCAGAGTGAAAAATTTCTTCCTGATATCTAATCTAAATCTCCCCTCTTCCAGTCTAAAACCATTCCCCCTCATCCTATCACTACATGCCCTTGTTAAAAGTCCCTCTCCAGCTTTCTTGTAGGCCCCCTTCAGATACTGGAAAGCTGCTCTAAGGTCTCCCCGCAGCCTTCTCTTCTCCAGGCTGAAGAGCCCCAACTCTCTCAGCCTGTCCTCATAGCAGAAGTGCTTTAACTCTCTCATCATCTTCGTGGCCTCCTCTGGACCCACTCCGACAGGTCCATGTCCTTCTGCTGTTGAGGGCTCCAGAGTTCGACGCAATATTCCAGGTGGGGTCTCATGAGAGCAGAGCAGAGGGGCAGAATCCCCTCCCTCGCCCTGCTGGCCATGCTGATTTTGATGCAGCCCAGGCTACAGTTTTCTTTCTGGGCTGTGAGCGCTCATTGCCGGCTCACGTTGAGCTTCTCATCCTCCAGCACCCCTAAGTCCTTCTCCTCAGTTCTCTCCCGTGCCTACAGCTCTGTTTAATCCTAGGTTGAGATGTGCCGCCTTTGCAAATTGGTTGTTTAATCATTTCTCCTACCCTCTTTCTGGGTATCGGAAAAGCGTCTTCATTATGGTACTTCTGGATGTTCTCTGCTCTCCCCTTATTACAGTTAGATTTGCCCTTTCCCATCTCCTAAGAGCTCCCTTGTCCCTTCACAGTTTCCTGAAGCTATATCAATGATGGTTCAAGTATTGCTTAGCTAATTCTTTAATGCTTTAGGATTAATTTCATCAAGGAATAAAATTTACCTTAATATTTGTGATCTTTTTCTTGCCTTATTCTAGGCTGGAGTCCTAGTCCCGTGTTAAAATTCATTGCATTAACCAGTGAACTTTTCAGTGATGCCTGCTCCAAAGTAGACATTTAGTGGTTGTCATCTCTGGGTCCATTTTTGCTTTTCCCAAGAAATACCTTACCTGTAGTTTTACTCTCTGTTTCTTCCACTGTATTTTTCTCTTCTTTCATTTTGCTTGCTTGCTGTACCTCACATTCCCTCTTACCTTTCTGAACAGCTCCACTCACTTCTTTCTGTGCTACTTCTCAGTCATCTGCCACATTCCCATTGTTTAAGGTTTTCCCGCTCTGTTTTTCATGCTCTCGGAGTTCCTGAGGTAGCTGTTTCAGATTTTTGCTGTCCTCTGCATTGGTTTGTCTGACATGCCTTTAAACAGCCTCTGCTAGTGACTGCCAGCTCTCCTGCGCTCCATCTATCAGATTGTTTCTGCATAGATCCTTTGTACTTGTTCTTTCAGTATGTCAAAATTTGCCTTTTTGAAATCCATTTTCCTTATTCTGCTGCTCTTCATTCTTTTCTTAAAAATGTGATGTCACTTATTTTCACATTCACCCAAATGTTTTTTGATTTTTAACATGTTTTTCCCTGCTATAGTCAGCAGCAACTGCCACCCCACTTCCCACCACCTGCAGAAATAAAGCAGTCACCAAGACATACGTTTGAACTCCTGATGGTTGTACACTTTTCCAGCAGAGAATTACATAAATAAAGTCACCCAATATTAAAGATGGTTCAGTTATTTCCCCAAGTAAACTTCTGCCAGCTCCTCCTCGTAACTGCAGAGTCAGTGCCAAACACCCCCCAGCCCACACTCCACGCTCCTTCACCCTTCGTTCTCCAACCACACATACTAATTAACAAGCATTTCACCTCATGCTGAACTTCGGAGAATGTATAGACCTTTCTTCTCGTGTGCTGTACCTGGAACAAGTTGTCATTTATCATGTCAAGATCCTAGTCCTATCATTTGTCCCACAAGCACTTATAATTCTTATTAAGTTGTACCTTTTATTATGTGGAAAGTCTTTAACATCTTTTTGCATTTACTTCTAATGTACCAGCCATTTGTATAGGAGCATCTCAGATGTTTGGCTCATCTTCTCAGCCTTTGTTCCTCTCTATGCTCCTTTCACACATTTTGTTTTTATTTTCACCCACCTGCAGACTTTCACCATTGATGCTATTCAAGCCTTTGCTCTCAAACAGGACCCGGGAGAGCTTTCCTCTGGCGGATGGAGCCCAGTCATTCCCAGCTGTCCCTCCAGAAAGCCCCACGCCAGCAGTGAGGAAGAGCTGCCGCTGTGACAGTGGGACTGTGGAGCTTTGTGCTGAGATTTCACATCCTCGCATCTCATTTTCCACTTGAGGGCACCCTGCTAGGGCCTCCTGCTGGCCCCTCTTAGGGACTGCTCGTGCTTAGACTTAGCGCATCTTCTCAAGAACCTTCCGACCCCTTTGGATTCTCCCAAACATGATCCGCAACTCTGCAAGCTACTTGGCACTGCAACACTGCAAGCTACCGGCTGCCGCCAGGCTGGCCGTGCCCACAGCTGATGGGACAGGCAACAGAGCTGGTGCCAGCCCTGCGGGCAGCCAGAAGCTAATGCTGCACATGGGATGCAAGAGCGCATCTGGGTACAGACACTGGCCAGGTCTGGCAGGGTACCGAAAAACTGCAGAAAAAATGGTTCACAGCACAAATATGTCCTGATAAACAGTGGCTAGTATTAATTTAATGAATAGATTACTTAACTGGAACAAGTGTTGAGAAGTATATCCATTCTCCTTTTCGCAGCACATATGAAGAAGCGCATCGCCGGGGTGCAGCCTGTTGTAACAAATAGTAGAACTGAGCTTATTAGGAACAAAACCAAAGCTCCTTTGCTGCGGCTTCCACATAGCTGAAGTTCAAGCATGTGGTTTTGACCTCGGCCCACTACGGCCAGGATAGAACAGGGCATTTCTAGGCCTGCCAGGAAGCTACAATATGTTGAATTTCAAAACCGAAACTTCAGGCCTGAAGGTATTAAGAGCATACCTAATTCATAACAAATGGGACATATAATAAAACAATTACTGGGGCTTGCTCTAAGATCATGTTTCTGTCATGACAGGAATGTGTCAATACCCATTAGACAGCTGATGACAGGAGACTAAATAAGGCTTCAACGTGAAGAAAAATAACTAATGTGTAACTGTAGGACATACATGTATGTGCACATAAACAGCAGAATAAGAGCCATATCATTTACTTTTCAAAATGGACAAAAGAAAAAAACCCGCCTTGTTTCTTCACACAGTGAACGGATTACTAATAGGAAAAGGTGGCAGGTTTCCAAACAAAAAAAATCCCTACCTCGCCTTTTCACTTAGAGTGCTCTCACAGGGATGCTGCAGCCGCCACCTAAGCCCTACTGCCCCAGGAAGGCTGCACCGCCTTCCCCTCCTGCCACCCGTGCACCGGCTGCGACACACGCACCGGCTATGGGCACGGCCCCCGGCGGGGCAAAGTGTGCTGCGGTAAGGCAGCACACCGCTCCGCACGCTCTCCCCTTGCTGACAGATCTGGAGCCGTGCCTCACATGCACTGGCACTGCACCCAGCCTCACATGGGCTCTCAATGCGGAGCAGATGAACGAAACGAAAAGGCCTTCCTGATACAAAACAACGGGGGCTTTTAATTAAAAAGAAAATTTTATTGTAGTTCTATCATACTACTGTGTAAAAATATGGGGGATTTTTCATTCTGAAATGCTTACAAAAAATACTGGTTAAAAGAAGGTTGCAATCTTACGAATGTGTAATTATCATCAGTGACTTTGTATGAGGCAAATATACAAAGTGGCTACCACTTCTCTCTAGATGTACAGAAGAATGATACTATGCTTTTGCCACGGTGAAAATACACAGCACACCGTAGAGAACAGCTATGGACTGCCACCCTCAACATTCATTTTTTTTTTAATTTGTACGAGACCTTGAAGCATCTCTGTTAAATAACCACCTGGGAATATAGAAAACTTTCAAATTCATATGAATAATTAACTTTTTATGTTGTCTTTAAGGCACATATTTCTATCCAAATTTAATTTTGGTCCAGAGGAGCAATTGTGTGTCAGCCACCAGCTATCCAGGTATCCGACAGCTCGGTTGCTTATAACTATTCTCATGTCCGTAGACTTCAACGACATGTATTGCGTTCACTGTCTGTACTGCAGTGCTGCATCCCGGTGCAGCTTGTTTCACAGGTGCATTACTGCTTTTGGTTAACTTAGGCAGACGATCATTGTCTTTGCGACATCCAGGAGCTACGACGTCCAGAGTCCACTCCTCCCGGAACCTGTAAGCATGAAGAAAAGAGTTATTTCTGTTTCATTTGCTCTGGTGAGGATACAGAAATTTCCAATCCATTTTATTTGCACATCAGGTATTTTGCAGACGACTTGTGGTGTAACATATGTACTTGCTTGTCCTAGCTCTAAAACCAGTTGGCAGCAGTGGGGCAAATAATTGTGTCTCTCTAAAAGCTGATGCAGACCTTGAAAAGACTTGTGAGGTTGGTTTTATCTGGGGTTGGGGCAGATGTTATTTGTTTGTTTTCCATCAAACGAATCCGCAGCTTCAATTAATGCGCCATTCTCTGGAGGATCTTACTAAGAACACTTGAATGCTGAGAGTGGTGCAGAAGGGAAGCCCTTGCTTGGTTAGCGGAGCGCTGTTGGGAGCACAGAGCCCGTTGTGCTCAGTGGGATCCAAGGTGTTATTTGCAGAACTGCCAGCGATGCTTGTGCAGCCCAGTTGCATTGTGGCTTCTGCCACATCTGTTATTCTCTGGCAGCCGCTCGCACACAGGGCAGACGCTGAGGTCACTTGCCCCAGATTCACTGCAGGTGAGCTAGCTCTGCTGGCTCCTCTGGCACCGTCCGTGCTGGCCACTGAAGGCAGCAGCTCACTCATCCACATCCCAGACAGCGTGGTGGTCTTACCCTTTTGTACCTGAAAAGCTGGTCAGGAAACACAAGCCGCGTTCTGCAATGATCAGTTGCAGATAGCCAGCAGAAATGCTCATACACGAAATGTTTGGGAACCGCAGGGGAGTAACAGAAAATAAGGCCAAATAAGCAAGGTCTTGCTGTTCTGGTACAGAGTAGGTATACTGCACATACATCTTTCCTGTAAATGAGAATAAATCTTGCTCTTCACTGGAAAGCTGTATTACAAAAATATCTGGGGCATGAGCTACAGTCCGAGTGTAAAGGCATCTTACACCACCTCTGCTTCTGGTGCGAGAAGGCACTCTATCAGCACAGTCAGAATATACTCATCAAGGACGTGCTCAGATAAGCAGGATTTACCCACCTGTAATTTGGACAACACCAAACTCATCTACTTCTCAAAAAGCAGCCTGGTAACTTTACCCATTTGGTACTGACCTGTATGGTTTTCACTGTGCCTTTTAATCTCGTGCATCAACAAGCCCTGAAGTATCTTCGTGTTGGACACCAGAACACCTATCTGAGTACCCTGTGGCTTGCCATCGGGGAACAGAAGCTGCAGTAATGCTGCAGATCTTACTGCTGAAAGAAAAATATTCCGAAATACTTGCTACTGTGTTTTGGTTTTGGTTTTGTCGGGTTTTTTTTACGGTATGGGGAACTTGGTTCCGTCTTCTTGAGGCGGTAGTCAGTAGTCACAAAAGAAAAATCATGTCAAAAGGGCGTGTCCAGGGACAAGAACTGGGATTAAGTTTTGCATGGGGTAGCCACAGCCTTTGCGAACAGGATTATAGTTCATATCTAGGTATTCTGGTTATTGTGCAATATAGTTTACCTGGGCAGAATTCATCCCCTTCTGATGTTTTCTCCTAAAAAGCTCTGCATTGTGAAACTCTGCAATTACCCACCGTCTTCCACCACCTCAGAAAGCCAAACTAGCTAAAACTGTACTTGGAGAAAAACTATACTTCTGGCTAAGCAACCTCTCCCTCCCATTTCGGGAACTAGTGAGCTTCCATTGACTGAAATAAGTCCAGGAGGAGGTGACAGCAAGCACCCTCCATTCACGACCGTACATTGAACGCTGTGGATGTCAGAGGGACAGTGAAGTCAGTGCAGTTCCTCCTAAGAGGAGGCTGAGAAGAGCTATTAAGAGGGTTGCAGCGCTGAGAAGGGATAGATAGATGTGTACGCAGTGGGCCCTCCTCTGCATGCACGGCTATCAGTCTGAGGTGGCCTCCAGTTTGCACTTTCATTCTCAGGAGCTCTGTACTTTATCCTGAATAAGTGTGACTTTTTTTCAAGTGCTTCAGCTTTCCTTTACTCCAGTTTCCAGCTGGGCTACTTCAAAACATGACGGTAAGAGGATCAGAAGACCTCCCTTGTACGCTTATCTGGAAATGCAAACCCATCCAAGAATGCTAGGTGCCGAACAGCCTAGCTAGATGCACGATACATTGGACAAGGACAGACTTTGTGTGACAGATAAAGTCAGAGCTCCCATGTGGGAAGAAGAACAGCCACCATAGCATTTGTCAACGGGTTTCAGAGGATTCACAAGAATTTTGCTTTGTGCGACTTGAGAGCTGTTCCTAGCTGGAGGGAAAAGTGCTGTTAACGGGACATCCGAGGAGTGTGAGAACTCAGAGCAGTGGGGCCGCCAAAATGCTGCCTGGTGCTGGCACTGGCTCTGAAAAGAGATTTTTATACTGGAGGACGGGAGGGGATTTTTTTGTTGCTGTATGTCTGGTGACTTTGTACAAGACCCTGGGGTAATCATGGAAGCATTATGAAAACAATAATAGCAGTTTTATTGAAAGCACATGTTGCTGTGGACGCACCCTCCACGCTTGTGATGACAATTAAGATCGAAATTCAGGAATCGGTGTAATTTAGCAGCCAGCTATCCGACCCTTTGTGACAGGGCCCCAAGATGAAACCACAGCTCACTTCCCCTGCCTGATCTTTCTTTGAAATAAAAGGTGGCAGTGGGGAACACAGAGCAGAGTAACAACAAACAAGAGGGGAAAAGAAAGCCCCTCTGTGAACAGAGAAGCTCAAGGTGGGATAACTCGCAGGGTGGGACAATCGATGTAAAAGCTTGAAAAGGAAATCTGCCCCTCTCTGGTGCTGGGTCTCCTCCCCCCCAGTGCCACACAATCAAACATCGCATGAGTAGGTAACTGCATTAATTACGTACAATTGGGGCAAACAGGTCATTTGCTCTTTGCAGCCTTTTCACTTTAGGTAGCGCAGTATTCAACACCATGGTGATGATCGGTCCTGCGCCTCTTCCTGCAGCCTTGGGCATAGCCCACTCTGCAATTGTAGGTGTGCAGGGGGGCACATTCACACCCATGCCGACACTCAAGGAAGCTGTGCCAATGATCCTACACACCTACCACTGCCTCGGGTGGCTGGAGACAGCAGGGCTGAGGTCCGCGTGCCCAAGCTTTCAGACAAATGAAAGCAATTTCGGACAGCGAGGTCGAGCATAAAAGAAAACGCATGGATCTTTCGGAAGGAGTGAAGGGTCCAGCTCTCTGGTGAGACTGCTTACCTTCAAAAATACCCAGATAAATTGGTTTCCCCAGGACCTCTAACAGTCTTGCATTAAGTCACTGTTGTAGATGTTTTGCCCCCTTAATTCTCCCACTGATGCACCTCCTGACAGCCATTCTAGGTGTCCTGGTGGGCTTTTCTTGTTCTACTTGGGTTTTCCACCACGCTTTGGAGCAGCCTGTCTCTCAACCTGGGTATTTCTTCAAGTGTTGACCCCTTTCACTGTCGTAAATCTCCACACTATCCTGCTAGTAGAAGGGCATCAGATCCTTCAGCTTTTTAATTTCTTCTTCTTAACGTTCAGAAGGGAAAAGTAGCTGGGAAAGTGCCCTCAAGGGGGCAGAGAGCAAGGTAGGAATGTGGCCAAGTGTTCCATCCCATCTTGTCCATGCTCCTAGAAGGTCCTTTGGCTTATAGCCATGCTCCTCAGCAAGCCTGGGCAGACAGGAGTATTTTTGAAAGCAACACGAGTTTCTAATTCGTGCCTTCCTTGCAACTCCTTACACAAGGTAGTGGAAAACTTCAACCATTATAGCTACTAAATCAAAGAGGAAAAGAAAACACATTTTGTTTTACTGTAGAGGCCAAAGCTATGAGCTAATTTTACCAACCCTGCATACCACTTCTTGGACTGACTGAAAACGCCGAGTTGCCTCTTGTAAGAGCATGCTGGCTTTGGATTTTTTTTTGCAAAACCTTTTCACTTGGACATCTTTGTTGTTGGATTGTCCTTACTTGCTTTTTGCCAGGTACACTGGTAATGCATCTTAGAGTTAGAAAGGGCTCTGGTATAAAAATCTCAGGTACTAAAAATATCTTCTGTGGGAGAATACACTAGTCTCTTTCTCTCCAGAAGAGAGATTTTCTTCTTGATAATATGGTCCAGCTGTAGTGGATATCTGAAAAGAGGACTTTAAGCCTACTGAGACACGGGCTTTTCCATTTAACTCGCTCCTGCAGTGAGATCAGCTACTTCATAGAGAATGTTTTATAACTTGGCCTAGAGCTGTGTAAAATAATTCACCTCAGAACAGGCCAAATTTGGAATGCACAACTTCTTCCAAATGCTTCCGCACCAGGGAGAAAAAAAAATCACCAAATTTCTTTGATGCTCTTTAGATGTATTTTTGCGCTGAACTAGTTTCTTTCTGGTTGTCGCCTTAGCTGACAGAGGATGAAAAGGAGTTAGTCTACAGCTAAAGTCAGTTCTCCCCGAGCGTGGAAAATGGTGGACCATCGATTTTCCCTTGCAAAATAACAGCACATCCCTGAGTCAGGGGAATATCTATTCTAGCATAGGTTACAGGACTGTTGTGCTGAAAAAGCAAAGAAAACAGAGTCTTCCCTAGATGTGGCTATTTCTTACCATAATTAAGAAGTTGATGCAAACTGAAAGCAGCTCTCTCAGCTTTTTCTCATTACTCGCTATCTGTATTTCTCCTGAGACAGCTACCTTTTGCACATGCTTATGTATAAATGTGCTACACCTCAACCAGTGGAGTGCCCGTTGTTTAATGTCTTTGCACATCAAAAAGGTTTTGCTGTTTGCTCTCACAATGGTTATGCTAGATTGTGTATATTTTTCTGAGTTCTCCTAGAAGCACAGCTAGGACCACTTAATGGAAAAGAGCACACCGCTATTTCATTTTGGGAGTCACAAGCAAGTTTCTCCACCTTGGTCCAGGCAGGGGATCTCAAGGCCAAAGTGGCCTCAGCCCACCGTTACCAGTAGCTGGCACAGAGGAAGGACAGTTGGCATTAAGCTTCTCTTTACTGATATTTTACCCCACACTGGTCACGGGGCAGAGGACAACCTGCCTGCTCAGGCAGCCAACTAAGTCCAAGCTCTCCCATGTGGGTGTTTGCTGGAGATGGAAGAGGACTGTTCATCTCAGGTGGTGGTTGCCCAAGCAATTATTCCAGAGAAAGATTACTGCAGGGTCAGGTCTTATTTTTTGTAAGAAAACAACAGACTCAAAAATAGCATATCCTGCTCTGTAACACACCCATCTCAAAAAACCTCTTAAACCCAGCACGGCGTTTCAAGCGCTAGTTCCTCTGCAACACCAAACGTCCCTGTTGCTCAGGGCTCTCCCCAGCGATACCCATGGTCCTGCTCCAACTGCAGGCAGGTGTGGTGCTCTCTGCTGCTTTGAGGAAGGTCTCTCACTTGGGATGGATGATGCCAACAGTCCTGGTTTCATCCTCATGCAGAACTGGGAAGCACTTTAAATCTTAAAATGTTAAAGAGAGCCGAATATAATTTACTGACTGTAGGCTTTTCTCCTGATACATGCTGCAGTCAAGCTGGGAGAGCTATTCCCAATACATTCCCGTGTTGACAAGCCCTGCCTCTGCTGAGCAATCCTCCGGGGGACTGGTTTGGAGGTTCATGCACATTGTCCTCCCCTAACTACGTGGCCCAGAGCCGTGGCTAATCTCCCTCCCATAGATGACAGACCCTTTTCTTCAGCTAATCTGTCTCAAACCTCTGCATCCCGCAGTGACCTGCTATCTCTGCTCTATGCTCTAAACTGCTGAGAAGCAACACTGGGGAAAACCTGTCCCTCCCAGCGGCCCCGTGCCTTGTAACTTGGCTTTCCCTGCTCAACATTAGTTAGCTCTCCAAATGTTATAAAAGAGCAAATACGCTGTAAATGCTTGCAGTGCCTGCATATAAGACTCTCTCTGGTAAAAACAGGTATTTTTATCCTCATTATGATTCCTTACATCCAAATGAAAGAGGTGGCATCAACAGTGACTGCACTCTGCAGTTAATGATCCCAGGTATTTGTAGAGATATTTCTCAGCATTTTAAAGCAATTTGTTCAAGCAGCCAAGAAGCCAGAATGGGGCTCATTATAATTAGAGTAGTTGCCATTAAAATTCAACCTTTCCCTGGAAAACTCTATATTCATCACATTTGTTCCATGCTTCAAACATGAGGGAAAAAAGATCTCATTTTGTGGCAGACAGGTCCAGAACTGGAGCCTCTCCTGTCCAACAGCTGGGCTTCTACATTATTTATAACTTCTACACATCGGCATTCTGCATGCACACTATGTCACCTCGTTACAGTCAAAATTATCTCATTGGCAAACTAAGGCACCACTTTAACAGATGATAGTTTTTTAATCCCAAATGTCTCTGTAAACCATAACAAATATCTTACCAGTCTGAAATAATTGGCTTTTTATTTTACATTGGCTTACCTGAAAGAACTGGCTTTTTATTTCATTTGTTCTTACAGTATTTTTGATCTTTAAAGTGGTGAATCAAAATGTTAATCCTTAGTTAATCTCTAAATCTATTTCAATCAACTCTGAAAAGCAGCCTGACCTACATCCGTTTCTAGTCAAAAATAGGCTAAGATATACTCAAGAGGGTCTTCTTCAAGGGTGGAGGAGTTCTCACTCTTCCAGATACTTCATAGGTTACGTGAAGAAGCAGCAGAACAGTTTTCTTTAAGAAAAGGAAATGCTATCGTGAAACCAACATAAATTGCCAAGTCTCCACCCACTGCTTTCTCAGGCAAGGGCACCACTCAGCTCTCAGCCTTCCCCTTCTAAGTGGGTCGCAGAGCCACTTCCCATGGCTGTACCGCAGAGAGCAACGGGTGCCGCAGCCCTGAGAAAGGCGGGGAGAAAACAATCAGCCTCCTGTGCCGCTTAGGACAGCTCCTTATTAGAAAAAACATAGCCAGATTTCTGATTTGCTCAGAGGTCTAGCGATGCATTGCACAAAATCCTCCAAATGTCTGCAATGTTAACACAAGAACAGGACAGGACAGGACGGGACGGGATGGGATAGGATAGGATAGGATAGGATAGGATAGGATAGGACAGGACAGGACAGGACAGGGCAGGACAGGGCAGGATAGGATAGGATAGGATAGCATAGGATAGGATAGGATAGGATAGGATAGGATAGGATAGGATAGGATAGGATAGGATGTTTCAATTAGAAGGGACCCTAAACGATCATCTAGTCCAACCGCCCGACCACTTCAGGGCTGACCAAAAATGAAAGCATATTATTAATGACACTGTCCAAATGCCTCTTCTTGAACATTGATGGGCTTGGGGCATCAACAACCTCTCCAGGAAGCCTCTTCCAGGGTTTGACCACCCTCTTGGTAAAGAAATGCGTCCTCGTGTCCAGTCTGAACCTTCCTTGCGGAGCCTTAGTTAAATTATCTTTTGGGTTGTTTATGCCCATGGACATACACTTCAGTTCACATGCATGCTGCAATACACAGAAGATTTCTTTTGGGGTCGCTTGCCATCAGTTTTCCCGCTTTTGTCCAACCATGCCGCATGCCTTTATTTATTCCCTTGGACAATCAATGCTATAGCAGCTCCACTGATACAGCAACACCCCACATAGACAGATATCTCCTCCAAGCATGGGTTGCCAACACATCCACTTCACGTTAAACGAAGGAAGGTACCACAGAAATAACCCAGGTAGTGAACATGTCCTTTCACGACGGTCTTTCCAGCATAAGCCAGCTTCTTGTTTGCACCTCCCCCGGGATTTGCCTAACCTGTCCCGCTGTTCCCAGTAAGCTGGATGTGCAGAGGACGATGAAACTAAGGCTAATTCACTACATACAAAAAATAAGTCTTGTAAGTGAAACACAATGGTGACAGATCACTTGTCTTCGAGGGCTGGCATGAAATACATTAGCAGAATTCCCACATCTCATCCTGCACGTGTATCCATTTAACAGAATTAACCAGTAGACATTAGCATCTCTTACTAACCTTGATTAAATAGATCTTATTTGAGTGAAGAAAGGGAACCAGGTACAAACTGATAAAGGGTCACACCTGTTCCTTCAGCAATTCCAAGACAGTTTTAATCAGTCTGTCACAGCTTCAATGCCATTTCCATCTCTGAATCGAAGTGCCACCCGTTCTCCACGTGAGGAACGGCTCAACTTTTGGCCCTGGGGTGCACAGGCCAATACACCTGCTCCCCCAGCTGATTTTTGCCCTGGCTCATGATCAGCCAGGATCCCATCACCTCTGCACGCTGGAAATAATGCAGACCTCGATTAATAGTGGACCTCATACATCAGGAGGTGGGCACATGCACCAGTATTTAACATAGAGTGTGTATTGTTCTATGCAGCAAAAAAAGAGCTCACAGGCTTTCCTCCTCCTGCCCTCTGCAGCTCCCCACTGAAGTTTATACTTCTTCCCATTTGCTAAAGAAATAATAAACTTGTTGATTTCTGGCCCCCGAGAAGCTGCTTATCCAGAAGAACTGTATATTCCCTGCTACTTTCAGTTAAGAAAAAGTGTACAGAATTTGGTAAACATAATACAGCAGCTTCTGCTCCATGGAGTGGTGCAGATAAGAACCCAAAGGAGCTCCAGGCACCAGCAGAGCACAAACCGCTGTTTACAGCCCTTTATACATCTATCCATATTATTTTAAAAGCACATTACACTTATACAAAACATTAACAATGTAGCAGATTGAAGGTGCCCAAAATTAAAAATTGCATCCTGAGTCTTCTAAAAACTGTTTGGGTTATAATCAGCATTTAATTAGCTTTATATATCTTTCTGAAATCACCCAAAGCTAGGAATTGATTAAGCAGCCATCAGACTTTTGTGCAAGAGTCCCATTTGAATATAATTTCCAGCTGCACTGTGACATGGAAGTTGGTTTATAATCTGCAGAAAATCGTTTTCTGCAGGTAACCACTACAAATCACACATACTGCTGTACATAAAAGCCATACAAGCACGCAGTGAATTAAAAGCAAACAAGGATTGTGCTATATATTATCGTACATGAAGACAAAACAGAACCCAAAGGATGTAAAAGACACAATGACGTGTGTTTGTATGAATGGTAATAGCAAAACAGCGGTTAGAATTGAACACATATTCATTTTTCTGCTTTTCTTTTGTTGGCAACAACACAGCCAGCGTAACACATTTGGACGCTTTCAGATGTGATTTTGAACTGGCACAAAGAAACACCTATGCCGCCCATCCACAGCACGTGATGCACTTTAGTTCAGCATGGGCATTTCCTCTGCCCGCCCCGGGGGCAGGGCTCCCACGCTGTGGGCATTCACACTGCCCGGAGGATGAGGATTCCCTTGTGTTTGCCCTGCACGCCCTGACAACCAAATGATATTTCTCAAGAGGGCTTTTGCGGTCAGCGAGGGATAAATGGTAACACTCAGCGCTCACCTTGAGCCGTACCGCAGCCCCAGGTGTCCCCGCCTGGCTCCTCTCCTAAGGCTCTTAGGCAAGCTGGCACCTTCACACCACTACCCAATACCGGGCACTGACTTTCCTGCTGCAGTTTAGCATCAGTTTAACAAAGCCAATTAAAAACCTCTCCCCAGTTAATCTGGTGCGACCTCACCTGCAGACCGAGCTTAACCAAGCACTCCCGGGGACAGAGGAAAGAAGCTGTAAGGAGGGAGGTCACGCTCAGCTTCTCCGCTGTCTCACCTTTCAGCAATGTTAATTCCCCACAGGACGGCAAGTTCAAGGATGAGCCCTGACAATCCACTGGCATCACATCCCCTTCAGGGACATCCCTTTAAAATGCATTTTCGAAGAATCCTCTTTCTAAATTTTGTTCAAGAAACTCATTCAAACCCACTGTATATTAATAGCCTTACCTACAGAAGCCTTGGTTATCATATGCCATGTTAGTCACATCATCAAACACAGATTTATTCCTGAGTTTCTTATTGTTGTTGTTATTGTTTCTTCCCTTAAAACCAAAATAAGCAGCTTGCATGTGTTCTAGTTCTTCAGTTCTGAGCTGGTACCACAGCTGCATATCTCTGTGAATAAAGCAAGGGGATACAAATACAATACTGTGATAAACGGCGGTATATCCGAGCTTTTATCTGACCACAGCCCTGACTCACTAGAGTTTAAATCTAAATCCAGGTTTACTGAAGACAGCACTTAAACACATGCTGAACTTCAAGCATAAGCCAACTTTCCAGAGACCTGCTTAAATACCTTAAGGCAGACAGTTCTTAAATAGCGTAAATATCATTCTGTGGACAGTTCAAAGTAACAAAACCCCAATAATTATGTCAGTTTGATTCAGTGGATTTTGAGACTACAGCTAATAAGAAGAGTCACGTAAAGTGTGATGTTGTGTCAATGTTCTCCTGGACCTTCATCAGTGACACCACATCAGGCCAGATCCTGTTGTACGTGAAAAGACTACAGACTATCCCCATTTTATGGAATAAATTATTTCAGGAGAAGAAAAAAAAAGTATTTTCTGTGCATTTTTGCAATGTTGCCATTCCTAAGGGTTCCAAAATCACCAGGCAGGTTGAAAAGATGAATTGACTTAAAAATGGAGGAGACAGGTAATGTTGCCTCATTTTGTATTAGGTTACCAAGCCTGCAGCTTCTCTTGGGTGAATGCTTTGTGCATCCAAAAGTCGATCCACATTTTCCAGCTACATCAACTGACCTCACAAAAGAGATCTT
The DNA here is from genome assembly GCF_000708025.1 of Charadrius vociferus. Taxonomy (NCBI): domain Eukaryota; kingdom Metazoa; phylum Chordata; class Aves; order Charadriiformes; family Charadriidae; genus Charadrius; species Charadrius vociferus. The sequence continues at coordinate 386,606 of NW_009649485.1, read as the reverse complement.
CTCTACCTGCAGACCCTCATGCACTTGTGGCCTTGGATGCTGCCAGCTGCAGCAGTGCGACCACCACATCTGGCACCCTGCAGCATGGGCTGTGGGTCGAGCAACTGTCCTACAGCGTTGCGTCACTCGTTCTGGCGTGACAAGCTTCTATAGGAATGGATGGAGAGCAGCCCTGAGGAGAAGGACTTGGGGGTGTTGGTTGATGAGAAGCTCAACATGAGCTGGCAATGTGTGCTCACAGCCCAGAAGGCCAACTGTATCCTGGGCTGCATCCCCAGCAGCGTGGCCAGCAGGGTAAGGGCGGGGGGATTGTGCACCTCTGCTGTGCTCTGCTCTGGGGAGACCCCGCGGCAGTGCTGCCTCCAGCTTGGGGGGTCCCAACAGCAGAAAGACATGGACCTGGTGGAGCGGGGCCAGAGGAGGCCACAAAGATGATCAGAGGGCTGGAGCCCCTCTGCTGGGAGGACAGGCTGAGAGAGGTGGGGGTGTTCAGCCTGGAGAAGAGAAGGCTCCGGGGAGACCTCAGAGCCCTTTCCAGTCTCTAAAGGGGAGGGGAGCAACCTGATGAGGGAGGGACCCCTGATCAGGGAGGGGAGCAACAGGATGAGGGGGAACGGTTTTAAACTGAAAGAGGGGAGATTTAGATTAGACATCAGGAAGAAATTTTTCACTCTGCGGGTGGTGAGCCCCTGGCGCAGGCTGCCCCGAGAAGCTGTGGCTGCCCCATCCCTGGAGGTGTTCAAGGCCAGGCTGGACGGGGCTTGGAGCAATCTGGTCTGGTGGGAGGGGTCCCTGCCCAGGGCAGGGGCGTGGGACTGGATGGTCTTTAAGGTCGCTTCCGTCCCAAACAAATCTATCATTCTATGATTCTACATGGACGGTTTCTCCATCATCTCAGTTGCTTTCTGACAGTGGGACCAAGCTACACAATGTCTACAGTGGTCCTAGGTCCTCCCCCAGGATCGAGGCTCAGTTGTGGATGTGCTGGATTGAAGCAGCTCCTTCAGGAGGCAGTGAAGGGAGGACAAAGAACAGCAGGGAACTCAAGCTCCCAACAAAGGGAATCATTTCATGTCCTTACGACAGAACCAGGTCAAAGCGTCTGGTGTGAAGGACTTTTCTTTCGTAAGAGAAAAACATCAAGTCATCATAGTCATGTGAACAGCTAATTTGGATAAAACTCCATTTAAAGTAAATGAAAATAAAGGACTTTGATATGAATAGTCTTATCAAAAAGAAAAGCGGCAATTTCAAAAATTCCAATCAACCCTTTCATTTCCAAAATTATTTCATGCTATCAGTGAAAACCTAACACTATGAATGGCACCAAAGACTTTCTTTTTTGCCTCACAAAATCTTTTCAAGGGAATAGAAAATCTGTATTTTGGTTACAATCAGAAGACAAAATCCTATGTCCTTCCAGCACAGTGCTGTGACAGCTTTAAGTATGCTTTGCTGAGGGCTTTGAAGGTTTTGACACAGGTAGATTAATTTTCCCAGCAGCATTCAAGGAAAGCAAAGGAAAGAAGGAGAGAGAGAGAAGAAGGGAAAAGGCAGCCAATCTTAAATAATTCAAGGACAGAAAGACTGGGCCAGCAAATAAGACTTGTATGTTCAGCTTCTGCATAATCCTGGGTAAATCCAGATCTGCCCAGGCCTGCTGAGGTCATCTGATATTAACAGACATTAGGTGCCTAAATACTCTTGAATTCCAAGTCTCTCTATGCCTAAAGCCTGACCTACAATTTAAGGATTTTAAGTAATTAACATCATTGTGGTGTTGTGGGCATCAAGTCCTTTGAAGCTCTCTGTGATCACAGCAATGGGGTCCGTATGATGTACAGTCTTAAGCCAGTTTTAAAAATCCTTTCTTGACATACCTTTGAGTCCTCCTCCTTTCACTTTTCTTCACACACTTGATAAGACAGCAAGTTAGAAAAGCCATGGACATCAGCAGAATGACGGCACAGCTCACGATGGAGGCAATCACTGCAACCTTAAATCCAAAAGTCTCGTATTTTGATATGGCTGCAGCAAAGCAAACACAGAAGCATGTTTCTAAGGTCAACCCATGAATTTATTTTTCACATTTTCATTAAACCATGCTGAAACCTACCTGCTTCACACTTCCGCTAATAATAGCTCACTGAGGATTTTCACATTAGTATGTGTCCAGACACCAGAGTACAGTGGCTTCAGCTGAGAGCTACGCGAGTCTCAAACTGGGCTATTTAAAAACCTCCCATTTACAAGCCACTAATGAATTGTTCACAAGTATTTCACCACTGCAATTAAACAAACACAGTGCCTTTAGCGCTGCAGTAGCTAAAAAGCACAGCTTTGTTGGCATATCAAATGCAGATGAGCTAACAGGCCCTTGTAAGCAATTGTTAACAAGGACTGGAGCTGCAAACCCAAATATTAACAGGGGGTTAAAGAAGCCCTTTAGAGCAAGGACAGTTCCGTATAATTATAGCCTATTTGGCAGGCAGCGAACAACCTCTGTTTGGGGAAGAACGCAGGACGGGAGAAAGGACAGTGTCTGCAGAGCTGAGTGTTCACAGTGGTCTGATGCTGGAAGTGAATTATCCAGACAAAAGGAGGAGGGGGAATGTGGTGTGGCACAGCTAACCTGGATCTCTGCCAGCTCATTTGGAGCATTAAGCATGTCTTGCTTCAAAACCTATCTAGTTCTTCCAACACCATGATGACCAGCATAAGAACCGGTTCAGCTGAGCTCCACACAAAGCTTTGTATTTCTGCAGCCTCTGGAGGGAAGGATTTCTCTCCTTTTTCTTTAACGGAAACTCTCAAATGAGAGAGAAGAATAGCTGAGTGGGTAAAGAGAGCAGTAAGTGTCTAAAAGAGCCATCCATCTCCTGATGATGTAAAATTGCAGAAGATCTGAGACAGACTGAGATTCTCAAAGTTCAGAGGTACCATGTTTTGCTTGGGCCCACTTCTAGTCAAATTACTAACCACCTTGTAATAAATAAGAAGGAACACAGCGTGAAAGGTAGTTAATGTTGTTGCCATTCAAACACGCTCTGTCAATATGGTAACTTTCCCATGCGGCTGCCCACAGGAAGCAACTTAAAATTGTTCAAAAAAATACCACTGTCTTTCTTTTACAGCAAAAAAATCTTCAGAAAAGAATGCCAGGAGATTAGAGGGTTGGCAAATATGCTTGCACATTAGTTGGTCATATCTGTACATTTTCTAAAGCAGGGTACAGCTTGTAGTTACAGAACCACAGTTATGCTGGGTGCAATGCTCCCTGAGTCGGCGACGTGAGATCAGGCATAAATCTGACCGAGACTCTTCTGTGTCATGGTAATGAACGATGTCAGAACACATATGGAGCGCAATTACAGTTGGTGGGGGCAACTTTGAAGGAAATTGGATTTGTCTTTTTCCTTGCACAGATGTCTAGAATTAATCTTAACGTAGGAGATAGGCAAGGCAAAACAAACACAATGCAGCCCAAAGGGACTGGGAATGGTTTGGAAAGAGCCTTACGCTTGCAGGAGGGCACATCGGCTGTCCACTGGGTACTGTTCCCTTTCCAAACACAGGTGATGAAGCCTGGTCCCTCCAGCTGGTGTTCATCAGAGCACTGGAACGTTATCACCGTCCCCACAGCCGTGCCGTTGCCGTGAATGATCTGCAGCGTGCCGAGCTGGGGAGGGAAGACGTGGCTGCACTGCCCTGCAAAACAGCAACAAAAAGGGAGACAATGTAGTGCCAGAGCCAAAAGCAAAGGTCCTCTTCAGTTTTATTGCGCTCAGATTGTAAATCAGTCCAAGTTGATGGTGAAAAGAAGCAACAGACCTCGGGGTGGGCGATGCTGACTGCTCTGCCAAGTGCCAGCCCAAGGCCAAACCCCCTCCAGTGCCATTCAACAGCTCCACTGCCCTCAGCCCTGGCACAAAGTGGGATTTTACTCTTGTTGCAACATTATCTACTCAGACTGGTACATATTGAACTTTTTTTTTAAAAAAAAAAAGACAGTCATTCTGTGAGTGGCGTGGTCTCCTGCAGATTCCTGTCTTGTTGGACTCTGTGTGTTTAATTAGGAACTTGGGCTGGCACCTTCCACACCGGGAGTGTTCATAACATATCATCCCCCATGCAAGCTTTCCAAGATCTAGGGGATCGAGTGGGTCCAGAGGAGGCCACAAAGATGATCCGAGGGCTGGAGCCCCTCTGCTGGGAGGGCAGGCTGAGAGAGTTGGGGTTGTTCAGCCTGGAGAAGAGAAGGCTCCGGGGAGACCTTATTGTGGCTTTCCAGCATCTGAAGAGGACCTACAGGAAAGCCTTGTACTTTTTACAAGGGCATGTAGTGACAGGACGAGGGGGAATGGCTCAAACTGGAAGAGGGGAGATTTAGATTAGATATTAGGAAGAAATTTTTCCCTCTGAGGGTGGTGAGCCCCTGGGGCAGGTTGCCCAGAGAAGCTGTGGCTGCCCCATCCCTGGAGGTGTTCAAGGCCAGGTTGGAGGGCCTGGAGCAATCTGGTCTGGTGGGAGGTGTCCCTGCCCATGGCACTGGATGATCTTCAAAGTCCCTTCCAACCTAAACCATTCTATGATTCTATGATCACATATTGCAGCATTTCAGTCTACTTGGCAGCATCTTTCCATGACCCCACAGAAATTTCCCATCTTTCACGAGCACTGCACCTCTGTTGGTCATGGCTGAAATAAGCCAGTGGGTTCAACAGCCACTCTACAAGGAGGGGACAGAGACATACACATACAGTACAACTACATTCAACTTAGTTCCACTTTCAAGTGACAAGCTCTGCTTTATAGTGTATTATTCATTTTTAGTACATTTTTGCTCATTTGGCTTTTCTCTTTCTATTTCTTTGTCAGTCATACAGCTGTTCTTTGGGTCATGGAGGTGTTCTCTCAGCCACCTAACTTCAGCCACTAACTTTAGACATTGGGCTTTGTTGTCACAACATTCCTTGTTTCACACTCATTTAAAACACAAATTTTAATGACTGGTCATTAAGACAACATATAATATCCAGATATACTTCAAAGATAACAACAATAAATACATTCTTCTGGTTTTGTATATGTGCACTGACAGAATCTGGAAACTGTTTTACATCATCTTTTTTATCAAACATATTCTAAATACCAGCACTGCTTCTGCATCAGAGTACGAGTTCCCTACCTTTCACTGGATTTCCAAACGACTTCAGCAGACTCAGAAGCAACTGCGCTGCAGTTGCGAGACCAGAGTTGCAAGCAGTAGGATGACACACAAAAGAATTAAAAGGGGGGAAATACGCTTCCCTCACATGGAAAAAGAAACGCCTCCTCGAGAACATCTTGATAGAATGACATGTTGACAGCACATCTATTTTATTTTTAATACTAAAACTCCCACCAGTCCTTAATTAACACTAAGCTTCTACAATCAAACCGCAGCAGACCAGCTTACTACCTATCTTCAATTTATGGTCTTAAAAACCCCAGTCTTTGGAATAGAAACCCAAAAAAATTTCAGCAAAAGCCCAAACAAAAGCCACAGTGACAATTACTGGTCTAATCTACTAAGTAACTATGTACTGAGGACTAGCTTTTAAAAACATTCCTTTTTTAACTCCATGCAGATTATTTGTTTGTTTTGCCACTTCTTTCAGTCTCTCACTACGGCAGCAATTTGCCTCAATGAGAGCAAATATGTTCTTGAGGGTCTTTTCCCTTCATCTCTTGTCCCTCGCTCCAACATCCTGTTACTGGAACACACGGGATGTGTGCACTGGACAACCTGCCTCCTCACGTCAGACAAGCATTACAAGTTTGGCCTTTTCTTTTTGCCTTAATCACTCAGAGACTTACTGTTAAAAACCATTGTCTGAAGCTGCAAAATATCTACCTTTTTGCAATTTACACTTTCCAGGCTATTTTTAGATACCAGATCACATACTTAGAGTTCACATCGGTGACAATTCCAGCTGCATGAGATGCAGAAAGTAATTCAGAGCCAAATTTGATTCAAAGTACATCTGCTCAGCCTCCATAGCAGTGCTCATTAGATGCTTCCAGCAGACTTGCCAGTTTACCTGGACTCACTATTCCAGCCTTTGCTCTCCAAAGAATCATCATTTGGCACTGGATCCTTTCTTTCAAGACATATTTCATTTAATCCAGCATTGACCATCCTGAGTAACAGGTGCAGCTGTAGCTGGTTCAGGTGCTCTTGACCCTTTCCTGTTCTGTCCTTGCCCAGGACGGTACATGCCGAGTGATTAAAACCTCTGGATCTCAGAGACCTTGTCAGCATTATTCCTCAGCCATGGACTTAAATAATTTTTTTTCTTCACTTGACCACTATAAAGATTTCTAACAGCCCATATCCCATGGATATTGGCTATTTCCTCGCCTTGGCCAGGGCCGTGTCATCCCCAGGGGATCGTTCGGGTGTGAATGTAATTAGGGCAGGCACCACAGAGGCTCACCTTAACGACAGCTAATGAGAGCAAAGCTTTTGAAAGCTTCTATACCCAACTTTACACAGATGCTGAGCTGAAAGCTCATCAACTGCATTTCACGTATCTGCATTTGGCCAGAGTAGAAATACCATTTCCTCTTCTAAGAGCTTTTCAACACAATTTCTTCCAACCAACGTCAAAACACTACATGTGTCACTACTTTTTGCTTTTTACAAATGCTTTTATTAAAATGCATAGATGGATTTTTGCTGTGAATTTGTGAATTTTATCCAAGTTTGGATTTAGTATCTCTGGATAAAGTTTGCCCTAGTCTTCATCAGCAATGGTCTTCTAAATACTCGTTTGTAAAACTGCTCCCTTAAGTTCTAGCATCCTTTGCTAATAACTATCTATCATGTTTTTGTGGTTACTTACTGCATTCACTGTTCTGCTGGGCTAATTTTACCCTTCCACCTCCAGAAAATCATTGTTTAGGTAAGCTTCCGTCCTCATATTTATATAAGCACATGTTCCATATAGATTTATCCTTTGAATACTCTTCAAGGATGTTTATCTGACTAAATACAGTACAATCAAATTTTTTTATTATTATTTATTATTTTAAATATAATAAATCTATATTTTTGTTTTCAGCCAAGGCTGGTGTCCGAGGCTGTGTTGACTCCTGAAGTAAAACACAAACACTGCATAAACATTTGTGCTGACCAGATTTACATCTTGATTTATATTTATTTTCTAACTATCTAGAAGATACCACGTTCAGGTCTTGGGTTGCAGTAACAGTTAGCACCCAGAAATGTAAAATGGAATAAACCCCCTAATTATTGTTCACGTAGCTTTTGCAATAGCTGCATCTCACCACCCACAGATTCATGCCTGACAGCCAGCACCTAAAGCTAGGAGGAATGCTTGAGGAATTAACAGCTGATTGGCCATTTCTACTTAGTTTACAGTAAACATGAAAATTCATGATGTGTTGTTTCGTTGCGATTAGCTTCATGGCATCGTTCCTAGACTTGATACATGTCTCCAGCGCCTAGTTCCCATTACTCCTCCCTGATGTTCTCCATGCCCAGGCTCACACTCTGCTTACACTTCCAGATTCTGGCTACTACTTCCAAGCTCCAGAAGAAAACTCACTTGCTGACACAACCCTATGAAGCAAAGGCTGGAAATATTAGGTTTCGTATTTATTTTGAAGTCCAACAGAAGTTGCGAGGACTCTCGCTTGTTCATTTTGCTCTTTGAAAAGGATTAACAAACTGCCTTGTCCACCCTGCGTACCGTGCCACCGCACAGCATCAGCTCTGGTGACCCAAGATGACCACCAGCCATCAGCTGGCCAGTCCCCTTCAGGGCACAAAGAGCTGAACACATTCAAGTCCCTGCAGCTTCCTGTGAAGCAAGAGCTGATTTATACAAATGCATTTCTTAGCTTGGCTCCATATGAAGAGGAATCCCAATGTTCCCAATGTATCTGAATCTGCTGCGACTGTCGGCCAACACAGAAGAAGGGCATTGGTGACAGCAAATAACCAGATTATTTCATATTTCAATAACTGTCCTCAAAGTAAAGACACTAAAGTGTAGTGTACTCCATATATTCTTAAGTCACCCAAACCACTGTGTTCAGAACTAGACACATACATAATTTCCAGGCACTGAAAAACAGAGAGTAATGCAAGAATTAAGACAAAATAATCCAAAATATCTCTTCTCATGCACAGCCAGGATTATCTGTACTGCAAAATTGATTTGTCAGAAAGAGTTACCATATGGTTTCATTTTCAACAAGCTGCGGATTTATGTTTTGCTGATAAGAAAACAGAAATGAGAGTGCAACCTAGGCACGCTTGCCCGTTAAACATTTCCTGTGCTCCTTCCATAGGGAAACAGAGACTAAAAATCAAATACATCACATAAGTATACACCAAAATGATCTAAACCACAGCAATAATTACCTGAAAGCATGTTATCAAGACTGCCACTCGCTGTTTGTGCAGAAAGGGAGCAATCCATGACTTCTCCTCATTATTCCCATACACATGTAACTCAAGCCTTTGTGTTGCTTATTGTTGACTATTTAATGCAACTAAAACATGCTGGAATAACCAGATGCCAGTAAGAGACAGAACATTAGGTTCTATAAACCCTGCAGAATAAATAAACATGCTGATATTATTTCTGCAAGTCTATTTTCCTACAGAAGCACGCCTTAGAAATTAATGTCCCTGAAGTCACAGGCATAATGTTGAACATCCGCAGCAGCCTCACAGAAGAGCTCTTGGAAGAGTTCGCGATGTCAAAAAGCAAAAGAAAAGCAGCTAGAAGTGCAATATGAAATAAAGCAGATGCAGTAAAGCATCTTGTGTGAGTGAAACCGCCTGGCCCTGGCATCGGTCCCCTCGCAACCGTCCCTCCAATCCCTTGCAGAGCTGGCTGTGAGCGCTGCCAGGGCCAGGCCCTTCATGGCACAAAGTGCTGCAACAACGAATGGCTACCAGGAGAGCTCACCCTCCCACTAGAAAATTCAGACACTGGCACGGCTTTTTAAAAAATCAGTGTTAAACAAGACAGCAAGCCAGCAGTAAAAGAGAGGGGCTGAGGTCCTGGCTCTTGAACGAGGTCCCCAGCTGTGCTGCAGCCACCAGGCAGCGTGTGATGGAGACTTCCTACTGCTTGGTGGCACAAGATAATGACCTGCTTCCACCTTTTCTAACAGAAGCACATGTCAGCAATGCCATGATTTGACCTTTCCTACCTATTTCACTGGTTTCTGAGAGTCACTATAAAGCCAAGACGCTGGAAAGCTGTTTTAGACCTGTCTGCCTTCCATCACACAGGCATGGCCCTGCAAAGGTATTCCTCTGGGGCAGGTGTGGCAGGTCCAGGTGTGGCACAAACCACACTGCACCAAACCCCAGCCCTCTGCACACAGGGGACTCTAAGGACCACGTTCAGCGGGCAGGGCCAGGCTGGGCCACCACTACCTAGGGGACCTTCATTCTCTGGAGGCTGATGAAGAACTGCAACAGCAGCCACACAGGTGGCTCTTCCCTCAGGCCTGTCCCATGGAGGAACCATCTGGGCAACTGCAGACAGTGGAATATGAAGGTACCTACAGAAGACACCTGTCAGAGCACGTAGTCCGAAAAAACAAGAAACTCAACTTGTTAACAATACACAGGTCTCGCATCTGCCTGATTTCAGCATCGCCAAATGAAAATACTCCCTGTAAAACATTCTTGGTTTCTACTGAAAAATTAATTTTAAAATTGTGAAAGAGGGAACCCCATTTCTTACCATTCTCAGAGGCCACCATTGCACACTCGTGGACATGCTTTTTGAAAAAAGCTCATTCTCCCAGTGATGAGGAATTTCCATGTAATGAAGAGAGGAGGAGGGAAGTGAGTTTCTTTCTGTGTTTACACATCCATACTCAGAGGAGCTCTCTGCTCATGCTGGCGTTAAGCAGATACCTGAGGCTCACTCCTACCAACTTCCCTCATTTTTTTTGTTTTTCTGTTGTCCGTTTTGCAGCTAAAACTGATTTTTCAACACATCGTTTGCAATGTAATTAACAACACGCAATAGCTCTGCAGCACAAAGGGGTGCTGGGACCCCCACCCCAGGCTGAGCCTCATCAGTTGAGTTTTGGGCAGTGTTGCTTTCCTTCTCACCCCGACCTGCCCAGGGTCACTGGCGAGGCAGGAGACCCCAGGACAAGTGAGCACATCTCAGCATCCTGCATGCTTCCTCATGCATGGCTGCTTTCCGTCGGGAATGCTCCTGCGATTTCAGTTCAGCCAGGGCAGTGTTTGGGCAGCGGGCAGAGCAGGATCCCTCCTGGCTCGGGGCCGGGAAGGGTGCACATACAGAAGAAGAGAGAAGCAAACGCACCCAGAGCAAAGAAAGAAACGGCACAACGTCAAACACCAAGCAGCTCGGAAACGCGAGAGAAGAAGAAGCGCTCACCAATGTGACCTTGTCAGGCAAATGAGCAGCAGCCCAGACCCAACTGCTGTTGGATGGTGAGGAATCTGATCCCCCTGAGCCTCGTCCCTTGACTGGACAAAGCTGGTGTGAAGCTGGAGAGAAGTCATGAGCGAGGCATTAAACCACCTCGTCAACAGGGCTGAGGTAGAGCAGACAGTGGTGCTGCCCCTGGATGGCTGCACCCACCTTCTGTGGGGCTGCCGGTTACTCACTCTATGGAGCCTCCACCCATTACAGAGCTGCCATCCCCTATGGAGCTGCCACCCCCTATGGAACTGCCATCCCCTATGAAGCTGCCACCCGCTGTGGAGCTGCCACCCCCTGTGGAACTGCCATCCCCTACAGCAAGATGGAAAAATACGCAGGAACTACGCAGGAACATGTTGACCACTGCGTGGTCCTTGACAACTCAGGGTGCCCTTTCGTGGATGAAGGATGGTAAAGCCTACTCCAGGGTCTTTTCATGCCTGCTAAGGTAGCAAAAATTATCAGAGAGCAGCAAATTCTTAGCTTCCATCTCTGAAAGAAACCCTTGTGCTACGCTGCTGCAAAATCTTACATCCAAATCTGAAGCAGACAAATTCAGTTCATCCCTCTTCACGATACCGAGCCTTTTTCTTTTCTCTCTCCCAGCATTTTTCATGCGGCTTTTGAGCTGCTCACTGTAGCGAACAAGATGCAGCAAGATTTAGGAGTCAGTGCTAAACACTCCCCAACTCTACTCTGAAATAGTAGAGGGCTGCAAGCAATTTTAATCCATGTAAAATCCAAGATACAGAGCACCCAAGTGCTAGATTAGGGTTCGATGACAACATGTGCAATCCACTCCTATTTCAAACTTAAATAATGTGTAGGACTGGTGCAAGACAACTCTTAGTCATATCTTTTATATTACTCTGTTAAGAGAGGATTTGTTCCAGCCACCATACTGACATGTCCATGATTGATTTTTTTTGCCAATTTACATCAAAGTCAGGTTATTCTCACCTGTAGATTTTATTCTTGGTATAGCAATGAGGGCAATACTGAATATTTCTCTTCTTATGGGAACAATTAAATGAGAAAGAGCTAAATTAAAAATGAGGTATTTGATGAAGTCCCCAGTAAAGCAAGAACAGATGGGGTTTCTGTGCCTTATTAGTCTGTTTACCAACAGAATTGCAAAAATAGTTTACGACACTTCTGAACAGTTAATAATAGTGCAACCTTCGAGAATAGGAAGGATCCGTTAAACCTAAAGCAAATCAGAAGCGTTCATCTATTTATCTCTTCACCATTACATTCATATTAAAAAAAAAAAAAAGAAATTTTATATCTATACCTCCACTATGGAGCGCACCAGAATTATGCCTTAATTTAAACTGTCCCCAATTAAAAATTATCTGTGGAAGTGATGCCAACAGTTGCTTTTGCGACTGATTGTTTAGCGAATGGAGTTACTATTGCTGACGGTCTCCCCTCTTTGTGGTCTCCCCTCTCTGTCATTCTAAAGCAGATAATAGATAAATTACATATTTGCACAGTGCAGTTTGTGGCCCAGATTCTAAAACAAAGATCCTAAAGAGAATCAAATTAAGAGGAATAACTTGAAATGAGCTTTTCACCTGCACTTCAGCTGAGACCCTGCATGTACCAAAGGTCCCAGAGCAGACAGACCCAATGGCAGGTGATCTTACTGGGATGCAACCAAAACCTGCCGCTCCGGAGAGCTGAGTCCCAGTACGCCGTCCCCACCAGGCAGCGAGGGGTCCGGCCCTGGCTCTGCTTGCCTCCGAAGGCTGTTCGCGCTGCTTCTTGTGTGATAAGCATTGGTATTTACAAGAAGGAGAACAGAAGTAACCGGTTACACAATACCACAGATGGTCCTGAGCCTCCCCCGTGCATCTCTGCATCTGCAGTGTCTGGAGAGGTTCAAATCCAAAGCAAGATGTAAGCGTCACCCCAGGATCTCTCACCCCATCTTTAGGGAAAGCCAAACAGAATCAGGGCCATGAGAAATGTAAAGCAAGACAAATGAATCCATCAGCTCTACTCTGAATTTGAAAATTTCAGGTTAGGAGTCTGTTTCTGTATAGTTTTCCTCCTCCTCAGTGAATGACAAAGACTAGGGGCAACCCCACACCTTCCCTCTGCCACCAGGTCCCTCTCTGTCCTCAGCCAGGCTTTGAGAGGCACATCCTCGCTGATGGAAGCGTCCTTCACGAAACACCAGGCTGGTGAAGTCTGTTGGTTTAGATTTTCACCTTTCATCATTATTTTCCCCCAGTGCTCATGAATAATCTCTCATTCGTTAAACCTGTGCAGCCGACTGTAACATTTCTGCAGACGCTGCAAAGCGGTACGTGGGTTCCATTAAGCACACCCTCTATATTTTCCAATGGAAACTATGATGACCAGAAATGTTAAAATTTCCCCTCATACAAATACGCTATAGAAGGCCAATGATTTTGGGAAATCCAGATTTCAGCATCCAACCCAATATTTAGCACCTTGCTAACAAGGATCAGGAATCAAGAGGAAAACAGATGAGTTTTGCTAGCAGTCTGTCTTTGGCGATCCCTTCTCCATGCTTGTAGGGTAGCCTGACGTGAGCGAGTACCAACAACCACTTACGAGGCCATAATTGTTTCAGCAACCTCCCTTCAAACAGAGATGGTGATGGTCATTTTGGGGGTCTACAGAAGGCTGCGGGCACTCACTTGTAGGAACTTGAATTGGAAAACCTGACCCTTTTGTCTGAAAGGGGATGCTCTGAGGTAATCCTCTTTCTTGCTTTTCTTCCCTTTGAAACGTAGAAAGCAGAAAAATGTCAAAACCACCTTGTCTGGGCAGTTCTAATACAAACACCTTATCAGCACTCATTCTACCAATGCACCGAAGAAAAGGTCTTACTGACAGAAAAGCTTCATCTCTGTGGCTTTTTCACCTACAAAATGGTTTAGCACCTCTAAAGAACTGTGCAAAACCCTTCAGCTTCTTCTTTGCTGAGCAGACAATTTTTTTTTAACACCTAAGTGGATCAATTTTGTATTTACCCTGAAAGCCAGCTGGTAACAAACACAACATTTTCTGGCTTCCCTTAATAATTATCGAAGTTTTGTCATCAAAATTAGACGTTTCAATAGATCTTTGGTAAACTGAGCAAGATTCAGATTTTACTGCTTCTCACAGATGAGGAAAGTAAAACAGAGAGAAACCAGAAGCAATGTTGTCCACTAAGCTCTGGATCTACAGATTCAACATATAAATCACTGGTGCTTCTGGTGACCCCCTCCAGGAGAATTGGGCAGAACTAAGCGAAGAATCTCAGGATTTAAAGGGTACAGGATAGAAAATTATTATCTGAACACACCTAATGGAAAATTAGTCTGGATATGATGCCCTGGCCACATCAGGCATCTCCTGCTTGTAAGATTTGTAAGGTTTTCAATAGTCATTTGCAATAGGCAGGGCTTCACTGAAAAGCCACCAACTGGAGGAGCCAAAAGAAAACCTCAAACCCTTTTTCCCAGGGACAGCACATGTCTGTTAGGAGCCGTAGATGGAGAAAGGATGAAGGATCTGGATGGGGCAGAGGTTGCTGCGTGTCCCACAGAGCCCTCCAGCAATGCTCCCCTGGACGGAGGGCAGCATCCCTGCACATCCATCGCCCACACCCTGACACACTCCCACTCGTCACCACTAACTTGGCCACCTCGCAGAAACAGAGCTCAGCCCAGCTCTGTGTTTGGCCCCGTACAGCCAGCGATGGCTCCGGGTTATCTGCCAGCACCAACTGCTTGGGCTGGTTTGTCTACAGCGGTGTCCAAACACAGTCGGGGTAATGAACGTCGCCGATAAGAGCAGATGTCCCATGATGATTCGGCCGGTGGCCTTTTGCTTCTGTATGACATTTGCCAGGCTGGGGACAACATCCGTCCATGGATGGCAGAAATCCCTGCCGATGGGAGGGCAGGAGGCGAGCACTGCACTGATGCTGCCTTGACCAAAAAATGCCGGAGCGGGGAGAGTCCAGAGCTGGCCAAAACCCACTTCAGGCATTAGAAAATTCACCCCCAACATGAGATTTTAGGTGGACCAGAAATGCTTGCTACTTGATGGTTACAAGCTCATTTTTGGCCAAAAAGCTCCAAAACATATGAATTGCATTTGCACAAAGCATTTGTAAAGAATATACAAACTTCTCAACCTTTACTCTTTGAAACTACTTTCTTGTTTTAAAACAGATTATTGAATATAGATTTTTTCGTTTTCTAGGGGAATTTCCAACCATCCTGTTAAGCAAAACCAGACTGGATGCTAGAGACCTTGCCTGCGTTTGCTCCCCCTGGTTGGCCTGTTTTGGCTTCTGCAAGTCCTTTTTCCTTCCCAATAGCAAACTGAAGCAGTTCCTGTACTTGGTTTGCTGTGTTAAGCTGCTAAATGTGCACCACAGAGCTGTGACCCGGCATTCACAACTGTCAGCAAGAATTTCTGTGAATAATTGATTTTTTTAGACACCCGTCTGAAAGAGTTAGCAATAGCATGCAATTTATTATGGTGATAGAAATCATTCATGGACTGAGAAACTAACAGCCAGATTTAAAAACCTTCTCTGCGGTTTTCTCTTTCTATTTTTCTTCTCTCCTTTTTTTTGGGTTTGTTTTTTTTTTTTTTAATGTTGCTGGGTTCCACTTTCCTGTTCCTGGGCTTCACCCATGACAGCAGAGGCACACGCCGCCAGAAGCCTGGCCACAGACACAAAAGCAACCTGCAAAACTGCAACGTGTGAAAGTCCCGCAGTATCCCACCAGAAACCATCTAAGCACGGCAACGATTAACCATACAGGTCAACGAGCACATCTGCTTTCGGACTCCCCGACCATAGGTGTCAGTGAAAGATGATGTGAAGATTGACCGGGATGCCAGTCTAAGGACAGGGAACTGGTCCATTGCGTTGACTTTTTCCCATTAAAAAAGTCAATGATTGCAGGTGAGTTATGTACAGAATGACAAGTAGCTTAAGCAAGCAGATCGAAGGACAGCAGCCCCATGCCCTTTCCCTTCTTGTACTGCACATGTCTAAGAAACTAAGATCTGCGTCAGGTAACTCAGCTAAACCACTGGCAGCTTTTGGATGGCCAGGATACAGGGCGAGGACAGTCTCTGATTCGTATTTAAAAGGAGTGGAAAACTTAGTCCCAATCTATATTTCTGTATTTGGTAACGATAACAGGCCAACCACTAGAGCTCTCTCTTGCCTGTGCAAAACTGCCACTTGCTCCGCGGGGCATCGCTTTCAGAGCACAGGGAGACCTGTGCATCCAGTCCAGGTACCTCTTCGGACCCAACCCGCTAGCAAAGGTCATCGTCTCAGAGATTACTGCAGTTCTGAGCAGAAACTCCCCTGGGTGTAATTCAGCTATTTTACATGAAGGTAGAAGTTTCTGCTCTCCTGAGCAGGAGGAATCAAACGGCAAAACTCCCCCCTTGCACCTCCTTCTGCCACCCCAGCCGAAAACACCGTCCCCAATGCTGGATCCCAGCCCACGCATGCTCTCAGGTGTTTGTACATCACCCCTTCCCTTTCCCTAACTCGGCTCCTGGCCCCATTTTCACCCTTCCTCAAAGTCATTCCCAATCAAAGACCCTCAGCAGCGTTGTGTTTGGCTCTATTTCAACCCAGAAACAACAACTTAATAATCGCTTCCAGCTCCGTTAGAGGGAAAAGCAAGCAGTTAACCCATCCTCTTCCCCAAGGAGTGTTTCTACCAGCCACTGCTGCTCCAGTTCAGGCTGACGCAGCTGTGCCGGTGCCTCCCCAAGCAGCCCGGGGCTGTTGCGCCAGCGTCTCTGCCCCTGCCAGAGGGGCTCAGATCTGCTGGCCAAAGCTCGTAGGTAAACCAGGCACCAGCTCAACCCCATCTCCGAGACCCCCAGTGGATACAGGAATTGATTTATTTTGGTGCGCGGCTGCTCATTCTGGAACTTCTGCATTTCTCACTGTCATCTTAAAACAAAACAAAACGCGGGAGAGGCAGACTTCCACCAAGACTGCAAAATCATCTGTCTGTCAATCTTTTGATCCACCGAGCTAGTCAAAACTGCTCCTCAGAATGACACGCTTGCTTATCTGCGACTGCATTTGAAAGACAGCATGTCAATAAAACGCCTAAATGCATCCTACATGCTGGCTTGTCCCCGTCAAATCACTGAAGGCAAGATGCCGTAGTGCCAGGCACGTAAAAAGTCAGTGGCAATCACAACTAAATAAGCCAAGCAGTGCTAATTTCAGCACAGTTAAAGTTCTCTTTGGTGCAGCGCCACAGACGTGTGTTGGGAGGCTGCGCTTTCTCATCGGAGCCGAAAAATCTCCTTGGCTTTGCCATGGCGGGAACAGCCAAACTGGCAGCGTTTGGGCCCTTCAAAATGGACCACATTTCTGGTCACAGAAAACCCAGAAAGCTCTGGATTATCTTCTGTCATTTGGGTGGTTTTGTTTCTGTGTTTTGAGGCTGACTTCTGATTTTTGAAATATCAATGTGTTGGGTTCAAAACATTCAGCTCACTTAATTCCCTAGCTGAAATTCAGAAGTCTAGACATAATTCATCTCTATAACCTAGGTAATTTAAGAGTGGGTAGGACAAAGTATTGGAGAATACCACAGGGAGCAATCCTGCACCATGGAGGACTGTGCCAGAAGACCTAATAACTCTTCTCCCTCTCTATTTTGTACCGTTCTAGAGTTTTTATGACAAGCACAAAAATCATCCCCTCGAAGCAGTAACGATACCTACTACAAATGCCTAACCACTAAGATTAGCATCTTGCAGTACAGGAGATAAAACCAATTAGCTGAAAATCTGCAGCTGTCACTTCTTACACTTTATTTAATAAAAGGTTCCACTCTGATCTCATGGGAGAAAAAGGGAGGAGAAATAACCCTGAAGAAATTACAAGCCCATGTATTCCAAGTCGTGTCACGTTCTGACCTGTGGAAATGGAAATTTGGGATTAATGTTTTCTTCCCCATCCTAAAAACTGAGCTGCATCTCAGGATTGCAGGAACAAGGCGAGAAACCTCCTTGCAGCCTTTCTGCAGAGCAGTTGCGCTTTTGGCTTTGAAGAACAACTTTGCTTTTGCTTTCCTGGAAGAGCGGCTGTAAGTTCTCAGTGACATGATTTCACAGTTTCTGCACTGGCAAGGAAACTCACTTCAGAAAAAAAAAGTTGCTCATAACGAAAGGCCAGACACCTTGAGTAACACCAAAGATACATCCAGCCTGGTACCTACATCCCACCGTGGCCACTAACAGTCACCCAGAGTATAACTGAGCAAATACGCGGTGATACCTCTTTCCTCCTCCAGCAAACTGCAGCTTGTGTCTCTCCTAAGCCAGAGCTCATGTCGCTTCCCTTAAATGGTGTCTGCTAAATAATTTCTTCCACGGCTTGGTCCGGAGGTAGCATTCACAGCGTCCTCCTCATCTGTGGCAGCGTCTCTGCTTCCCTGGTTTGGGAAGGCAGAGGGACAAAGCAGAACCACAACAACAGACAACGACCCAGCAGTGAGACCTACTAATTTATAACCTGGAGTAATACTTGCTTGTGTCATGTTCCGTATTTCTTCCCTACATTCCCTTTGTCTGTGGCTGCAGCGATGTGTTTGTAGATCATAGAATCATAGAATGGTTTAGGTAGGAAGGGACCTTAAAGATCATCCAGTTCCAACCCCTCTGCCATGGGCAGGGACACCTCCCACCAGCCCAAGTCGCTCCAAGCCCCATCCAACCTGGCCTTGAACACCTCCAGGGATGGGGTAGCCACTGCTTCTCTGGGCAACCGGGGCCAGGGGCTCAACACCCTCACAGTCAAGAATTTTTTCCTAATATGTAATCTAAATCTCCCCTTTTGCAGTTTGAAGCCATTCCCCGTTGTCCTATCGCTACATGCCCTTGTAAAAGGTCCCTCTCCAGCTTTCTTGTAGGTGCCCTTCAGATACTGGAAAGCTGCTCTAAGGTCTTCCCGGAGCCTTCTCTTCTCCAGGCTGAACACCCCCAACTCTCCCAGCCTGTCCTCCCAGCAGAGGGGCTCCAGCCCTCGCAGCATCTTTGTGGCCTCCTCTGGCCCCGCTCCACCAGGTCCATGTCCTTCTGCTGTTGGGACCCCCCGAGCTGGAGGCAGCACTGCAGGGGGGTCTCCCCAGAGCAGAGCGCAGCAGAGGGGCACAATCCCCCCTCGCCCTGCTGGGGATGCAGCCCGGGATGCCGGTGGCTTTCTGGGCTGTGAGTGCACATTGCCGGCTCACGTTAAGGTTTTCATCCACCAACACCCCCAAGTCCTTCTCCTCAGGGCTGCTCTCCATCCATTCTCCATACGTTTACAGAAGTATGTGCTGTCCTGGTCTGAAAGACATACAGGATTGCCTTGAGGAGTGAGGGAGGAATCACAGCAAAAACCAAGGTACCACCCTGGAGAAACAGAGGGCCAGAGCCCTGAGCCTCACCGACAGGGAGACAAAAAATAATGATATACATTTGTTACTCCTTCCTCTTTTTCCTGTTTCACCCAAAGAGCCCCCACTACAATCTGAGCAGCTTCAGAGCCAGCAGCCACTCAGTGGCAAGGCAGTGGCTGGGCCGACGGCAGCACCCCAGCTTCACGGC
Organism: Charadrius vociferus; assembly: GCF_000708025.1. Classification (NCBI taxonomy): domain Eukaryota; kingdom Metazoa; phylum Chordata; class Aves; order Charadriiformes; family Charadriidae; genus Charadrius; species Charadrius vociferus. The sequence continues at coordinate 367,491 of NW_009649485.1, read as the reverse complement.
AATTCCCGCAGGGCAGGACAGCGCTCAGGTCACCGCTGACATCAGCATTTCAGAGGCTTTTCCAGATAATATAACGAGCCTGGCAAGAGATGGTCGATGAGTGTCTGTCCATAGTAAACTACTGCAGAAAGGCAATAATACCGTAATGCTGCTGTGACAGCAAAACAACCCCAGTGCGATACAGAACACATAAAAGCATCTGTATCATTTAAAAATGGAAGAGGAGGAAGGCTGCTTCTCAGCTTCGCTGCATGTGCTGCACTCTTCCCCCACCCCATGTTCCCACTCTGCACCTCTGGCTGGCAGCATATCTGAGTGACACACCGGCATTCCCGAGGCGAGAGGCAGGCTCCCCCCGGCTCCTTCCGCAAGCGCGTCGCCGAATCTCCTTGTTCACAGGGCGGTGTTGTCCTCCCTGCTCACAGGGAGACTGTCAGAGGGAGAAAGCAGGCCCCAAAAAAGCAGGCGAGAGCAAGAAAAGCAGAGGGTGTTTGGATTTCACAGCTGGGTTTCAGGAAGCTGGAAGACCCTCCAAGCTCTACAGGCATAAGGCTGTGCCAGGGAACTTCGTTTAACCGCTCCCATTCACGGGTTAATTCAAACAGCAACCTTGCCACGTGTTTGGTGGGTTTTTTTAAGAACATGTGAGGGAGTTTGTCCATGCAAATCTTTGTTATCACCCTATTGCTCACGGCCTGGACTTTTACAAGGGGTGCACTCAGTCACAGCAGCATGAAAAACGATCACCGATAACACCACCACACAATGAAAGGTGCTGTAAACCAGCTGTCATCAGCTTTCTCTAGAGGTCACTTCTCCACCAAACACTGCTGCATAAATAACACAGTTGCATTTAAATTAAGCATCCTGAGCAAGAGTTTAATTTAAAATTATACAACAAGTCATCATAATTCCAGCTAAGCCGCTGGGATTTAACAGCGGCATGTCCACCTCTCTCAATACATTCGTCATAACAAATGGATATTCAACGGCGGTGAAACCTGTGCAGATGATGAAGGCCAAGGCAAACCTCCAGGAAGCAGCAGTGACACGAGGGGTGAGGGGGCGAGGGAGCACGACACCCAGCGAAGGTCTGGCAAAGCTCTGTTGGTTTGATCTGGTTGGAGACATGGCTGAGAGAATCCAGGCTTGTAGATATCTGAGGGATTAACTGAGGGTGGAATTCTAGTCTGAATGCTAAATATATATTTTTTTTTGGTGGATCCTGCATTTCTGGGAGTTTTGCCACAGATCTACATAGGGTAAGATAAGCCTAGGCAAGAACAGAAAGGCTGAGTGTAACACAGGACATGCCACATCCAAACCTCACCTTAATTTTGGGCAAACTCAGCCCCAGAAGACAATTTGACACAACAAATAAAAGCAGCCAAATACACATGATTTTACAAAAGAAAAAAGTCAATAACTAGTAACATTAGCATCAAACTAGAGCAACAGGGTCTACACTTCTGTTTGAGCTGTTAATTCTTTAAGTAGGTTTCCCAGAACTTGTTTCACATTTTTAAAATTAACTGCTCTATTAAATTCAAATTAAATGCACAGTTAAGCACATTCAGTGGATGGAATTTAAAGCATTGCTACACTGTTAGCCCAAACACATTTGCTCATTTCTATCAGCATAAAAAAATCAGGCCATTGATAAAGTCTATTAGGACTGCACGCACAAATTAAGTTGCAGGGATACGTGGGGACAGGCTGCGAAGGAGGAGGAGGTCCCTGAATTTCAGGAGTGCTCAGCCCTGCTTGCAGTGAAGCCAGGGAAGAGCCCTGCCCACGCTGTGATCCGCAGCGCAGCAGGGAGAAACCTGGGCCAGCAGCGATACGCCGAAAGCAGCTCCTGCCCGCTCCTTCCATCCCACCCTCACCAAGCTCCTGATGGTTCTTTCCATCCCACCTTGCTCCCAGGCTTCCCTGCTTGCAGGGGCTGCGAGCAGGCAACTCCTGCTGCCTGAGGCAGCGGCGATGGAGGCCATGTCCCCAAACCCCCAAACTGGCAGAAGCTCCAGCCCCCATGCAGCGTGCACATCCCGCGCACGGCAGGGCCAGACCCTCTATCAGCTCCCGTTATCATTACATTCATTGGACCCATTTGACTCAAAGAGATTTTGAAAGGATATTACGATCCATGCGATCAAATTGAATAACAAAACTGAGGGGGAAGCAAGAGAAAAGGAAGCAAAAAAGCTTTGACTAGCTCCTCATTCCACTCCTCAGTGTATTATCCTATTCCATTAAAACACCGGTATCATCATTTTCTACCCAGTCCATTTACATTTCTCCAGAGACCATTTCGAGATTGCGAGGAGATAGGTGCCGTACCCCTTCCCTCTTTAAAAGTACGCTGGGTTTAACATTTGCCCAGCCTTCCCTCATGGCTGCGAATCGCTCACCACCCCAACACCCCCTGTGTTCACTCAAATGAGCCAACTCCAAACTCCCATAAATTAATTCATCATAAAGTAACCCTATTTAAGAGCAATTAACCCGCAGCGAGCTGACCCCAGCCAGGCCCTCCAGCGCCGGATGGAGCCCTGCCAGACCCCTACCCCCGGGGGAGCTGGGGGGAGCCCTGCCGGACCCCCATCCCTGGGGCTGCTGGGAGGAGCCCAGGCGGACCCCCACCCCCGGGGGTGCTGGATGGAGCCCTGCCGGACC
>NW_009649485.1:355856-364120 GCF_000708025.1 Charadrius vociferus | reverse complement strand
GCGGCCCGTCCTCTCCCGACCCGCACCGCTCCTCCGCAGCGCCCCGCCGCGCCGGGCAGGGGGCTGCCTGCGCCCTGCTCACCCCGCTGCCTCCCCCCCACTGCCTGCCCCCTGCTGCCTGCCCTGCCTGCCCCTGGCCCGCAGTGCGGCCAGGCAGGTGCTCACAGCCCGCAGAGCCTCAGGTGGGGCGAACTGGTACCATGGGTCTGGTCTTCTTCCAAACACGGTGCCTACCGCTCCTTGTGCCATTACATGCTGGGAGCTGCACCTCTCACATACGTGCAGCTTATGGTCTTCAAGTTGTGTTTATTTTCACTGGAATCAGAAACTAAACTCACTGGATAGTGCCAAGATCCATCATCTTTCTACCTGGGAGCTGGATGGCGCGCACCGACATGCAGAGGTTATCCAGTGACACCCAAATGCGTTCGGCTCACTCCCTGCGTGGCATCGTGCCTGTCACCTCCCGGCCACATCACCTGCAGTCGCTTATTACCCGAGCAGTGTTACCTGCACCAGGTAAGGTTGGGTCTCGGCAGCGCTGGGTGATTTGGTGACGCTGGCGGTAGATTCAGAAAAGCGCTTCAGTGTTTGCGCTGTGTGTCCGGGAAAAGCAAGAGGAGGAACAGCAGGCTCTTCTGAAGGAGCTCTGCTTGTTGGTGCTGAGCATATGGGCTAGTGCTGTGGCTATTAACACTCACTCTGCCTGGTTTACCCTCTCATTTTAGTTTTTTTTTTTTCACATGGAATTAGAAGAAAAAAAGTCTGCTGGAGCAGATTGGAGAGATAAAACTCCACGATGCACCAAACCCAAATAGGCTGAGCTCATGAGGCTCTCCTGGCAGCACCAAGCGGAGCAGGATCGTACCCAATGGGTACTGGTGACCCAGCTACTCTGTACTACTGGACATAGCACTCTCCTGTGAGCTTATTCGGCAGGGACTCCATAGAAATATCGCAAATATAGTGCTATTTCCATCTCTACAATGAAAACGCATGTTAAAAGTTATACTTGATCACATTATAGTTCAAGAACAGCATTTTTGAAAATGCTGCATCTTATGAATTAGGTCTGTATTTTCAGTAACGTCAAATACTTATAAACCTAATTTAAGTCAATGAGGAACTATAGCTCCCGCAATCAAGTTCTTCATGTCTGTGAAGCCAGAGGAATACCAAAGACAGATAAGTGATTTTTTTCCTTAAGCCACTGTTACTGCAACTGCTGTTATACGGGTAAAGTTGAACACAACTGTGTTGTGAGTCAAATTTTTTCTCACAGGCCCAGAGGCAGCACCTGACCTCATGGCAACATTTAGGGTGGTTTTGTACTGGAAATCACAAGCCAGCAGAGGTGGTTCTGCTTGGGGTGCCCTGGAGCCCCACAGGCGAAGAGCAGCCCTGGCTCTGGCGTCCCCTCCTGGGATTAACTCATCTCCCATCTTCAGGGCCGGAGCTCCTGTGGGGAAGCCGGGGTGGGGGGAGGGGGGCTAGTGCTGGCCATCAGTGGAAGTCTCGCTGATGATTTTAATGAAGAAGGTGGCCAATTCCATTGACCCAACGCTTACAACCCTCACTTAAAATCCCACTCTAATAAAAGGGAATTTTGCCCAAGTAAGGTGCTGCTGTCTGCCGTCATCGACAATGGTGACGTGATTTTGCTTTTAAAGCCACCCCTCCCACGCAAATAGACTTGGAGCTCAGTAAAAAAAATCTCCCCCAACACAAGAGAAAAAGGTGAGAGAGAAGGAAGAGAACAGAGAGTTCCTCTTCAAAATGGTGGAAGTCTCCACGCTGTAGCCCCGTTTCCCCCTGCTGTTGTCCTCCTGCGCCGGGGGAAGCTGTGCAGCCCCGACCCGGCACTTGTTGCCGTTGGGTAGGGATTGTTTAACTGCTGGATTTCACTAAGCTGTCCTAAAGCGCTGCCTGTCTTCTAATCCCGGTTATTAGTGCTGGCTCAAGGCATGCCAAGGGTACAAGGCTGCTGAAGCCACTGTCCCCGTGGCCTCGCCGCCTGCCCAGCGGCTGCAGGGCAGGGACACGCTCCCCAGCCTGGCCACTCCACCTTCCTGGCCCTCCAGCAGCACCAAGGTGGTCTCTGGCGCTCTTCTGCCCTGCAGCCATCCCCGTTGCCACCTCCTCGGTGGCCCCCTTCTCCCCAGAGCCACAGGGGCTGGCTGAGCATCCCCCCTCAGCCCTGCAGCAGCCACTTCGCGTTTACCTCCGTGGCTCAGAGCCTCGAGTTGGCCCTGGGGCTTATTCAATACCGCTTGGAGAGAAGGGTGGTAGCTCTCAGCCACGGGTTTCTGTTTAATCAGATAACATGTGCATGGGTGTTGCCGCTAAGGGTGTTGTCACTAAAATTCTTCCTCAGGCTCAGCAATTAGATTCCTGAAACAAAAACTTAGAAGTGACAGTGGAATTACTGTTGGGTCGTAAGAACTGTTCCCATCCCCCGGGTACTCCTGGACCCACAGCGTGCCGCTGCCCAAAGGAGCTGGTCTCCCTCTGCCACCCCAGCTCCTCCTCCTCCTCCTCCCAGCTACAGGCTTCACCCCTGCCCTTCTGCTGGCTCTGATGGGCGAGGTGTGACAGCAAAACCTGCCAGGCCAGCAAAACCGGCTAGCCCAGAGGGGGAAAGCGGTCCCTTGCCCTAGCAGGGGGCTGTTAGCTTTGTGACACTGGACCTGAAGCCCTCCCCTTTTCTTTCAGCTACACCAGTTACAGATGGCTTCAGCCACCCCTGTGTGGCTCAAGGTCTGCCCAGGAGGCCGTGATTTCAGATGCTGTCGAGGACTGCTGCATGGAGGAGCTCTCGAAGGAACTTTCCAGAAGGAGAAATGACCCAGAGCACACCAGCTATCTCAGACCACCGCCACTGAGCCTCTGCGCTATGGACCACAACACACTCCATATCCAACCTCTTTGCAAGAGCAGCAGGAGCCAGACAACACCCCACCATCATACTGACCTCAGAAAGGGGAACTGGGTAAAAATGTCCAAGGCCAGGTTGGATGGTGCTTGGAGCAACGTGGGCTGGTGGGAGGTGTCCCTGCCCATGGCAGGGGGTTGGAACTGGATGATCTTCAAGGTCCCTTCCAACCCAAACCAGTCTATGAGAAGGACCTTGTTAGAAAACAGCCCCTGGGGAAGAGCCAAAAGAGTCAAATCCTCCCAGACAGACCAGAGACTGTTGGTGGCCACTGGGCTGGAGATGCAGGACACATCTGCTTGTCAGCAAGGACTTGAGAAGGGTCAGCAAAGACTTGAGAAGGGTCAGCAAGGAAAAGCTGCCAGGACCAAGCAGCAGAGAAAAAAGATTTTTGGAAGCAAGTAGGTATCCTTTCGAAAATCTGAAGATGCGCCCAAACAAGGAAAGTAGAAAATCTGGCAGATTAAGCGTGAAAGGCACAAGAAGCAGGTCAAAGAGTGGAAGAAAAATTTGCAAAAAGCATCAAAATGAATCGTAAATTTGTCTTTGGATGCCCTACAAGCAGGAAGCCTGTCTGTCAGAGAACCGGTGGGGTCCTTGATCAGGATCTGAAAGAAGTGGTCAGAGAAGATAAGGTCATAGCAGAAAGGCCAGATTAATTCTTTGCTCACCCTGGAGGAACGCAGGGAGGAGAGCCAGAGCCCCTCTTGGAGGGGTTGCACATGACAGTCTTTGTGTTGCAGGTGATGCAATGGAACACGCGGACAAAGAACACGAGCAGCTGGCATTCAGCAAGAATGCAAAAGAAACTCAGGATGAAACAATCAAATTAATTGTTAACAATGGTGCATAACCTCTCACTTAGGATCTTCATGATTACCCAAGGTCTGGAATAGAGGACACGTGACACTAGCTTTTTAAAAGGATTTCTTTCAGATGAGACCTCAGAAACTACTGGTTGGTAGAGCCTGAAATCTGTACCAGCCACGATAACAGAAAATGTTTTAGCAAATAAGATCAGTGAACACATTAATACATTTAATATACTGGGGAAAAGTCAACACGGGTTGTATGAACAGAATTAAGTTATATCTCAAAAATCCTCTGGAAATGTTCAAAGGAATCAACAGGCCAGAAGATAGGGAAAATCTAGCTGATATTTTCTATGTGGCTTTTCATAAAAGGGCTTTCAGCAAAATCTCTTCTCAAAGGACTTCAAACAGCTAAGGCACAACAGGGAAGGACCTTGCACAAAGAAAAAAAATAAATGATTAAAGGTGGGAATACAGGACTGATTTTTCCACCAGAGGGGAGCGATGATGGGAACTCCTCAATCTCGTTTTGGAGTGAGGAACTGCAGTCAGGGACCTGGAGAGTCATTTCTGCCAGGGGCAAGCTGCATGCCCATGCCCAACTCTGTTTTGGCTCCTCCATCGACTCTCCCAGGCTATCGAGGATGCAGAGCTCTGCTGTGCTCCTGCAGTGACAGCTGGTGGCTGATAACAAGCGACCTGCTCATGTGCTGAAAAAACCCCGATGTGTTTTCCTTTTGTCTACTGACCCTACACGCTTTCCCCCGAGAGATGTAGCCAGATGTTAGGGAGGTGGTGGATTCAGCATGGGGGCATAGCTCAGGAACTATTTTCTTGTACGACTCTTAAGTAGAGTGCAGTGCCACAGGACAGAAAAACACAGCGACATGCAGCTATGTTTATCCCATCAGTGTCTGAAAATGTTAAACTAATTTGAAGAAGGAACATTTTTGTTCCCTCTAATAGAAATGAATAAATACAGTGAGATGGGCCAAGTGGCATCAATATACATGCCATTTTGCCAGTAGCTTGGAAAAACAAACATTCTGAGAACAACCATTTATGTCTTCAATACAAGATAAAATGTTGCTGTGTACACTCGCACGCAAACTATCTCCTCCAGCATTGTTCGGAGCTAATCAGCACGGCTACAGTTAAGCAGCCATAGCTTTACAAATTCATGTTTGGTTTGGGATTTGGTGCCTGTGGTAATCTGGCATATGTCACACTTTCTTCTCCAGCTTAATTTCTTAGCATCATAATGGAAAGCAAATAATGATAATTTTATTTCCCCATTTAAATGGTTTGTGCTGATTATAGGAATAAGAAAACAAAATAAATGGTAAAAACATGCAAATCCCAACATTGCAAACACACACGCTGCATCGCACCGTGGGGTTTGACAGCCCTGGGCCCCCCTACAAATGTGCCAGAGTGTGCTGCAGAACAGCCTCAGGTTCGCTGAGCTTTCACAATCCCCATTTAAACTCAAATACCAGCTTTTGAGCGGGTAGAGATGTTTTTAAGAGGCACGGTATCGGAATGAATACACATAAAGGAAAAAGGAATGGGAAATAAATAATAAAGAATGATGGGAGGAACTGGGAAAGAAGAGAAAGAAAGCAAGCGGCTCATTTAAAAAAAAAAAAAAGTGTGCACGTGTGAGCCTTCCAGGCTTCCAGCAGGACAGAGAAGTCATAGGACAGTCCTTGAAAAAGTGTCGGACAGCAGGTTGCAGGGGAAGAGATGGTGCCTTGCCAAGGCACAAGAAAACAGTGAAGTCTCCCAGTGCCTGTCGGGAGCTGGTGGCTGTTGTCTGCAGAAGAGCTGAACCCCAAAGCTGAGGAGCACAATACCTGGAGAACCGATAGGAGCCCCCACAGACACCGAGGCCTAGGGGGATCCAGCAGAGAGAACTTGAAGAAGAAAATGAGATAGTTCAGGTTCTCTTACCCCGATGGACGTTTCAAAGCAGCAAACTGTTCACATTCCCACAGGATTTGGAATGGAGCTAAATTCACATTAGGTGTCCATAAACACCCCATGGGACGTTCAGATATTGGGGTACTGTTCAGAGTGAGACTTGCTCTAACAAATAGGATTTTTTAAATTTTTTTTTTTTACTTTTATAGTTAAGAACTGAATGTGAAAACAGTTCCAAAAGTCAGGAGCCACTTTCAAAGAAAAGGTGCTGTGAGGCATTAAGTAGAGGGATTGTATGACTGAATAAAAATGCAAGTAAGCAGGAGGATTTTCCTCTCCACTTAAGACCTAGAGCTCTTGGAAAGCCAATCTACTGTGAAAATCAGAGCGCGGCTGATTTTAGACAGAAGCAGCTTTCTGCAGAGCCCTATCTCCCGGCATTGTCAACACATCGCAGAATTCACCCTGTAAGGGGGAAATTAATTTCTTAGAGAAGATCACCACTTCCCTCCTTGAGGACTACCAAAAAAGGAGACAGAAGAAACCACAGTGACCTTGCCCAATGACACCTTGTACTCAATATTTGGAACTGAGCTTGGGTTTCTGCATTTCCAGCCCCCATCACCAGGGAGCTTCTTCCTCAGAGCTGCAAATCCAGCCTCAGGGCTGAGATAACGTGAGCAAAGGTAGGGAGCTTAAGATGGAGAAGTTACGGGAGACAATACACAAGGCCAATAGGATATTGAGTCCGGTGCCACAGACAGGATTTATATAGGTTCATAATGTTATCAGCGGTAGTGAGATGGCCTGTTTCAAAGCATATAAAGAGGAGAATGCTGGCAGGTTCACAAATACACTCAAGGTTCAAGTGATAATTTTTAGATTATCCCCAAGAAGATGGGCAAAGTTCATTCCTATTACATATTAGTGAACAAATATTGAAGCCAGCAAGAGCTTGGATTCAGACTGCAGTTGAGTTTGAGCCTGTACATCTTACCCACGCATGACATTTTCCACTAAGATGGATTCTGAGCAAAGGCATGAAATGTATTCCTGAATGTACTTATTTTGCTTATTCTGAAAATAAATGTACACTTCTATGACCTGTTTTTCCTCTTGAAAACAAAAAGTAGCCAGGACAGACACAACGTGCTCCCCAAAGCTCAAATTCCCACCAGCAAGAACAAGCACAGCAGTCATCACCTTTGCAAAGGCTCGTTAAAGGAGTTATTTCCCCCCACAGGACTTGTCAGTCTGATTTCAGAGACAAGGAAAGCGATTATTAGGATATTTATGTTAATTTTATTTTCCCACCACAAACTAAAACCTGGAGTTACAGTAATCCAAAACGCATTGTGTGATTTGGCAGCACTCCAAGCCCTGCTGACTTCCCTCCCATAATTAGTGCCTTTTACTTCATTGTATCCACTCAGTCTTTGTACCTTGAGTCTCTGTGAAACCTCAGGTGCTTGTTTTTAATGAGTACAGCATTGAAGAAAATATATTCCTGACAGGAGTTATGAAGAGAGACATCAGCAACTTCTGCAAGTGCACATTTGCTGGTGGCTGGAGCAAGTCAAGTGGATGTACTTACTCTCTGCTTATCAGTCTCTATAAAATAAAGTTATGCTTTATGCAGGTAACTTGATGCAGGCCGTTTTGCATAATAACCACTTGTTAGAGCCTACCCTGTAATAGCATGGACTGAAGAACTATAGCTTAAATATTTAGCCTGAAGTGAAAGCCTGTGCTATTACTGATGTGCATTGTTGTTAGGATTACCTGTATATTGAATTATATTAACAAGGGCTATGAAGTGAGATGGTCTCAAGTCTGTCTGATTCAAGCAAGAAATAACTTACCTCTAATAAAAAAGACAAGAAAAGCAGCAGTCTTTCTGACCCAAGTCTGCCAGGTATGCAGTTTACAGAAAATATTTCATTCTCCAAGTCATGTCATGGCTTACTTGAGTTTATCTGGGCTTTGACTGAAGCCCTACAACAGCTCCATTCTCAAATAAATGTGTGGAGGCACTGCCGGGAGATCTAACCTGGTTGTCAGGAGAACACTCAAGTTATTCTCTTGTTAGCAGCACTCCAAGATCCCCCGTGCATGGTCAGCCAGTTTCTTTTGCCCTCTGATCACTGCTGACAAAACCCATCCCTGCTGCCCTAAAAGTCAAAAGGGAACGTGCAAGCACCACAGCAGTACAAAGAGTGGATCTGCAAGTGATATCAGAGGCGTGAATGAAATATTAAAAGCTGAAAAAGGCAAAAAAAGGTCTTTGGAAAAACTTGCCCATAGCCTCCAGGAGATTGCTCTTGAGTTTCAAGGAAAGCAGCATTATAAGACTCACCTTTATCTGGTGTGGTCTTCTTGACTGCAGTCCCCTGCCAGACACCCACAGGAACTCAGGTGCTTCCAACCTAAACATTGGAAGGCGAGCAGCACACGAGAGAGAAAGAACGAACAGAATTAGATAAGACATAAAAAGTAAGTTCAGAAAATCAAATAACAAAATGAAAACTAAATTTGTTTGCTGACCTTTTTTTTCCCCCAAGAGGCCAGCAGCCCATCCTGTTAAACTGGTTATTCAG
>NW_009649485.1:352701-355829 GCF_000708025.1 Charadrius vociferus | reverse complement strand
ATCTCTCCAGAATGAAAAATGGTTAAAAATAATGCTGCTGTTGTCAAAATTACAGAATTGGCATGAAGGAGGAAAAGTTAAATTTCAGACAACACCAGTAATGAGGAAAATGAGTGTCAAAGCACAAGTTAGTCAGCACAGTGCTCCACAGTAATTGAGAACAACATCCAGCACAGCTAGTGAGTACACACTTGCATAAAAACACTCCAGTCCCATAGACTGGAGGATCCCAGTCACTTAGCCACAAAGAGAGAGAAAAGGGAGAAAGAAGATTCTGCAAGGCCAAGTGCAGGGTCCTGCATGTGGGCTGGGGCCAAGCACAAATCCAGGCTGGGCGGAGAATGGATGGAGAGCAGCCCTGAGGAGAAGGACTTGGGAGTATTGAGTGGTGAGAAGCTCAACATGAGCTGGCACTGTGCACTCACAGCCCAGAAGGCCAACTGTATCCTGGGCTGCATCAAAATCAGCACGGCCAGCAGGGCGAGGGAGAAGATTCTGCCCCTCTGCTGTGTTCTCATGAGACTCCACCTGGAATATTGCATCCAGCTCTGGGGCCCCCAACATAAGGAAGATGTGGACCTGTTTGAGTGGGTCCAGAGGAGGCCACGAAGATGATCCGAGTGCTGGAGCCCCTCTGCTGGGAGGACAGGCTGAGAGAGTTGGGGTTGTTCAGCCTGGAGAAGAGAAGGCTCCGGGGAGACCTTATAGCAGCTTTCCAGTATCTGAAGAGCACCTAGAAGAAAGCTGGAGAGGGACTTATTAGAAGGGCATGGGTGATAGGATGGGGGTGAATGGCTTCAAAGTGGAAGAGGGGAGATTTAGATATCAGGAAGAAAAGTTTCACTCTGAGAGTGGTGAGCCCCTGGTGCAGGTTGCCCAGAGAAGCTGTGGCTGCCCCATCCCTGGAGGTGTTCAAGGCCAGGTTGGATAGGGCTTGGAGCAACCTGGTCTGGTGGGAGGTGTCCCTGCCCAGGGCAGAGGCGTTGGAACTGGATGAACTTCAAGGTCCCTTCCAACCTAAACCATTCTATGATTCTATGATGATTCTAAAGATGTGAAATCATGCATGGTTTGCCATTTCATTTCCTAGGCTGGGGTTCAGGCTAACCATGATCCACTGTAGAGGTCAATGCCAGCCACAGCTGGTTGAGTAGCAAAGTACACAAACAAATATAACAATATTTTCCTGAATGTGAAGACCGCAGAGTTCAGCTGGCTGAATGGTGCAGAATGCTCCTGGTCCTGCTGGCAAGGGCTTCCCCTGGCAGCGAATCTTTGTGAAGGTATCTGTAGATATGTGAAGAGTTCTTGAAGTTGTACAAAAGCTTTTCCAGTGAAAACTGTAATCCAGAGTATGCCATTAACAGTCATTGCAGCTTAACTGACAAAAAGGGTATCTTATTAGCAACTAATAATGAGACTAGCTCTGGTAACTATTGAAATGAAGGAAAAAATATGAGAAAGGGAGAGAAATATGCCCATGTACAATTAATGGAAATTACTTACAACAGTTTAAATTAAATACAAATCACTTTTACTCTATGATATATTAAAATTGCAAGGGAGCTTTCTAAGCACAATCAGCTATCTGGTTACTAGAACACATCATTTCTTGGTTGTCTGTTTTGCTTTAGTATTTAATATCCAGCATTAAGTGAAAAAGCAGTACAACTGTGTCACATCTTTGGAGACTGTGTTCACAGCCGAGCGGTGAGTGAATATGTCCTAAAAATACCATGAACTGGACACATTTCAGGCTACCCAGTCAAAATGATGAACTTTCCCTTTGCAAGCCATGTCCAGGTGGAGTAGCACATTCCTCTTTCTTTGGTTCTGCAGACACATGAATGACAAAGCTGCAATTTTATGTGCTGAGATCCTGCACTCTGTAAAGGCAATGGCACAATTCACATCATAGCCAGAGTTTCTTGTCACCAAGTACTTGTTGTCTGTAGACTGAGCCATTACGGCAGTGGAGTATGTGGAAAAACTGTACGTGTTTATACTTTCCTACAAATTAATCATTTGGATTCACACAGGTGAATCATTATTCTCTGTCCTGATTTGAGGACAAACCACGACATTCTCCTAACTCAGGAATCTAGCAAGCAATAAGCTGGGAAAAAAAATATAAATAATCAAGCTTGCTGGAATTCAGAAACTTGTTTCCACATTAGCAGAGAATGAGAACTCAAGTCCAAAAAATACTGTCTAAAATTGCAGATGCCAAGATTACAAAACTTTGAGAACCCAAAGTGCACTTTCTTATTTCTGCATCTGTTGACTAAATTGCATTGTACTGTGGGTTATGTTCTGCTAAAAATTACCCCCCTGTGCAGTGATCTGTGTAGGAGTTAGTTCACCGTGGTGTTCTATCATAGCTCCAAAACTTCGTGTACCACAATGGACTATTACACCATCAGCGCAGCTGGAAAGAAAATTCTGTTCTAGCTGCTGGACGTAGAAAAAAACCCCGTGTATTCTTTAGCCAACAAAATAGATGGTAACTGATGCTACCGTATGTTATCTCCTCAGGTGCTGGCCCAACAGGAATTGGAAGGGAAAGAACTACTGACTGAGATCAGTCTCAGGCTGAGATCCCTGTCTCCTAAATTAGCTTACCTTTAAAATAGCTGCATAAAAGGGACTAAACATAATATGAAAGGAGTTGTGAGAAGTATTTGACTTGTTGCTGCCATTGAATTTAGAAAGTGAAAGCTGAAAACATAATTTCCTACAAATCCAAAATTACTTGATGTCCTGGTTCTGGCAGGGATGGGGTTAATTTTCCCAAGGAGCCAGCAGGGGATACAGGTATTCCATGCCATGTGACCCATGCCCAGGTTTGGGGGGGGAGCTAGCCGGGGGGAGAGGGCAGGAAGTCGCAGCTGGGAGCGGGCTGCGACGGTGCGGGTCCGGTCAGGGAGCGGCGGCACTGTAATCGCGTTCGTATATTCCGTTACCGGTGTTACTGTTATTGTTTTCTCTTGCTTTTGCTGTTCTGTTAAACTGCTTTTATCTCAACCCACGAGTTTCTGCCTTATTCCTTCTGATTTCTGCCCACGGCTGTGGGAGTTGCGCGAGCGGCCGCGTGGTTCTTTGTTCCCGGCTGGGGCCAAACCACGACA
>NW_009649485.1:251758-347995 GCF_000708025.1 Charadrius vociferus | reverse complement strand
TCTTATGGAGGCATGGCACCCCAGAACGAATTGAGTCAGACAACGGGACTCATTTCCGAAACAGCCTCATAGACACCTGGGCCAAAGAGCATGGCATTGAGTGGGTATATCACATTCCCTATCACGCACCAGGCTCGGGGAAGATAGAACGATACAATGGACTGCTAAAAACTACACTGAGAGCCATGGGTGGTGGGAGTTTCAAACATTGGGATGTACATTTAGCAAAAGCCACCTGGTTAGTCAACACCAGAGGATCTGCCAATCGAGCTGGCCCTGCCCAATCGAAACTTCCACGTACAGTAGAAGGGGATAAAGTCCCTGTAGTGCACATGAAGAATATGTTAGGGAAGACAGTTTGGGTTAGCCCTGCCTCAGGCAAAGGCAAACCCATCCGTGGGATTGCTTTTGCACAAGGACCCGGGTGCACTTGGTGGGTAATGCGGGAGGATGGGGATGTCCGATGCGTACCTCATGGGGATCTGATTTTGGGTGAGAATAGCCAATGAATAAATTTTATGATTTGTAAGTGTTAAATAACCCTGCAACTGTATGTCATCATTACTATGATTGCTATCAATGGTACTCGAGTAAGAATCACCCAAACCAACGACAGATGGACTTTGATGAGACTGAGTAAAGTGCAGTGATGATGCAACAAGGACTGACCTCAGCAGCTGCTGCCCATCAACTTCCTTGAGACTGACATCTTCAACCTGCGGACCACGGGCATGAACTGCACCAGGTATACCAACCACGAGCTCCGAATACAGCACGCACCAGTCCAGCACCACACACCATCTCACGCGCCCTGAGAAACTGTTCTCACAGAGGGAGCCCACAGTAATGGACGTTTTAGAGGGATGGTCCATAGACTATGGGAATTAAATCTGTATGTGTATATATGTACATATATATATATAGACAGGGGGAAGTGGTGGTATTTCATTGGGAACTATAAGATCTGGGCATGGTGTAGATGGTATGGAATAAGGGGTGGATAATGTCCTGGTTCTGGCAGGGATGGGGTTAATTTTCCCAAGGAGCCAGCAGGGGATACAGGTATTCCATGCCATGTGACCCATGCCCAGGTTTGGGGGGGGAGCTAGCCGGGGGGAGAGGGCAGGAAGTCGCAGCTGGGAGCGGGCTGCGACGGTGCGGGTCCGGTCAGGGAGCGGCGGCACTGTAATCGCGTTCGTATATTCCGTTACCGGTGTTACTGTTATTGTTTTCTCTTGCTTTTGCTGTTCTGTTAAACTGCTTTTATCTCAACCCACGAGTTTCTGCCTTATTCCTTCTGATTTCTGCCCACGGCTGTGGGAGTTGCG
Organism: Charadrius vociferus; assembly: GCF_000708025.1. Classification (NCBI taxonomy): domain Eukaryota; kingdom Metazoa; phylum Chordata; class Aves; order Charadriiformes; family Charadriidae; genus Charadrius; species Charadrius vociferus. Next base: position 346,667 of record NW_009649485.1, on the reverse strand, counting down.
TGAGCGGCCGCGTGGTTCTTTGTTCCCGGCTGGGGCCAAACCACGACACTTGACCAGAATTCTAGACCCAATGGACTTTAATGATGTCTCAGTCTTTTAAATTAGTCTTCCAATTTAGGAAAAGAAAAGATGGGAATCTGGAGAATAATGAAAGTAAAACATAAGCTAAAAATAGAAAGGGTACATATGATCAAATAAAAAGATTCAGGGAAGGGAACATTTTACCAAATGAGAAAGTCCACAGAGGATTTCCAGAGCATCTCTCCTCCTTGTATTTGAAAAGTAACGGAAGAAACCTTTATTCATTTATCCCTTGGGCAAATATTTCTTTTTTTGTTGTCATTGCTTTCTCTGAAAGAGCTCTTTCAGCTGTAACAGAAGGAAACTTCAACCACTTCAGTGGACACAGCCCTTAACCGCCCCGGTTTGTGCTGAGCCGTCACCAAAGTCCTCAGCTCCCCAGCACCGGAGGGTCAGTGCTGGCAGCACTGGGGAGTAGAATGCCAACAGGCAGCTGGGAAAAAACGGGCCCTGACCAGTGCCAATCCGAAGTCAGGGAGGTTCTGCCTTTGTGGCTAATGATAGCCAAAATAAGGTACAGAAGGGAGTGACAGTATTCCCAAGAAAACACAATATATCCATTTTCTTGTACAGTACAGATGCATTTGTCACCCATTGCTGCCACCCAAGGATCTTAATGTCTGAGATGATCATAGAAACGATCAATGGATGTAAATGAACTCTGGAAATATTGATGTTTTATTGGCTGGTGAAGCATTTAACCTTCAAGATGATACGGCTTCGCCACCGTCTGCAAACGCTTGAGTACCGAGCACAAACAGGAGATTGACTTCGCAAACATTTCAACAGAACCAGGCTGCAGCTGGTCTGTCTCCTTGTGTCTCACAGTAATGCTGTCCCTAGGAGTTTCGGCAGTAGTTTTAGCCTCTGTATTCAATATTTGGCACAACATGTAGTGCAGTAAAAATGTCCAAATTACAAACCTTAGGGTTCTCATTGTAGACAGAAATAGAGAGTCTTTGCTTGCTGTGCCAGACCATCAGCCTAGAAGTCACGTTGCTGCCACAATAGCAAAATCAGAGTCCTCTGATTTGCAAAATCAGCAAAGTCTCTCTGGACCAGGAGGTTCAATCTAGATCCCAAATCTAAGCAGAGACTTTCTTTTTTTGTAATTTTAGCTTTTATATCAGTTTCACTCCTATATGCTTGAAACACTAAAATTATAAATGTATAAGTATTAATTTTCTATAAAGACAGACGCACACACATGGATACGAATGCATATTCACATAGCATCATTGTATACAAACCTCACACCTAGATTAAGTGTGGAAGTGTGGTGGCAGTTTGTGCTCAATAGGTTTTTAAATAGCATAAAAGCAAATTCCCTCACTCAGGCATGAATGTTGTGTAAGGCGCTGTTCTATACCTGTAAGAAACAATAAACTGGAGAGAACTAAGAGATGATTTCATGTTTTATTTTAAAACCAGATAGAATATGAAATGAGTATTTCCCCCAGAAGAGCTTTCTTAATTTTAACTAATCTGCTACAGTAAAACAAAGGAGAAGTAGGATAAAGCAAGTTCTGTGAGAGCTTTTTGTATCCAGCAGAGTTTCTCTGGAGCCCCGGGAATGGCAGGATAGCACATCTGGAAGATGCAAGAACAAAACAGGATATTTAGAATCATTTTTCTTGCTCACGGGAGGGAAGAGCACTGCAGGCCCTCTGCACACACCAACGCAGCCCTGCAGCGCTTGTTTACTGTATTTACTTGAAAAATTAAAAGAAATAGGATTTAAAGGAGGCTCCATATGATATTGCTCTAGAGGGCTTTTTGCAGAGAATTCGCTTGGGGCAATATCCCAGAGCACTGTATTCCACACAGATACACAGTCCCGCAGGAAACATTCCCTGCAATATCACAAAGTTTGAGAATTTTCCAGCAGTATTTTCCAGCATAAACATGGGTTTCTCTGTAGACTACACTCACCTCCAGCTTTCGTGGTCATAAAATCTCTTCTAGATCTGATATTTTAGAATCAAACTTTCACATACATAATATTAATGGGGTATCTAGTGCAGCACACGAGAGAAGAGATCTGAGCTCTACCTACATACAGGACCTTCTGCTTCTTATTCCTTATTTAAATCAATGAGAAGAGAAACTTGCTTCCCTGTAGGTTTGTTCTTTGAAGATGACTCTTGTATGTCCGTTCCCCTGAGTTCACAGGAAAGCGACTCTCATCCTTGGAGAAGAGAGTAAATAAAAGATGACGTCCCAAATTATAGCTGGTTTCTGCATGTTCCAGGTGCTGACGCTGGCAGTGTGGCTCTGCGGGGATAACTCAAGCCTCCCAGCAAAATGGTTGCAAGGGCAGCAGTAGGTCTTCTGTCCAAATTGCCGCAGGTAAACTTTGCCAGCTTCTTTACTCCCATTGAGAGATTCTTATAAATTCTGCAAAGGCAACTCGCTGGACCAACCCTGCTCCTCCCACAGTCTGTTACCTTGATTCTGAATTTTATAGATAGGTTTTCATTTGCATTATTATTCTAAAAACAAGACACCTTTGCACAGTCAGCAATGACGTTTCCATCCTGCCATTTCAGTCACCCATCAACAAAATAAAAATGACAGTTCTGATGCAGGAACCTCAGCTCCCGCTCTCTCATTTAAGGTTTTTAAAGCAAAGTGGCCTAAGTGGCCTAAGTTGTCTTATTCTGGCAGACACATGATGTTAGTGCCAACAAACAGCGTATACTGAACAGCCCAAGCCCTAGGAGATTCCAGCAAGAAGTAGCATTTGTTATTCTGCCTACCCTTCTGCTCTAAGTTTGATCTCAGTCCTAATTAAACCTGAATGATGCTGAATAGAGCCAAACTTAAATATAAACCATTGTAGAACCAGCGACTCTTTCAGCTTGTGAAGACCCTTGAGCCTCCAGTCCTCCTGCTTTCAGAGCAGGGTGGACACTGGTTTTAGGCTGTGCTCCTTAGCGCTTTATGCAGATGGGAGCTGAAGACCTCCAAGGTCAGTAATGTCTTTGGAGTACTGTGGGCTTCTCTTCTTGTGATTAATTATCCTCTAAATGAAAAATATTTCTCCTATCTCTGGTCCTTTTCCTCAACTTATGTTCACTGTCTGTTATCCTTCTGCTGTGCACCTCAGTAAAGAGCCTGGCTCTTCGCCATTGGTGCCAGAAAGTGGATATCGGGTCCCCTCTAAGCAGGTCCAGTTCCCTTGGCTGCCTCTTCTAATTTCCTTACTATTTTGTTTGTTCTCTGATGGCTTTGCTCCAGTTCATCAGCATGTCACTCATACTCCCTTCATCCAAACCTGGATGAAGTGCTATGGAAAACTAAGTAAAGGACAAGAACACACAGAAGCCAGGAGAAATGTAACCAAAAGTAAACCTTAAATATTAGCTACAGCTACTAAAACCCAGTACCATATAACCAACATATGCCACAGCCGGAGTGCTCACAACTGGAGTAAACAGTCCTACTCTTTTCCTGGTCTCACACAGTCATGCACCTCATCTGTGCCTTAAAAGGCAGCCTTGTTTTATTTCTGCTAATGAATCTGAAAACACATTATGGAGGTGCTTATGTGCTCCAGCAGATCCCTGAGAAAACAACAAAAGAAATTACTGAAGGCAGGTGTTTGACTGCCTCCCAGAGAGAATAATATCCCCAAGAGCATCAGGATGCACTAAGCTACTTCCAGCCACATGGGACGAAGACACTAATGACAAAGTTTCTTCCTAAACATGTTATTTGCCCTTATTAGTTTAAGATGCGTCTCTATTCCCCTACTACCAGAGACAGTTATCTGGGAACCTATCCCGGATATTCCAGGTCAGGAGTCTCAACTGGCAGTAGATTAAGTTGGAGGTGGAGAGAAGAAGTAACTGAGGGCGTTTTTCTTGTACCTTACAAAATCTCTACCTTTCCTTACAACTGGATAGGTCATCACTCCAGCAACTGATACATCTGAATTACAGTGGATCCAATTATTTAAATTTCATGCCACTTTTCTTCAGGAGCTCTGCATAGTCCACTGGCAGATACAGGTTTTCTTTATGCCTAGACAGGTGCTGGTTGTTCTGAATACTGCATCACTTTATGAATAGCAGTTGTAATCGACGGTTTTTACTTGGAGCATTTTGTCAGTGATGATTTTAGATATTAGCAATCTTATCAGAAAGTAACAAAGCAGCTGAGAAAGCCTGAGTTTCCTCTACCCCCTCAGCTCAAGAGGAGAAATTCTAGCTGTCAGGGGGTTGAGATGGTCCCTATTTAGCAAGTATCACATTATAGTGCAGTAATCATTTTCCTCTTGCTCTCTATGAAGTGGGAAGTGAAGTTACCATCATTCTCTTAACAATGTGAAAGATCAAGGAGTCCATTTCCAAATTGCTGCAATAAAACACAATTGGCAGGCAGGGTGAGGATGAGAATAATAAAAAAAAATAATGGTACAAGTAGCGGGCTGAAGGAGCCAAATTGCACTTTCAAAGCAAGGCACAAGGCTTGGCTGTGTGTTTTCCTTGGAAGTACTGTAGGAACTGTCTCCTGAGGCAATGAGGAGCGGTTAAGGTGAGCTCTGCAGAGCCAAACCCGAGCTACAACTGCGCTGCACCAAGGGACCGAGGAGGGGGAGTGCGATTTCACTCCCCTTTCACACACCAAACAGCTCCTTCTCACTGCTTTAGCTAAACTATAAATAAAAGTGTCCTGTCATCATCTCCTCTGATCCACCCCCTCTGTTCTCCTTAGGGATGGCTCTGCCTTTCCTGTGTCCCCCATGCAAGAGCGAGAACCCAGGGGAAGCTCCCAGGGACCTCGTGCCAGGGATGTTCAGGCAGGAGATGCCCCTCTGGGTCTCTCTCTGCCAGGCACGCTTCAAGGTCCTTGTGACAGAGGCTTGGAAACCAGACCCCTTCCCTACTCCCTAGATGGGTGGCAGGAGTTACAAAGTCCACTCTTCCATTAATAGATTGAACATTAGAGGAGAAGAAGTGCTCGGGTGCGGCTTATCTTATCTCCTCTAATAGAGCACACAGTGTGCACTGCTTTCAGAGATGGGTGCAGCCCACGCCAAACACTGGGGGCAAGGCAACATCATTCAGCTAAGGACCAGCCTGCATGCAACTCAAACAATGCTTCATTTGGGGAGCCTTCTTTTAAAAAAGAGAAAAAAAGAAAAGAAAAAAAAAAGAAAAAAAACCCAGAGTTTATATAGCCATATGAATATACATATAAATGTACTGTTGTGATTTACATTTTCACTTGCCTCAAACCCCAGGTTTTTAACTGGAATTGAAGAAAAATGTCCTTCTCAAAACACCTCTGACTCAGCCAGAAGCTCTCATCTAAGCTGAAGAGGTGAGTTGTCCTCAGAGCTGCAAGAAGCGGGATTCCTCAGTAAAGTATCAGTTGCATGGAGCTGCAGATGCTCCAATTGCTCCTCAGGCTTCCAGTCCCTAACTAACATGACAATATCAGGGAAAGGGCAGAGGCAAAGACTAATGTGCCTCCTTTTGTCCCCATTTGGCTTCTCATTTGCTATCTTGTCCATGTAGAATACAAACCCTTCCAGGCACAGGTTCCTCAGTCCCATGCAGTGCATAATGCAAGGGGACCCCAACTCATGCCTGCAAAGGTTTCCTTCATAATTTGTATTATAAAACATGTCATCTTGGGGGTTGTTGACTTTCGCATCTGTGTTTTTAACGCAGGAATTCAGAACAGGGCTCAGAACCACCTTGCAAATGCATTTTAAAACCATTTTCCATTTTGCAAATCCCCATCCTCCTTGCACTTGGAGAACACAAGGGAGTTCAGATAAGAGCCGGAACCTTTCAGGTTCCCTTCCCTCCCAACAGACACTGAACAGGGAGTTAATCCCTTTTTTTTCCTAGATGGCTGCATCTGCTCAGCAAGGGTTGATTTATATTGGACATTAGAGCACCGTGCTCAGGAGCTTGACAATCTTTCAAAAACACTGTAGTGCATCAGCTCTATCTGGTGCTCTGTGTGTTTGTGCATATATATATATTATATGTTTTTTACATATATTAAAAATATATCATTTATATATAATATATATACGCACAAACACAGGGCACCAAACACATACACATATATTTATATATTTTTATGTGTATATATCTGTATATATATTTATGTGTATATATTATTTTTTAATATATATACACACACATACAAACTTTTTTTTTCCCCTTGTGAAAAGGCAATACTTTTGGCTCAGGCTGAAACAATTATTTCAGTTAATGTGGGCAAATGAGTGGGCAGTGGACAACATCAATAACACGTACTAAATATTTCACTGAGGCAGAGATCTTTCAGGACAATGTTTGAGATGGTGGGTGCCACAGAAGCACTCAAGGGTTGGTATATGGTCCAAATATTTAAGTTTTGTGGTTCACCTCAAACAAAACTTAGATTTCTAGTCAAGTGAAGAAGTTAGAAATCAAAGAATTGTGCCATGCTACAACTGGTATCCCAGGACAGACAACTAAGTAGCTCCTAAACTCCATGGAAATCAACATGAACACAATGCCTCCTGGAGTTTGCCATTACACAAAACCAAAAACTAAATAAAATAAAAAAAAGACACATCCATTCCTTGCTCTTTTCTAACTTGGTTTGGGATGCAGTTCTAGGGTTCATTTTTAAACATCAGAAAGATTTATTGATTATAGATATTTCCCCCAGCCCCCTTATTTTTTTTAGTTTTTAGTTTTAAACCCCTTGGACTCTTCCTCTTCATCAGTGTGACAGTGTCTCATACCTGTAATAGTCTGACCCTGAAGCATCCATGGCAAAGATCAAATGATCGGGGTAACAGCTCGGGATGTAGGAACACACAGGTTTGACTTTTTGTCATTCTAAGGCCTTCCTTCTCTAGTCAAGGGTGAGAAGTTTGGCTTAGATCTACAAAAGTATTCAGATGCCTTATTCTTATTTAAGTATCTAATACTTCTTACATAGGAGCTACATATATAAACGTCTCCACAAATCTGGGCTTACATATTTGAGCTTTACACCCTTCCACCTGTGAAGCAGGGGTAACTGTACTTCTGGAAAGTATAGTTAATTTTTTATAAACTTAATATTTCTGGAAAATTAATCCTTCAGAGTTAATCCAGCGTTTCACTAGCTAAACAGAAACAAAGGCAAAAGAAAAAGTTTATCCAAACACCCTTCTCCTGTTCCGCTTCATCCATTCCCCACCAGGTTTAGTCTCTCGTAGATCCCATCTATCACAGCCACCCCAGAAAGAGGATGGCTCATGGAGGAGTCTACTTCTGCAGAGACACTCTGAAAATGAAGACAAACCCATGAAAGGCATGAAGGCAGTATGCAGAAGTTAAAGCACGCTGAATTCCCATGTGAGCCCTCTCAGAGCAAGCTGTACTCCTGAATCGCAATCCTCCTTTCAGGAGGATTAACACAGATTAACAACTGGCAGACTGACAGCCTTCAAAACGCAACTGCAACTGGGGGATCATTGGTGTCATGTCAGTATTCCCAGAGTATTCCTAGAGCATCCCCGCCATGCCAGCCTCACAACCATTTAATATTTTTACTGATGACAAAATATAAACTGCTCATGGATTAAGTTTGCACAAAGTTAGAAGAAAATGGGTAACTAGCTCAGAGAAAGCCAGTTTGCTTGGCAAGCTGGGTGTAGGCTAACAGCAGAAGGTGGATTGTCAGCTCTGTGACCGAAGAGCATCGTGGGATGGGGATTTCAGGAAGATGTGGCTGAAGGCAGCTGGGGTGTCCAAATAGAGAAACACCTGACCTTGTACTTCCAGCACTGTGTGGGGCCTGAAAGATGAACACCACCTATGACTGGAGAAACAGAAATACTGAGAAACAGCTGGAAAAAGCCTATTATTTGTGTAACTGATCCAAGTTCACCAGCTTCTGAAGTACCTAGTGCCTAGTGCTGGTGTCAATGTGAGAGGCACACTGCCGGTTTGAGAAGGACTTGGGGAAGCATGCCAGAAACACCAGAAAAAAATAAGATCTCATAGATTTTCTGGAGGAAAGAGTAAGGGGATTCCTTCAGGGATGGTTATAAATACCTAAAGATACGGGCAAAACATTTATTTGGCTCGCTGCTCTAATGAACTACATGACAGCAGGGCCCAAGCCACGCTCCCGTGGAGGGGCATTAGAAAGCCTGCACACGTGTCCTCGGTGATGGGGACCATCAAACCAGGATTTGCCAATCATGGCTGTGACTTTGCAGCCCCTAGCAATTTTTACATCAGGCATGGATGTTTTCCTGAAAGACATCAACTAAGGGAAGTCTAGTGATGTTCATGTATGCCTAAGCAGATGACGATAATACTCCCTTCCAGCCTTACAAATCTGGGACACCGTGCTTCTGCACTTCCCCATTTGAAACTCTCTGTATCTTCACATTGTGACCATGGTGTCGACATTGAAAGAGCCGGAGACTTATGGTTTTAAACGCAGTCCAGGAGAATAATTACACCAGTTGTCACCCGGGTGTTACAGTTTTACTGCTAAAATAATCACTTCTCTCTCTTGCTCAGCTCATTTTATTGGGAATATTGATCCTGCCCTGCGCTGACTGGGCTGGGGTTCTCATACCCCAGCTGAGATATTTGCAGTTGCCTGCTGCTATGGTCCTGCAGTGACGTGACATAGGTCACCTGACCCTTGCTAAACCATATTATTCATTGCTTGCTTTCTTAGATTCCAATTTCTATGAGCTTTGAGTACCACTTTAAAAGCCTTAATGCCAGTTTTCATATATGTTTACTACTAAAATTGAAAACAGCTTTTTGTGTTGCCTTGAATAAGGAATGAGGACACCATGAACCCTTAACAGTGAGGTGACAATATTCTCCTCCATAAATGCAGTTCTCCATATTAATGCAGGCACCCTTTAAAATGATACTGTATTTCTAAAGAAATGCAGATAACCTCAAGCAACCTCAGTCTTCTACTGAAATTCAGTTGCAGAGCGCCTTTATAATGGTAATATATAAGAAAGCTGTCATGTTGTCATCTCAAGAGCCGTGGTCCATCGCTTTATAAACCATTCTGACACTGGCTGACAAGAAATCTCATTTTTTTTTATTATTACTTTTATATTTTTAGAATAGATCGGCTATCTGGTGTCTCGGACCAACAGACTTAAAATTTCACACCCAGCCAGAGTTTCTACAAATAATAATATGATGGATTATCCGTAAGGAAAAAAAAGTGCTGAATTTATGACAGTGCCATATTGTCTCCACATGCTGACATTTCCACTTCACTCCCACTAAGCTCCTTCTCAGCCTGGGTCAGTAAAAGACTTCAAGGGTCACCACATCTTGTCCATACTTCTGGAAAAAACTTCAGAGCATCTTACTTTGGAAGAGCCACCAGAGCCATGGCATTCACTGCCTAAGTCAATGTTCTGGCTCTCGCAGGCAAAGGCTACTGGCCCTGGCACTTGCTGTTATTAGATTCTGGTTTTATCTGCCTAAAACGACCAACTCTGGCTAAAGTTTCTCCTCCAGGTGAAAAGTAGTCTTAATTTTCTCAGAAATTCTTGACCAAAGTGTTGTTCCAATGTTAGGATGCACAAACGAGATTATTTTTTTTACATCCTGTCTTTTTTGTAAGAATCATTAATTTTTTACAAAATTTACTGTTTTGGGGAGGTTTTTGGGAGAGCCAGAAGAGGCACATGAGCAACTTGCTCCAATATCAAGTACGTTGTCCTGATTTCAAAGAAATGCCGTTCACTTCATGGAACTCGCTGCATCTCTGTCCAAGCTTGTCCCAAACCACAGCACCAGGGTAGCATTTGTGTAACAAAGCTGGCACACACGCGCAACTGCCAAGTCCCGCAGGCAAATGAGTCCTGGGGATTTTGATCTGTGTTACTCAGAAGAGGATTGACCCCATGTGATACCAGCACCTGTTTTAGAAACTTTCACAAGAAGTGCATTGGATTTGCTTTATCCCTTCAAAACAGCAACAGGAAGTAATCTCTAAGAAATATAGTAAAGCATTAGTGTACTGTTCCTAAGTGATGGCTCCATTACAGACTTAAGGTAATGCATTCTTATCCTAAGCCTCGTGCTTACTTTGGATATTAAGGAGGAAGTGCTGATATGCCATGGGTTTGACATAAAAATGATCTCTCAGGAAAAAAAAAGAAGTGGCTATTGCAATAATACTGTAGTGTCTGGTTGTCTCTGTGCTGGTGGGAATTGGGGAAAATTCACTGAAGAGGGAGAAAATTCACTGAAGAGCTATTCGCAGACAAAGACAAATGGAAATCTGATGAGAGCTGGTCTACAAAGGACTCTGCGGGGACCGGGCATCCTCCTTCCCCAGGGGCAGCTGGGGCTGCTGGAAGTCACCCCCTGCATTGAGGAGGAGGGGACGCCTGCTCCTGAGGGGCACCTCCACCTCCAGCTCCTGCGCATCTTCTCCCATTCGGAGAGTAAGGCACAACTGAAGTGACGCACCTGATGAAAACCCTGTGGGCCACAAGTACATTTTCCTTTCAGTTATTACTCCCAATTTAAAAGTAAAGCTCTCTTTGAGAAGACGCGGAGACATTCAATCACGAGGCTGGCTTTTTTTGTTGCTGCAACTACGAAATTCATGCAGCCCCACAAGCACATTGCGGCACAGTTTCAGCTCCGTTTAGTCCCAAAAGCTCCGCTTTCACGGACTCGATCTGCTGGCTGAATGACATCCTCCTGTGGGTAACCACGTTCCTAACACACTTTTATCTGAAATTGGTGACAGACCCTTAAGTTGCCTCAGTTTTTTAACCTGGGAGTCCTCAAACTTAACTGAAGACAAATAATGACTTCCAGGTGCCAACCTGAACTAAAATACTTCTTTTCTTGGCAACATTTTTTTTGCCACCTTCCTGGGCTGCACATGCTGTGAATAGTTTAATTCACATCCACACTCAGCCACAGCAAGGCAGCTCTCGCGAGCCTTTACCAGTATCTAATGACCTGACACCAGAGCATCATTCCTTTTTTAACAACATCTTTCTGATAGGAATGCCACAAATGCCACAAATCAATCACTAACCTTAGGAAAAAAAAGTTTAATAAATTAGTAAATTTTTAGAATAGATTTTTATTCATATCCAGGTACTATTGCTTCCCCCCACAGCTTTACTCAGCACACTGTTACACTCAACACAAGAAGTGAAGCGCAAAGAGCCGTGCTTTCCCTCGATAGGGTATGGAATGCAATCTTCCCTTGCATTATGATAATTTGGCAGACTGACATGAGTTTCAGCAAGATAAAACCAACATTCATACAGATCAGACCATGCAAAACTATATCACATCAGCTAGCAATTTCTATTAGATTACATAGTTGGGTTTTTTTCCTTTGAAGACTTCCTTCTCTGATTTCCATGCCGGCTGTGGGCCAGCTCAGCATCCCATCCTCCGTGGCAATCACCAGCGCAGCTGGCGTGGATCCTGCAGGTGGTGCAGCCGCCGGCACAGCCAGCCACTGCGTGGCTGCTTGCAAATAAAAAACAAGGACAAATTTTTGAGCCCCAGCTTGGAAGTCTTCAATGTTGGTATCTGCATTTGGAACCATAGATGGGTTTTGGGGTTTTTTTCTTCGAAGACTAGGAGCTTATCCTGGGGGCCGTGATGACGAACCCAGACAGTGCATCCCACTGCCCCGTTCCCTTTATTCCGTGCCAAGGCTGACCTCAGCAGCAAGCCACTGCCCACCCTGCCCACCTCGGAGCCAGCTCACTCCCTCTCTGGGCTACTGGAAGCCACAGCACACCAAAGGACACTGCTCAGAGTCTGGAGACACTGAGCCACAGTCGCAGCACGACTACAGCAGGGTGCTGTCAGAAGCACAAAACAGGAGCAAAGCTATAAACACCTGGTGCGCCAAGCAGACACAAAAACCAGGCGAAGATCCAGTGGTTTGCGTTAGCACAGCACCGAGGAGGAACGAGAAGCGGGGTGGAGGCCGTGTGGTCCTGTTCTTCCACTTTCCACAAGAAGTGTTTTGTGCAACGGCTAACAGTACAACCACAAGGAATGATCGCCTGACCAGTCCACCCACTCACTTTGTACAACGGGAATACAGATATTACCCTGATTTCACACCTAAGGGAGGGACAAGAAATCAACACCAAATCGTAGGGACAGAGCGATAGGTTTGTCCTCCTTGCCCCCCGCAAAAGCGACGCCTTTTGGTAAGATTTGCAACCTCAGCCACATCGAGTGCCTACCCAGGAGATCAAGCTTGTGATTGTAATCCTATCTTTAAAACTACATAGCTATACTGCAGTTTAGTGCATTTATTAGTGGCAATCTTAAAGAATCTGTTTATGTTGCATAAAAAAAAAAATACACCATGCTGTTCGTGCAGCTGACTGCTTCTCTTGAATGCAGCCAGACCTACAGCAGGCAGGCTGTTCTTGTCAGGCCCATAAGTCATGCGATAATTGGTCTCATCACATGCAACAGGTATGTTTTAACTGAAGCTGGAGGGAACGTGACTGCCCAACTCGGAGCTCGCGTAGGAGGGGAGGAACTGCTGCTTCAAACCACATATGCACATTGACTCCAGCTACAACGGTCTCCAGACGCAGTCCCTGCTCTGAGCTGCTTCTACCAGCTCACCCCCAGCCTCTCCCAGCATAAAGTTTCACATTTGCTTTCATGGGGGAAAAAAAACCTAATCTGAAATCATAAAGCCTCATAGCTTTGCTGTAAGAGGGAAACAGTATCATGAAACTGAACAACTGCAAAAGTCTCCTCTACATGTAGGGACAGCAAAAGCCGGGATGTAAATCCCTGATTATCTAAGGCTTGGCAGACAGCAGAAATTATCTCTTGCTTAAAGATCAAACAAGAGTATATGGTCAGATCCTCAGCTAATCTAACAGACGTAGTTGCAACTAAATCTATCTGCTTGTACCAGCCAAGGAGCTGCCCACTGTCCATTTTTACAAATAATTTTTTTTTTCACGGTGAATGCTCAGTGTTCTTCACAGCCCTGCGGTTCCCCTTGTGCAGGTTTAAATGGCTTATTGCAATGATTCATTTTATTAAGCCATTTTTATTTTAACCTTTTGCCCTTTTCACTTCACGCAATGGATTTGTCACAGCCTCTAAGTGGTGTATTCAAATATAATTGTGCAGATGCTCTGCAGCATCATCAATTTGTTCATTTAGCAAAGGGCAGTGCTTGAAGGATGCGCAAGCACAAGTCTAGTATCAACTTCTAAAAAGCTTGAAGCTGATATTGGTTAATAATTCTTCTTTTAGCTTGTTAAAGGGACTGAACATAGGAAATAACGCCAACCAGCAAAGCGCTGACACATCACTGTTGATCAAGACAGTCAAAATGGCACGAGATGCTGAAGGGGAAAAATATTCTTTGCCCCAGACACAAGCAGTTTGGGACAGAAATGTAAAAACAGAAAGTCACTCGAGCCACCACAGCAGGCAGGCAAATATTGAAGACTTCCAAAGCACTTCCACACTGTGCCCACTGCAGAACATCAAAAGGATCTATTATTTTACTCCCTTTCTTCCTATCAAGAGGCTGTTGTACCCCTTGAGCTCTCAGCCAGCAGACTGCACGCAGGGATCACGAAGGCACCATTTACCCTTCCATCCCTCTGTCAAACACCAGTGTGGCTGTAAATGGAGTAACTGAGGTCAGACTGGAAATGTTAACAGATGTCGGGGAGGTTATATTTACAAATAGGATACAAGAAATCACCTGGAAAGGGGGCGAGAACAAAGCAGGAACAGGCAGCATGCCCCGGTGTAAACCAGCGATGAGCTACCCGCAAAACCATGCAGCTACCCCTGCCCCGGGGGGTTCCAAAAAGAGCATTGCGGAACTGGGGCAGCTTCAAAGAAAGGACATTCGGAGAGGGGAAGCAAATATCCTCAGAATTTCCAAGCAAGGGACGCGTAAGCAGGCTGGACTCTTCTGCCCCAAAAAGAGACACCTGGGAAGATGCGCCAGAGTGCTGTACAGCCTTGGAGGCTGGGAAAGGGTAAGGGGGGGGCTCAGGGCTGCTCCCCAGGCAAGACCTGGGAGGTGACAGTGCAGCAGCCTCAAGAACAAGGAAGGTACTTTCTACCTAAAGTGGATTTTAGTTATAGGATTCTTTGACAGAGGATATTGTGGATATATTAAAATTAAAAAAAATACAGTGGAAAAAAACCCCATCATCTAAGTTCTCTCAAAAATCCTCTAAGGGGCTATTAAAGGCCAGGTACTACATCTAGCTTGGAATGCCTTTGAGCATCAGGTGGCTGGCAGTCGCACTAGAACGCATCCCTAGATGCTCCTTCACATCTGCTCTTGGCCATGGCTGGAGACGGGTTCCTCACCTGGCTGTGCGCTGTGCCATGGGCTGATAGCGGTGATGGCCTCTCAAATCCACCGGATGCATCGCTACGTCAGTGTCAGAAAAGGGTGACTGGCACAAACACAGCACCAACGTGCTCCAGCACAGTAATTACTTTGGTCCATCTGTAAAGATGTTCATAATGAACATGACACATTCCTCATTTTCACCTCTCTACTATATTTTCTCTCTCTAAACCAGAAATTCAGAGCTTTGCTGACTTCTGAAGCAGCCATAAGCATCTGTCAGTACTGAGGCAATCCACAAGCACAGGAGAAGATTTGGGACCCACATTCCCCTCTGCCTCAGGCTGCCTTTGGAAGGGGTTTTACAGAGAGGGGCTACCGCAGTTACATGACTGTGCTCACCTTGTGGGGCCTCCTGTTGCTCAGGTTTAGCAGAAGGCCTCACTGGCTCACAATGAAGCTCCGAAATGGTGGCATTTGTTCTGCTAATGCCTCAGATTTGTTCTTCTCTTTGTGGAAAAAGTCAAATGAATAGTGTGTGCCCCCTAGTAGGCAACACGGAGGCTGGAGGATGAATAAACCAAACAAACACTGAAATCGAGACGTTTTATAAAAGATGAAGGCGAATACTAAATAATCCAGCTGAATGGACAAGTCCCATTTGCCTCTATCAAAACCTGGGCCAGATTACCCTGTGCCGATGGTCCCCAGCGGGCACAGTAGACAAGGACCATCCATCTTACTGTTTGCCATTTCTCATGATATACCCGATGGTGTGGATGGCCTCAAGTAATTTGGGGCCAGAGGTATTAAAAGATCACACATCATCTAGCAAAAACATAACTTCTACCCTGACCATTTCTCATTCCTTCTTCATCTTTTCAGTGGTAACAGTGATTTGGAAAAAAACCTCTCCAGTGACCAGTTTGATTTTCTGTAGTCTCAGTACTGACAGCAGGTCGTGTCCAAGATGCAGAGATCGCATCACAGGTGTAAAGAGCTGGGTTACCGCAGTACCAGAGGCCCGAATGCAGAAGTAGCAGAGAGGTTCCAACTGGAGCCGGCTCATTCCTGGAATGCTGAGACTCTGAGCCGTGAGTGCCCATTACTCTCACCCTCATCCCCGTGCTTCTCCTTATCTCCCGAATGAGACACCTTCCAGAGGCCAGCCTGCATCTAGGGAAGAGAATAAGTCACGGAAGCCTGGCCATGTCTTCTCGCATTGTCACTTGCTTTTACCCTGGCACTTGGCAGCTCCCTTGTTTGTGTTTTTGACTTTGCCAACTCTTCTTTCTGCCAGCATAACACTACATTTTAGCAGAATAGGGAAATTAATAGAAAAGCACTCAGACTGAAAATTGCTCTGGAATGATATTAACTACACCTAATTGATTTGTTAATGAATGCCTCCTAAAATAAAACCAGCTTTGTTCCAACCCCTTAATCTGTGATTCTCTTTTTTTTTTTTTTTAAAGAGAAAGAAATGGCAGACATCACTTTAATTAAGTGCAGAAGGGGGATGATGGGCACCTCCAAAAGGGACAGTGGCTCCTGGGTAAGCAGCTAATCAAAGGAGAGCCTCACCTAACAGCTTGGATTCATTCTGCACTGACCACCCTCAGAAAAGGTATTTTGTGACTTGGGGGCAGGTAGGGCCTGATGGCCTTGATCTGTCAGCCACTATCACAAAGACCTAATGTATTTCACTTCACAGTTGCAACCAGCAAAGAGGACATGGTTTGTTGGTGCAACTCAACAGACCACGTACCTCATGCACAGAGAAGATTGTTGATTTATTGCATGGTTTTGGCATCATTTCCGAAACATGCTTGACATCAGGACATCTAAGGCACTTTTAGTCCCCACTTCACTTCAGTCCCTGGTTTAAACTTGACTGCTGTTGCAACAACTATATTTTTTTCTCTAGTCTTATCATGGCCAGCATATAAAATTCAGCTCTATGCAGAGAGCTAGAAAGGGACCATTAGCAGCTTAAATCTTATTTATGCACTAATATGAAGGTATAAATGGGACTTATGTGATGCTTAATCCCTTGCTGGCCCTCTGCACAGAAGCAAGCCGTAATCAGAAGAACAGATTTTAGGA
This sequence comes from Charadrius vociferus, assembly GCF_000708025.1. Lineage (NCBI taxonomy): Eukaryota > Metazoa > Chordata > Aves > Charadriiformes > Charadriidae > Charadrius > Charadrius vociferus. Next base: position 330,134 of record NW_009649485.1, on the reverse strand, counting down.
CAAAGGCAAGCTTACAGCTTTTATGACAAACACTGCCAGTGACTCCGATTTCTTCAGCTTTGGAAGCTCCTGCTTCCTTCCAAATAACAGAAGATGAAGAAAGAGAATGAAAGGAAAGTCCTGACCCTATACCTTTTTATCTGGACAGAATTAGATGCTGCTGTAGGTTTAGGACAAGCCCCCAGAGAACTGCAGTGACGTTCTCAGAGAAAGGCAGCACCATGCTCTGGGCCCCTCGCACTGGTTTCTTTGGTACAGGAAACTGATGAGACTGAGATAGACTCCACCACAAAAAGCATTTTGTAGCACATGACCTTTCTCTGTGGGCGCTTTGCTACTGCATTATCGTATGTTGCTTTGTTAATGTGTTCATTTTCATTAAGCATATTTCTCTTGATTCATTTATAATGCACATCCCCAAAGGATTTATATTAATGAAGTCACAGTAAAATGAGATCCAGGTCTCCTGCTGCATGTGGTTGCAAAACCAGCAATGCTAAGCAAGGAAACCTCATAGCAAGGAAATAGGTTTTGCCTACTAGCAAGCGACTGGAGTGGTTCATTATAATATGAGAAAAAAACGAAAAGAAGTCATAAAAGGTTTTTGTAAAGCAAGGTTGGTCATTTGGATAGTTTCAGAGTGAACTGACGTGTTTTGCACAGTTCTTCAATGAGACAAGCAAACAATGCTCAGTCTTCCTGCATGTCTGTAAACACAGAGCAAAGCTCTTCTCCCACCTTTAAACGGACTGTCAGCACTCTTAACGGGGAATTTAGTGTATTACACATGCCCTACATTAATGACCTGAGTTGGATTTGTGGCTAGATTTGAATTTATATGCAATAGCACCAAAAAAACTCCAACCAAGATCCTAGACCTTTCATGCTTGGTGCTGTTGAGGCACATAAGGGTAGACAACCTAGAGAAAGAGGCAAACTGGTGGGCCCGTGTTCAAAAACAAAGAGGTGAGTGGAGGAAACATAAATAAAGACTGGAAGAGTTGTCACAAGTCACCAAGGAGACTGGAAACAGGGGAAGAATTTGGTGCTTTCTGATGTCTTAATCCAACCTAGTCCACCGCACCACGCCAACCCTCTACTTGACCGACTTGCTTAGACCAGCCTTAAGCCTTTCTGCTGTTACCAGAATTTTTTGTTTCTTGAGACATTGCCTAAATAATCAAGCGCTTCCCCTCTCCAAAATGCTCTGAATACTTGGAATAACTGAAAAATCTACATATCAAAAAAGCTTTTTCTTCCAGCTTGTAATTATAAAACAAATGGATTTTCTGTATCAGCAAAGCAGCACAAACAGATGCTCTACCTTGGTCAACTCATCTGTGAAACTCATCTGCTTTCTCTGGGAATAGTTTTCTGAAAAGATACACCTACCCTTACAAGAAAAAAGATCCAACAATGTAGTAGATTGTAGGAAAGCTTAATGAAAAAGGTACCGCCTGTGCTTCTGAGCTCGGCTCATGCTGACATGAGATGTATTTGGTGATACAGTCCAATTTCAATAGCATGGCTTTGAGAAGAGATAAGAAGAGGCATTATTAACAGTGGTGAAGATAATAACATAAGGGAAACCAAATCTCTTGTCTAACGGTTTGCCACCAGGTTCTGAATATTTAGTATTTATTTTAAATATGAATGTGTCACTTCAGTTCAAGTTTACCCCAAAGAAAAGAATTGCTTTAATCCAGTAATTTTAAATGTAGATGTCTACTTAGAGCCAGCTATAAAAATAAAAGTCATAAAAAAAACAAATAAAAATCACATGTAAGAGTTCTGTAGTCTAGAACATGCATTTATGTGAAGAAAACCTCAGCAATATTGTTCCTATCATGTTTGTCCTACTGTAATGCCTTCACAGTCATCCACATGTGCATGCAGTGGATGAAACTGGGTTTTTCTGCACGTATAAATGTAGCACGTGCCGTTAGGAGGAATGAGCCTTTGCTTGATTAGAGGACAGAGAAAGATCTTCCTCCTGCAGTGGCGCTGAAACAAAAATTAATCACAGGGAAGTGATTCTGCCCCTTTGCCCCGCCCTGGGGACACCCCACCTGGAATACTGCATCCAGCTCTGGACCATAAGGAGGACATGGACCCGTTGGAGTGGGGCCAGAGGAGGCCATGAAGATGATCCGAGGGCTGGAGCATCTCTGCTGTGAGGACAGGCTAAGAGAGTTGGGGATGTTCAGCCTGGAGAAGAGAAGACTCCAGAGAGACCTTAGAGCAGCCTTGCAGTATCTGAAGGGCGCCTACAAGAAAGCCGGAGAGGGACTTTTTACAAGGACATGTAGCGATAAGACGAGGGGGAATGGCTTCAAACTGAAAGAGGGGATTAGATTAGATATTAGGTATTAGATTAGATATTAGGAAGAAAATTTTCCCTCTGAGGTTGGTGAGCCCCTGACCCCAGTTGCCCGGAGAAACTGTGGTTCAAAAACAAAGAGGTGAGTGGAGGAAACATAAATAAAGACTGGAAGAGTTGTCACAAGTCACCAAGGAGACTGGAAACAGGGGAAGAATTTGGTGCTTTCTGATGTCTTAATCCAACCTAGTCCACCGCACCACGCCAACCCTCTACTTGACCGACTTGCTTAGACCAGCCTTAAGCCTTTCTGCTGTTACCAGAATTTTTTGTTTCTTGAGACATTGCCTAAATAATCAAGCGCTTCCCCTCTCCAAAATGCTCTGAATACTTGGAATAACTGAAAAATCTACATATCAAAAAAGCTTTTTCTTCCAGCTTGTAATTATAAAACAAATGGATTTTCTGTATCAGCAAAGCAGCACAAACAGATGCTCTACCTTGGTCAACTCATCTGTGAAACTCATCTGCTTTCTCTGGGAATAGTTTTCTGAAAAGATACACCTACCCTTACAAGAAAAAAGATCCAACAATGTAGTAGATTGTAGGAAAGCTTAATGAAAAAGGTACCGCCTGTGCTTCTGAGCTCGGCTCATGCTGACATGAGATGTATTTGGTGATACAGTCCAATTTCAATAGCATGGCTTTGAGAAGAGATAAGAAGAGGCATTATTAACAGTGGTGAAGATAATAACATAAGGGAAACCAAATCTCTTGTCTAACGGTTTGCCACCAGGTTCTGAATATTTAGTATTTATTTTAAATATGAATGTGTCACTTCAGTTCAAGTTTACCCCAAAGAAAAGAATTGCTTTAATCCAGTAATTTTAAATGTAGATGTCTACTTAGAGCCAGCTATAAAAATAAAAGTCATAAAAAAAACAAATAAAAATCACATGTAAGAGTTCTGTAGTCTAGAACATGCATTTATGTGAAGAAAACCTCAGCAATATTGTTCCTATCATGTTTGTCCTACTGTAATGCCTTCACAGTCATCCACATGTGCATGCAGTGGATGAAACTGGGTTTTTCTGCACGTATAAATGTAGCACGTGCCGTTAGGAGGAATGAGCCTTTGCTTGATTAGAGGACAGAGAAAGATCTTCCTCCTGCAGTGGCGCTGAAACAAAAATTAATCACAGGGAAGTGATTCTGCCCCTTTGCCCCGCCCTGGGGACACCCCACCTGGAATACTGCATCCAGCTCTGGACCATAAGGAGGACATGGACCCGTTGGAGTGGGGCCAGAGGAGGCCATGAAGATGATCCGAGGGCTGGAGCATCTCTGCTGTGAGGACAGGCTAAGAGAGTTGGGGATGTTCAGCCTGGAGAAGAGAAGACTCCAGAGAGACCTTAGAGCAGCCTTGCAGTATCTGAAGGGCGCCTACAAGAAAGCCGGAGAGGGACTTTTTACAAGGACATGTAGCGATAAGACGAGGGGGAATGGCTTCAAACTGAAAGAGGGGATTAGATTAGATATTAGGTATTAGATTAGATATTAGGAAGAAAATTTTCCCTCTGAGGTTGGTGAGCCCCTGACCCCAGTTGCCCGGAGAAACTGTGGCTGCCCCATCCCTGGAGGTGTTCAAGGCCAGGTTGGACGGGGCTTGGAGCACCCTGTTCTAGTGGGAGGTGTCGCTGCCCACGGCAGGGGGGTGGTGGAACTGAATGATCTTTGAGGTCCCTTCCAACCTAAGCCATTCTACAATTCTATGAATACAAAGAGAGAGAGAGAGAGAGCGTGCACGTTCCCCAGTGGTCTGCCCAGGTAGGGGAACTGGGGCCCCCAAGCTCTGCTGTGCCGTAGCCCTCTCTGGCCCACCCTGCACCACCGGCTCTGCTGAGGGGAGGGAGTGAGGAGTAAATGCAGTAGAATCGTATTTGAGTAGCTAAAGCCAGAAGTTTGGGTTCTGAACACAGATAGGGAGCAGACCTACTGAGAAAGAGGCGGAAATTCCTGCCCCTCTCCCAATTTGTTTCTCAGAGCGCAGCTGCCCTGCCAAGGAAAGAAAAGTGATGGGGCAAAGAGCCCAGCTTTTGTTGTGCCCTCCACTGAGACATCGGCTCAACCACTGAAGGTCTGAGTCAGGTGATGAGTTCATCAACTTGGTCATCAAGGCTGGTTTGCTGCCAACACTTCATGAGGAAGGACCGTTTCTATGCCTTGGTTGGACTGGAAAGGCTAAATCCAGGCAGAAATCATGGCATGGGGCTCTGTAACTCACCACCTGGGCAGGTGTGAGAAACCTCAAAGACCCCTCCAGAGGTACTTGAAGAACAAGGTTCATAGGGGATAAGCCAAATTACACACAGCAGGGACAACCTCTGGTGGTAAATTCCCAGAGCTTCCTGCACCTGCACGCGGGGATGACGCTGTACAACAGGGTAAGGTGGGGATTGCTGATGGAAGGCTCTTGTGTGTGACACGGAGAGGGGGAGAGCGGACAAGATTTATTTCTCTGCATTTTTCTAGATCTGGATGACCCACTTTTGTTCCTGAAAAAGCCTGGCATTATCATTTGAACAAACATGGCCAGCAAATGTCGACTGTGAGTGCTGGTGAGGAGGTGAAAAAATGTCCATTTAAGTGCTGCAGAGAATTAGAAATAAAATCTGAAATCCATAAAACCCAGCTGCTTGCAGAAAGGTGCTGGAGACGGTCATTTCACATTTTTAAGTCCAGAGTTGCGCAGAAGCATGTTTGTAAAACAATGAAGTATTATTAATTTACTCACCAGCATTTTTCCCCTTTTGATCATATGCTCCCCCTTGGGCATCTTCAGTAAAATAAACTCTTATTTCCCAGGGAAAAACAACATCAACCAAAAGGGTTCCTTCCTGAGCAACTCAGCAGCACGGTTGGCAGGCCCTGTGCCAGAAAGGCTGGGGACCCAAACCCAAGCTGCATGTCCCAGATGGTGGGAAGGACAAGCTGCATGTCCCAGGTGGAAAGACACCCACCAGGTCCTTCCCTATGTGGCAACTGCAGGGACTGCGCCGGGTCACTCGCATCCCATAGCGCCCTGGCTCCTGCCAATGCCCCACGAGTTCCCTAGCGGAGATTCAAGGGAAAGGGGCGGCTGGGGGTCTCCTGGAAGGGCTGCTAGATAAACACGGCAGAGAGAATATGTCTGCGGTTTTGTTTCTATATTTTTGTTTGAACTGGTAATAAATTCAGGCCCTAAGGGTGGTGTAAATCCACGGGATGTACAACGCTCAGATCAGGGCTCTTGCTTTACATGTGAAAAGAACCTGAAAGACAAATTGTCCAAGGAAGCTCAGCTTCAACCTCCAACTGAATTTAGTACACCTCGCAGGTTATTACAGGCACGTACAGAATTTGCAGGATTATTTGAGTTGCTCTTACTGCAACTGTGAATTTTCCAGAGTTGCAGGCAACCAGCTGAGTAGACGGTTGGCTCTACACTTCTCTTCAGGCTCCGAAAGACTGCCTGGGAAAACATCTACTGGCTTTTATTTTATGCTTTTATTTTCCCCATTGGGGGGAAAAACCACCAGAACTTGGTAAGTGAGGTGGCATTTTTATCTTTTTGAAGGAAAAAAAAAAAGAAGTATTCCCAGCTTAACCCATCAGAAGAGAAATTTGGAAATTAAGAAGAGGGAGAACTATTTGGAGTTTTCTGTGTTTACTGAAGCCACAGCTCACTCCTCCAGCTGGCTCTGACCATCTCCTTGCAGACTCTCCCCTCACTCCCTGGGGAGGGTGGTGGGAGCAGCTGGGGGTGGCTCAGCACCTTCATTTCCCTCTCCCCACACCAATTCACTGGGCTTGCAAGGAAACAAAGAAATACGGCATTTAGTCCAAAGTTGAATGAGGGATTGAAAAGGGCCGAGAGAGGTTCAGGCTGCTCTTAGGCTTGCTCACAGGTGCTCTGAAGGGTGCATTTAACCCCATGCAGGTTAGTAATCCTACTGACTGAGAACATTCATCCTTACAGTTAAGCATCCACTTTGCTGAATTCAAAAGGTGCAATGAATAATATGCGCCTCCCCCCCCCCCAACCCCCTATAAATCCTGGGAGGAAAAAAAATTATATTTGGCAAAGGAAAAATAAGCCCAAAGAGAGGTCAGTGGGAATTTTACCACTGGATTTCTAAGCAGCCAGGATATGGTTTCAAACTGTGAAAACCTAAGGAAGGGAAATACCTCAGTTTCCCCCTATTTCAGAAAACAAAGCCATTATTTTAACCTGAACCACGGGGTTCAGAAGAACTGTTTCCTCTCCAGTCTGATATCACTGTGAGCAGCCTGCACAACTCCCTGCATTCTGCATGAACCAAAAGCAGCATTATATTGATGAATTGCTTAATAACGGGCAATTGGGTCTATTAAAAATGTTATTAAACATAGCGCTTGCAGCACTCTCCGGAAGGATACAGATTGTTTGTGATCAAAGCAGCCTTTATAGATCTTATTCGAACTTTGCTGTAGCTGTGAACTAATCCACCCAAACCAAAAAACTCCCTGCAACAACCTTGACGCACAAAGGGAAGCTTGAACAGAGCCACTGGAGTGCTGAATTCAAGGACTTACTGTGGACAGGATTAGCATGTTCTTTGCGTAAATTCAAAAACGCTACAAAACTGGTGAGGCCAAACTACAGACTGAATCCTAGCTCTGTTTATGAAGAGATGGCATTAATTTCTTCTACTCCTCTGAAAATAAATTCAACCTAAATTGCATTCTAAATTAGCATTTCATTATGTACAGTGTATACAGAAAACTGTCTTAGAAAGAGAATGCAAAACAAAGCTCCGCACTTTTTAATTATAGCTATTATCCTTCCACTGCCAGCTCCTCTTCTTTTTTTTTTTCTTTTCAATTTATCTGATGCTTGTGCAGGACTCTCTACTAAGACTGCTGTTAAAGAAAGCGCTAATGGCAGTAATTAAACCTAAAGATTGTTGACAGTTACTAGAAATCACCATTTGGATTATTGGCAATTCCTGTACTGAGATATCATTATTGGCGAGCTCGTAAGACAGCAATGTTCAAGAACATAGTCTTGCGCAAAATGAATAAAATACCAGCACCTGAAACAACTTTATGACTCATTTATGAGTAACAGGCTGGAAATCTTACACTTTTTCATTTATTATAGATTTTTGTGATGATTCTCCTTTCCCTAGAGCAGCACGCCGAAGGTGAGCGTTACAACACCCCCCCGGAGGGAGCACGGTTGCTCTGTGACCCTCTGTAGCCAACGGGCCAGGGGCAGTGGCCAAGGGACAAGGCAAGGATGGCAGTGCCACCTCCCCAGGCTGGGTTGGGCTCTGCCAGCCGGCGGCGCCCTCGGTACCCAGTGACAGCATCAGCGGCTGCATCAAATGCAGGTTTAAATAGCGGACCAAACTGGATACAGTTTTAGGAGGTAAGCAGAGGTGAGTGGGGGTATGTGGACAGTGTTCAGGTAAATGTCCCCAATGGGGCGTGTGGATTTCTGGGAGCCATAGGAAATGTGCTAGGCAGATGGAAGGCATCGCACACACTCACCCCTACATGTCCCCACTGCCTCCCACACCATTCCCGGTTGGAGCCAGGGCTTCTCCTTTCCTCTTCGTTCATGGTCCCTTCAGCCCCCAGCAGGGTTTAGTAACTGGCCGAACAGCAGCCGGTTCCTTTCAGCTTTACTGTGCAGCAACGGCACGCCTCTGATATATTTTTATAGGCATTGGTGATTGAAACATAAAAAGAAAAGAGATTGAGCTTAAACAGCCTGTCACAGTTTGCACGGTGGGATGGTTGTGATTAATATCCAAACAGCGTGTTGTCGGTTCCCACTAGATCAAAGTAGGATAAATCCATAAATTTGAAAGAATAAATACACTGTCAAAACACAAACCCAAAAATCCAGCAACTACTCATTTTCAAGGATAACACTGCTGAATAATAAATGACTTACAGGCATCCAGTGGAAATGCTTCAGTTATCGTAATTAGGGGTGTGAATATTACAGTACTGAATTGGGGAGTACCGGTTCGCACCAGTTAGAAGCCTCCAGCTTCAGGAGCACGTCTTGCTTTGTCCACAGGTACTTGAGTCATGGCACTCTCGAGGCTCTCCCTTCAGCTCAGCCTTCCAGGGCGAGCTCAATTAGTGAGCTCATATCAATTTGCAAGCAATTTGCAATTTGCGGGTGTAGACACAAAAGATGTGGGAAGGGAACTGGCATTGAATTTAAGGCTCTGGAGAGTTAGACCTCAGGCAGACGCGCATGGTTGCAGCTGGTCACTGCGCATCGCAGTGGAAGGTTACCACCAACTCCACAGCCTATTCAGGGTAGTAGGGAAAAAAGCCCCAAAATACAGCCCCCAAACCATTCTGCCCTCTTTTCAGCCAGTGTCTACAAAGCCTGGTGGCTCAGCTGGAGCAGAGATGGGCACAGGTTTGAACTGAACTACTGGCTTTTGCATCACCATGGCTGTAAGGCGGTTCACAGTCCTCTCTGATGGAAAGTAAGATTTTAAGACATGGCACTGTGATCCACAAAAGCTCAGCTGACTGGCCCATGAAATATTAGCACCCTGCAGAGCTAAGGACTTCATCCTTTGAATCCCTCAACCTGAGGAGCAATCACTGCCCGGGGTAAGGGAGCTTTGGAAGACCTGAGAGGACATTCACTTGCCAGCAAGCGCAGGAGTGGTCCTCGGGCAACTCATGGACAGGGAGAGGGCAAAGGATGAGGAGGGAGGTTTGGGGAGTAAACTGTTTGCAGTGGTGGTGGAAAGAACTAAGACAAAGCAGACGGAAAATAAAAGCGAAGAAAAGTGGGTGGTCCAAAGGGGATGGAAGCATTCTTCTGTTTCTGTGTGCTCCTGCTTATCTTCTCCACTGTTTTTTTGCTTAGAATGACATTTTCTTCCCTACTTGGCAGCCCAGCAAGAATGTGGCGTGTTTTAGAGACCTTTGTCATCATCTTTGTTTCCAGATTTGTCTCATCAGCAAATTTACATTTTTTTATATTTGTTCGGATTGCTGTGACTGACTTATTTTTAAAGGAACCAAGTTTTGTCTAGGGGAGCACCACAGTTGTATCAGTCCCCGCACAGAAAATCTATCCCTTCACAGAGAGAGCTCCAGCTCTTAGCTCAGCAAGGCGCCATCTTCCTCTTTTGTCTTCTTTTTATATTTAGAAAGATATTTAAAAGTCAGTCACCAGCACCACATGTGGCCCCTATTTGAGCAAGAGCAGCAAAGGATAAACAAGAAAAGGCAGATGGGGAAAGGTGAAGGAGGAGGAAGGTCAGAGGGTGCTTTTGAGGAACCCAGTGAGCGCTGGTCCCTAAAAGTTGGTCCGTAGCATTGAACTGATCGAGGGACCAGCTGCAAAACACACCTGGGCGATGGCCCTGGATTTAAGGAGGTGATCAAAACTGTGCTTCTCCACCAGGAGACAGGTTGCCTCTCCTGGCTATACTGCAGTCACAGAGTCTAGGCATGTTTTCATGTGGCTCTGTGTACCCGCTGCGCATCGAACGCCCATCTCAACGCCGCTACTTTGTAAGAAAACGATTAATGTGGTATGCTGCTGAAGACTTAATTTCAGCCCCAGCTCAGAGCAAGTATGTCCTGCTCCCACTTCCAGCTGGTGTTTTTCCTTCAACCAAGCATGCAAATAAGGCTAGACAGAAAGCAGAATTTTGAAGGGAGGAAAGGTGATCCACAGACATCGGAGAAAGGATGAGTTTGAAAAACATTAAAGCTATTAGGTACATCCAAAGGATAGGACAGGAAAGGAGGTGGCAGGAAAATAGAAATTCTTCAGGATTGCCACGTTCCTCTAAATGGTTTTGTATGTCTAATTAACCTTCTACTGCACTAATTGGTGCCTACCACCTTAGAGCCCCCCACATGAAAACAGCTAGGAAAACACACCTTCCTAGGAGATTGCTCTGGGATTTACAACTGGCTTGGGAATAGACTTGCCCATCTGCCCCCAGGACAAGACCAGGCTCTGGAACAAAGGGGAAAAGCTTCTTCACAAGGCAAATACTTTTTTTTTTTTTTTTCAGTAAGCATCTGTCCTCAGGATCTCTTTTCTTTTTTTTTTTCTCATTTAACTTAACTCAATTCTTCCTTAGCCATTTTTCTCCGTGTGTATTATTTATTGACCTTTCACATTCCCCAGGGTTTGCTTCTTCAAAAATCATGCAAGCTTCTAGTAATTGCGGATGATCACCAGACTATAGGAAACGACACAATCCTGCTGTGGTTTCTTACCTCGCAATATATTCCCCAATGTTATGCTAAAATGTGTATCTGGGGACATGGCCCATCTCCAGCACTCTCCCGCCTTTGACTTGCCTTAAGCTCTGACTATGGACACAACAGCTCCATGAGGGCTCTTCCCTCCTGGTTGTCTATCTACAAGTTCACCAGCTACTGCAATAGCTCTAGACGCAGCATGACAGCTGGGAAAAGTAAGGACAGGAGAAGGAGGGTGGCTAGTGTCGAGTTTTCAAAGCAACCCTACTCCTGCTCATGGCCTGCGAATTGTAGCTACGGTCCTGCACAGGCATGAACCCAGGAATTCCTCCGCAGGCGGTGTCACCAGGGTCTGATCACCCCACAGTTCCAGAGCCATGCACAAGTACACGACCATTAATTCAGCAAAATCACCCGCACCACTCCCCTCCCTCAAATCCCTACCTGTAATTTATTGATAACATCCTAGAACAATTCCATTTAGCAGAAATCTTTGAATCTTTGCTTTTGCAACTCTTTGAATAACCAAAGTGGGAGCAAGACAATACTTTTTTTTTTTTTAATGAAATTGCCTTTTTAAGCAAACACCACTCAACCCTCTTCCCCTCTACCAAGAGTACTTGAAAAACATTACACTGCAAAACTGAAGACTTAAGAGTCGGGCCACGTTGAGAACATCCATTGTCCGTAGATGTTAAATTTCATCCCCTTCTCCGCAAGTACTGCAACAGGTATTCAGAGCACAGGATGAAGCTGCTCCAGGGACGATTCCCATCCACGTAACCGAGGAAGTTATTCTCTCTGCCGCCTCATTCTTCACAAAGGCTGTAAGATGATTACAGGTATGCCCTATCTGCCTTTCGCCAGAAGTTCTTGCATTAACAGAGGCAACACAGACGACTGCTTTTGTACGGAACGCAGCCTCCCCCCCTCACAGGAGAGCACCATCCCCTTCCCTTTAAGCTTTGCTTTTATGAACAGCAGCAGTATGGCAAGTGCCCTTCCTACTGACACACAACAGCACATGTGGCCACAGCACTGTGTCACGCACTACTGCCAAACCCGAACAGACACACCTGTTACAGCTGATCAAATCAATCCAATCTCACACCATCACTTAACATGACTTCAAGGAGACCTTTTGTCACCCAGCTCCACGAATTTGATGCTTCTTGACACTCGTTAACAGAGGGATTTGGGTCTTGATTATCAAAAGGGATTTCTTGCCATGAATTGATGAGCACATGGTCCATACCCTCCCTCTGGGCACTCAAGTTCTGGAAATAGGACTAGCTCGTCCCAGGTGAACTGGATGTGCACAGGACCCGTTGTTACTTTTGCAATGGGCATCTCTGGCACAGCCTAAGGAACAGGCTTCAGATTTTCTCTCTTCTTTAATACACAATTTAACTATCAAAACTAGTACATCATTGCTCTCTCTCCACAGCTGTTGATACACCACCCCTGAAGTCCTACCAAGCTCAAAGATTTGCATGACACATGCAATGAGCCTATTTCCCTTTCATGTTTTTTTCCTATTTTAATTCTGTCCCTTTCTCCATGATGTGGTTTCAATAGCACTTGCTGTAATTAAAAAGGACTTCCAAAAACCCAACGTACAATTTTCCTTGTGAAAAAATTAAATGGACCGTCCACCCTCTGAACAGCACAATAACACTGGAGTTCCTTAGACACCTTCCTACCTATGTTCCTTAGACACCTACCTGCCTGTGGAAACATCCCAATGCTTCCAGGTTTGCCCAAAGCACTCCGCCCACTATAACTTAACACCACAGGCAACTTCAAAGTGTTGAAAACTAAGATGTCCTGGGATCCCTTTACAGCTTCAGTACAATCTGAGCCAATACTGGGCCTTTTACCAGAGAAAAAAACATGCTGCCCTATGTGGAGAGTGAAATTAATAATGCATGCACAAGGCCAATACATGGTGTTTAATTATTCTTACCCAATTCAGAAGTCAGCTGATACTTGCTGACACCAGTTTCACACCAAACATTGCCATCTTCAGCCTGGAACTTGAAAGCATCTTCTTCAGCGCCAGAAGTGGGACAACATTGTATTTTCCAGTTTAACCTCTTCTTGCAAGAAGGCACACAATCTTATGGAGCAAATGGCTAATTCTTGTAACACAGTGAAAAATTCTCAACAGATTCTTGCCCATTCTGAGATGCTGGCCTAACCGATGAATCCTTTTCAGATTAAATACACTAGCTACATACCACATGAAACATCTTTGATCTGACCAGGGAACTAAGAAAATCCCATGTCTGCAGAGCATCTTCCTGAGACATATGGAAATTACTCGACATTTGCAAGGAAAACAGGTCCACCCAACAAAGAGATTTTGGAACTCAGAAATCAGAGCTTTCCAACGCAGCACATGTAGCTTAGACACAGTAACACGGAGGTTCTTTAGATGGTTGGAGTTTCCATTCGTTTCCTTATCAAGCTGAATGTCATTGATCACTGCACCGGTCTGCAATTAGGTTTTAAATAAGCTTTCTTTGGGGCAGGATAGCGTGGAGAGTGTAGGGGGTCAAAAGTATTGAGAAGAGGGAAGGCTTCTTTGAAGTAAGTATACTGTCAGTCAAAAAAAAAAAAAAAATCAACATTGCAGCCCAGATCCTAGGTTCATTTAAATGCATCAGTGAAGTTAATATAATTTATTCCGGGTATGGACTTGTTGTCTGAATTTTGAACCACTTTGATAAGACATGTCTAAGTAAGTCTTTTACACTGTTGATGCTTCTAAGATTCTAAGAAGGCTACGTTCATTTTGCTGCATTTGAGCAAGTCATCCATGTAAGCTGGTTATAGCTCCCCAAAACTCCATTTTAGAGACTCCAAACAGAATTCTTCCTCTAGTCTAATCTCCTGTGATCATAGATCACAATGTATCTGTGAGGACAGCCAGCAAACGCTTTCTGAAAAGCCCTGTTTTATCACTATTTCATTTCACAGCAAAATGCAATCACTCAACTCTGTCAAGCTTCCCTGGGCCTGCCCAGCCAAGTGAGAACCCCGACAAAAGCACGAGGCAAACGAAGAACCTTGCTATGCCCTGTACAGATTGAAGAACAGAAAAAGAGAAATGGTAGGTACGTAAAAAAGGAAGGTGCTTGTTTACAGGATATGCAGTCATTTATATTTAGCAGCGCAATGTTCCATGCTGCTGGTGAAAGACAAAGAGGGAAGTGAAGCGGCTGTCAGATAGGTTAACCACCAACTTTCGTCTACAGTTTCAGTACTGCCGGGCAGCTGCTTCTGGGAAGCTGTGCTAGGATGCAAAATAGGCAAGAAAACCCCTAATCGTTTGTTACCTCATCCCAAAGAACAAGAAACCAACATTGCTGTCTTTCGCCTGCATAAGATCTACTAAAAGGTAATATTTACCTCTCTGTGTCTTGGAGCTCACTTTGTGCTTTGATAGATGCCTGTTAAACTGAGGGCTTGATCGTCTTTTTTTGAAAAAACCAAATAAATGAAGAAAGATACTCTATTACAATTTCAGAGCTGGATCAAAACCAACACAACACAGGTCTTTCAGAATAAAATAACACTGTTAGCTTTATTATTTGATATAAGTTCTCTTCCATTAACAGCCAAAATGCTGGAAATCCAGTGTCCTCTGTGAGAAGCAAGAGGTCACCTTCTCATTTCCTAAACCAGTCCAAAAAAATCCCGACATTTGTATTGCTCTCCTCCAAGTGACTCAGTTACACATGATTGAGCCATTTGATTTACTGGAAGGACAACTGGAGCTATAAAACTTCATAAATGTAAGAAACCTTTCTTTAGATTTCTTGTGGCTCTCAGAGACAAATATGCCAGATATACCTCTGGGGTCATGAAAATGCATTTGTATAGAAGGTTGGTCTGAACTGACACGTCATTTTTAAAAACAATGCAAATCCAACAAATAAAAACATGCAATGATCAGAGAAAGGGTTGGGAGGTTTCTATACTATATCTGTCTGTTCAATATGAATAAAATAGCTAAACACCATAAACTTTCCCCTCTCTTGCATATGCAATTATTTGTGGGAGTACGTACGCATCTGATAGATCTGTACAATATTACAGAAGATATGATGGTACAAAAAGTAAAAGTTAAAACTGAGAAGCTAGCTCTTTATAGCCAAATGCCTGTAAAGCTTATTTGAATATTAGTGTACCATCAGCAAGTTTGCTGATGACACAAAACTGGGAGGAGTGGCTGACACGCCAGAAGGCTGTGCTGCCTTACAGCGTGACCTCGCCAGGCTGGAGAGTTGGGCAGAAAGAAACCTTATGAAGTTCAACAAGGGTAAGTGTAGGGTACTGCATCTGGGGAGGAATAACCCCATGCATCAGTACAGGTTGGGGGCTGACCTCTTGGAGAGCAGCTCTGTGGAGAGGGACCTGGGAGTCCTGGTGGACAACAGGATGACCATGAGCCAGCAATGTGCCCTGGCGGCCAAGAAGGCGAATGGCATCCTGGGGTGCATCAAGAAGAGTGTGGCCAGCAGGTCGAGGGAGGTCATCCTCCCCCTCTACTCTGCCCTGGTGAGGCCGCATCTGGAGTACTGCATCCAGTTCTGGGCTCCCCAGTTCAAGAAGGACAGGGAACTGCTGGAGAGGGTCCAGCAAAGGGTAACGAAGATGATTAGGGGATTGGAACATCTCTCCTATGGAGAAAGGCTTAGGGACTTGGGTCTCTTTAGTCTAGAGAAAAGAAGATTGAGGGGGGATCTTATTAATACTTACAAATACTTAATGGGAGGATGCCAGGGGGATGGGAGTAGTCTTTTTTCAGTGGCGCCCAGTGATAGGACGAGGGGTAATGGGCATAAACTTGAACATAGGAAGTTCCATCTTAACATGAGAAGGAACTTCTTTACTTTGAGGGTAGTGGAGCACTGGCACAGGCTGCCCAGAGAGGTGGTGGAGTCTCCCACTCTGGAGACATTCAAAACCCGCCTGGATGCTGTCCTGTGCAACCTGTTGTAGGTGACCCTGCTTTGGCAGGGGGGTTGGACCGGATGATCTCCAGAGGTCCCTTCCAACCCTAACCATTCTGTGATTCTGTGAATAGTTTCTTACCCCAGTCCCCACACTATGTAAGTTTTTACACGTGCTTTGCCTTGTTCTATGGACAGCAATGGAGATATTCCACTATGTTAAGTGTACGCATCCGTCTTTGCAGGTTCTTTTGCTTTCCATCACTAAAGACTGATCACCATCTCTGTCATCCCACTGACCAATACCGTGTGCTTCTCAACGGGTCATTTAAATAAAATATTCTAGTTTCATCAACAGAAAAGAAGAACGAGGCTGAATACAGCTTCATATACCAGCACCCCGACTCCCAGTAATCAAACCCATGTGCCCAGGGAAGAGCATTGCGTGAGAGGAAGCCTTTACTGATGCTGTCCTCAGAGCACTCCCAAGCCCTATCAATTTGCAAGCTAGGGACCAACAGAGGTTTAGAATTTCAACGCACAGCTAAAAAACTGAAGGGGGAGAATGCAGATTTGGGAAGCTCAGGGATCCCTCCTTTGCTTAGCTGACTGTGATTTTGGCATGCCCGTTTATCATCATGTGTTCTAGATTACCACCATCTTAGGCGCCACATTTTACGTTCATAATTTTAAAAAGAAAAAAAGAGCAGCTTATTTCCTTGATGTGGCAGGATACATGCCTTAACCAGGATTCAAGGAAGTCTGAAGTGATTATTCCCTGTATTCTTAAAAAGATGTGCATTCAGATACTTTGAAAGATTCATCCCCCAGGATGATAGTCTCAACAGAAAATGACAGATGTATTAAGATGCACTCATTTTGTTTCGATTTACCATTCTCCATTCCAAAGAATGAAGCAAGTGGAGCAATAAAGGAAAAACTTAACATCCCCCCCCCCAACCCAGGAATATTAAAAAATGAGTAAATTTTCAAGACCAGCATTCTACATCATTTGATTTTCAGGGAAGCTTGGGAGAGGAAATAACACACACAGAAATTAATCCCTTTCCATGAACTATATGATAAAAATTACTCTGCAGGAAATCTTTTTCATGCCAACTGACTGGAGGAGGGGTAGGAAGAAGAGGGAAGATGCAAGTCTCATGAAATTTTATCAGTAGCTAATTAAAAATATGGCTTCTAATTTTTAGCACCTGAAGGTATATGATTTATTACCAATGTAAAAAAAAAACAAAACACCCAAACAAAACAAACAAACAAAAAACCAAACCCCAAATAAGGAAAAAACCAAATCTTTTTCTGTAGGTAAGAAATATGCTCACTGATACTCACTAATTTTCAACAATCCTAACAAATTCTGGCTGTATGGAGTAGCTCTTTCTTTCTACCAATATCAGAAAATGTAGAAGGCTGAAGAGGAAACAAAAGTTAAACCAAACCATTTAAAAATACAGTACTGTGACAGATTTTATTTCATTTTTATCAGTACTACATGCTTACTACCACTAGGAACAGACATGCCTTTTTTTTTTGGTTGTTTGTTTTGGGTTTTTGTTTGTGTGTTGTTGGTTTTTTTTTAAAAAAAACCCCTATATTAAAAGTTGACCTAAAGCTTTCTGTGCCTTGGAAATCTGGCTCAGGCGTTAACTGCATGAATTTTTATTTAAATAGATAAGCACTTAAGTTTGAAAATAAGACAAATACAGGTGAACAGGAAAATTAAATTACAAATTCAGTTCATACAAATATCTCTTATTCTATGCACTAAATCCTGTTAATTAGCGGAGAGCTTTTAAAAATTCTTAAAATATGTATGAAACATTATTTACAAATTATATAAATAAATTGTAGGTCACTTCTAAATTAACCAATACAACAAAAAAGTCACCTTTTTGTACTGTGTGTACTAAAAATGTTCTTGTTTATTGATCATAACCCAGTTTGCAGTATAAAACATTTGTTCACTTACATCAAAATGGGTTCAAATAGAAGGAAGGAAGGTATCGGTTTCAAAAGAAAACAAAACAATATTATAAATGCTTAAAATCAATGAGGCTTCTTAATGTTCTTTTCTGCACAGTGTGCAGTCATTTTTAGAAGTCCCTTCTACAGTATTTGCCTTGTGAACAGGTCATCTCAAAATAGCAGAGACATAGTTGTAGCAAAGGGAAAATATTCAGTACGTTGCTCACACTTCACAAAGACCTTTTACCAGGAGGGAAAGGACAGAGAACGGAATGTCAGTGTCCAGCACAAGCCTTTACACTATTTAACTTAAAGGCAGCATTTATAGAACTAATCACAGACTATACACATCCTGCACTGAACAGCGATCAAAAGGACTGGAAAATATACATTTAGGAAAACAAGAGACCTATGGTTTTCCATTACCTTTGTTAAAATTAATGCTTTTCTCCTTGTCTTTTGTTTTAAAACCAGCATCAACACCACCAACACCTACAACTACCTTTTCCTTTAACAAAATATATGCCAGGTAACTACTGTACGTGAGAAATGTACAATAAAAGGAGAGAAACCACTGAATTTCCTATGCAGACACATGAAGATATAAAGCCATACAGATTCCAAAGTGCCATGAATACCAAATTCAAGTGATGGTTTATAGCATGTAGGAAAGAAACTAAACGGAGCTTGCTCTATGGGTTGCAGAGCCCTTCAGCTGTATCTTCAGTTTCCCCTTTGGCTGCTTTGGTGAGAATTTCCATCCATTTCATCTGCAGTTCTTCATCTTCCGCACTGAAATATAGAGTTTGCTGGGACTGGCAGAGCTTAAAAACATGCTTCACTTCAAACTTCTCACCAGGACCTGGTAAACTGACTTCGTACCCAGGCAGAGGAATAGGACGCGGGCTCCGTCCATCCTAAAGAAGAAAGAACAAATGTAAAATTCAGTAACAAACAGTATTTGAAATGGAAGGAGCCGGGGGGTTGCTATGCAGGGAGGAAAGATTTCCTCTCAATGGGGTTGAACAAACTCCTGTTTCAACCAGTTCAGAAATCGCTACGAAGTAGTAAGATGTAACTGGAGACGTGTTACCCTACACCTGAGGCATGGTCACCATGCACAGGCTCAGGTGAGGCAGCCACATCACGACTCTCACCAAACTGGAGTGTCTTGGTGTGGGCTGGTGGCTGACAGCCCTTCTGCGCTAGAGCCTCTGCCCGCCATCCTGCCCACACAGAATCACAGACTGTTCGGGTTCAAAGGGGCCTCTGGAGATCATCCAGTCCAACCCCCCTGCCAGAGCACCTACAGCAGGTTGGACAGAAACGCATCCAGGTGGGTTTTGAATCTTTTTGAAGGAGACTCCACAGCCTCTCTGGGCAGCCTGTGCCAGTGCTCTGCCACCCTCAAAGAAGTTCTTCCTCATGTTCAGATGGAATTTCAACAGATTCTCTTTTGCAGTAAGAATACGGATCTGGCAGTGGCACAGCTGGGGATTTTCATGTTATTTCATATAACTTATTCATGTTGTCTTTTACATAAAAACCCTTTGCATTAGGTACAGACAATCAGATCCAGCTGAGAATAGCTCAGTGTAGCCCCTTTTGAACATCATGGGACATTTGTAAGATTGGTTTAAAGGAGACAAATAAGCAGAGCTGGACACTGGAAGACACAAAGACAACTAGCAGGGAAGAGACTTGGATATAAAAGAGAATTTCAGATTTTAAATCAGTGAATCTTGTCAGAAGGTCTTGGCTTATTTACGATGCCTTTCAAGAGTTGTCAAGGATGTTGAAGAATCTGAGCTTTAAGGCCAGATTAACTCACAGATCTAAGGAGCGATACAGCTCTCTGGCAGTCCCATCTTGAGCATCAACCAACTCCTCTGCTAAACTCTTAGGAAAGGCATATTTTGGCAAGGCCATGACCAAGCAGCTCGTTTCAACTGATGCCAGCGATGCATTTTCAAAGGTAGGTCCCCAAACAGAAGTCTAAACCACACAGGCATCAAGCATCCGTTAGAAGCCATTGCCTCAACAAGGCATCCCACAAAGAGGTGGCAAAGTCATTCTTTTGTCACCCCATACTGAATGCAGACGACTCAGTGAATCTGGAAGGAGACCACAGCTCTGAGAACAATGGCCAAAAAAAAAAAAATCTACTTGTCTAACACTTAGACTAATGTAATTCAAGTTTCAGAATGGGTCACATCAATTTAACACACACATTAAGTAAAGGGGCAAAAGATATAGTCAAAAATGTGTCTACACATTTTATTAAATCAATACAGGTTTCCTGATTTATTAATCTGCTACTTGTTATGGTTGTGCAAAAATGAGAGTCCATCTGCTTGAAGACCAAGCACTATTCAAGGAGATTTACATCAACTTTGGGCCAAGCACTAAAAAATTCAGTCCCTCTTTGAGCGCAACTCATTGTGTTAAAAGCAGCACATAGTTTCTTGATTCTGACACTGCAGCCACATCTGAATAGCAGGGAGCTCTCGCACATGTGGAAGTTGGAACTGGCACATAGAGAGTAACTCTAGATCTGGATATGTGTCAGTGCTAAAGCAAGTAAATACAGGACTGACGAACACAAAAAGCACAAGAGCACATGCAAGCTCAACCATGCCTCCTTCACTGATCTTGGTTTAGAAACACAGACACCAAGACTTGTCACATGTAAAATTGGAGGTTGCCCATGACAGTGAAAAATGACATCGTTTGTAGCCAAGAAGTGCAGCATAAGAGCAAACTGATGTTTGGATTGCACGTTACACCAACCCAACACATGCAGACACAGGCAAATTAAGCAGACTGCCTTTGGTCTTGCTTCCTTCCTTTTCTTAATATGATGCCTTTGCCACTTTCTCTGTACCTGCCTGATCCAACAGGAAGGGATTTAAATTATCTCTGAAAAGCTGCACTACTGACAGACAAAGGTGAAGCACTCAGCCTCCAGCCATACCCACACACCCTAACCAGATCTCACTGCGGGACCATGAGCATCTCCGGTTTTCCTCTGGCACTGAGCCCTTCTGCTCCTGCCTCGAGTCCAACAAATCCAGGGGCTGTTCTGCACCCACAGGGAATTTCAGAATTTTGAGCACGTAACTAGGATTTACAGGCCTTACAGAGACGTAAATGTCATGTTCCATTTTTAAGAGCCTGATAGATTTGGCTTGTTGAATTGTGGGTTTTGTGGTTGTTTTTTTTTAATATTTCTGTATGCAACATACCAGGTTTGCACGATATCAGTATGTCATAAAACCAAACTACCCAGTGCTGAGAAGAGCTTCCCTTTAGGGTTGACTTCATTCATTTTCCTGAGACAGTGATACACAAAAATCTACCAGTTGGGTACCGGTTGGGTAATACTGTCAGTTGTCACAAGCACTGTGCACTCATCCTGACTCTAAGCAGTACAATACCAATGCGTTATCTATCTAGGTAATTACGGCAGCGCTTATTTATTGCTCTGTTAAAGCCATGGACAGCTCAGTTCCACCACACAGGCAGTTCTCTTTCGTGCATACAGATGTCCCTCTCACACTGTGCATCTCTTTGCAGCGTACAAGATCTCTTACACAAACAGAGAAAAACAGTTACACCCTGGGGACCACTAACATTTTCTCCTATTACTTTTGAGTCGGCTTAGAAAATCCCTGTTTTTCCACCCAAACTCCACTCTCTACCTACTCACGATCTAAGCCCAACCCTGCAGAAATCGTTGAGAGACTCCCATGGTGTGACGACATGCCAAGCTGCAAAGCTCTGCAGGACCATGAAAAAGGGCAGGCAGAGCTTCGTGCAGGGTCAATTAAAGCTTCACCTAAACAGGGTCAACAGACAAGCCACAAAAATACTTCCCTAAAACCCTGAGCTCGACTTCAAACTCAGCTACTGCCTTATTTTCTAGGAGTAAATCACATTTGCATGATGAATGAAAGATTTTTTTTCCTTCAGAATTTAGAAAGCAAAATTTTCTCATGGATCAAACCTGATAATTATTATATACACTAGCTCTCACTACACTATATATAGTATAAATACTATATATTTCTCCCAAACTACTTCTCTAGCTAGCTGGGACTCCTTAATTCTGCATTTCTCCATCAGGTGTAAGTTACTGTCAGAGCTCTGGAAGTAGTGCATTTTACAAGGCCAACAGGAAAGTCCAGGCAGAGCCCTTGGAAAGACAGACTAGTTTCTATAAAACCGCTGATCCTTAAGCTTGAGGTGGTCTCTGCTTATAAGCAAACTCGTATAATTCCACCCAGATAAACATGACAAACAGCTGCACAAGTTCTGTCTCAGTTTGAAGACAGATAAAATTGGTATGATTTCCATACCTAAATAAGCCAGGAATTTTATCCTCATGCATAAAGCCCCATGCAAGAGTTAAACCGTGAACACTCAGGGGATTAATTCATTCTCCTGGAACAAGGCCCTAAAGCGAAAGAGCAGTTTTCTTGCGATTTTCAAGCCTGTGAGTTCTACTTCCATTTGCACTGGCATCCCTTCTTCAGTGTGAGGGCTGGGGGTGCAGAGGACAAAGGCTGTCAGGGCTTTTACTATATCAGCAGCTTCAGATTCAGCTTGGTTTACTCCTTCTTCCCAAGAGACAAGCTATTCTTTCTATTCTTTTTAAAAATAATCCCCCCAACTTCCAAACTCCTAGGGTCATGCTTCACTTGGTCTGTGTTTCAAGACCTTTAATACCATTGTTGGCAATATTATTCCCAAAAGGCACCTCTTTTCTATTCAGGACCGAAACGCTTCTTTGCAGGCCTAAAGATGTTTGTGAGACACATTGAGGTGGTTGTACAAAACAAAACAATGCCTGGGAAAGTAACATTCAAGCCCGTGAGTGGTTCCCAACTGATTCCAAACACTCGGGCCCCAGGAAAGAAGCTCTGAAAGAGATTTTTCTCAGAAGCGTGTACTATGTAAACCAGAACTAACCAGAACGTTGGGTTAGTATCAAGGAATGGGATTTGCTTTGTCACTTTTTCCTTCAGTTGGATGCAAGTTGAAGAAACCATATAAGTGGGAATGGCAGGCCTTTGAAGAAAGGACTCTGTTTTGTTGTTTACAGTCTCAGCCTGCACCTGCTGGTTCCTGACAGTAAATCCAGACTTGGTTACTGAACATATGATAGATCAACCTTGTCCTGTATGCTTTCTTGCCCCTTTATTGAGAGATTTATCTCACACCTGAAAAAGCTGAGGACACTAACCACTAAATTTAACTGTAATAGAATCGACAATCAGTGCCAAAGGCACCCTTTTTCCCTAAAATATAGGATCTTACTAATAGTATCAACAGAGGTTCAAGATCAAATTTGGTAGGGTATGGAGCAAAGAACGCAGCATCTGAAGCCCAGAAACTCATCCAGCTTCCAACCCTGGCTTTGCCTTACTGTCAGGAGGGGACTGGAGAATTGAGCATCATTCTGCTGTGTACTAAATACAGCTGGTTTACGTCCCACAGGTTATTACTTGTGCTGTCCTGAAATGATCAGTTAGGCACTAGGAGAAACTCCTTTCTAGGTCATTCCATGTAAGAGGTGTTGCTTCCTCTCAATTCCTTGTTCCAGTCATCTAAGAGATGACATACGTTGTTCCTGGGTGGGGAAGGCCAAAGAATTTAGACCTCTCTCCCTGCATTCCCACTCTCCTTCCCCAAGCTTGCCTGTGGAGACACTCTGGCTTGGTTCACACGGGATCCAGGGCTTGCACTGGTCCTTTGCCAAGGCACCATGTCCACATCAGCTGAAGCCATTTTTTGCTTTGCTTTGCTTTTTAAAGCTCTTTTCCTTTCCCCAGACTCTGACTCCAGACAGACCTACCGATTGGGTTTGTTGCATTCATTTTAGCCATTTGCTTTTTATCAACTTGTAATGTCAGTCGGGCGGGCATCTCCTGTTGATGAGGAGGGAAGGCAGGCAGCTTGCTGCCCGCAGGAGGAAATGGCACCATCCCCAGGGTGGGGTTTGAATCCCAGACAAAGCCAAGTGGGCTGCATCTGGAGCTCCAAATTCAGGCTTTCACTCTCTCAAGCTTACAACATTACACATACTTGTTTAAAACCAGAGGGGTTCTCGCTGACAAGCGGCAAAACGAACATACTTCTAAGGACAACGTGTACTTCTTGTCAAACAGTTGCTACAGGGTAAGCTTTACGTTGAATAGCTTTATAAAATCACAGGTAATATTTAGTTTGCAGACTGTTCCTAGCTACGGCCATACAGACTGAGGCTAATAAAAAGCAAACCCTTCATATCACTGCAATTACAGCAGGGTAGGCAGGTAGGCTGAATTTGGACCCATTTCTCCTCCATCGCAGCCAGGAGATAAAACAAAAAGATAAATGTGTCAATTGCCAAACACAAAATTGGATATGGGGGATCTCATTTCAGCATTGTCATTCTTTATCTTCAGCACTAAGGAAGCATGACTGATATTTCTATTTTGAATATTCTGTCTTGGATATAGATATTTCTATTACGTGACTTTCATCACACACAAACACTAGTTAGCTTCAACAGCACACTTAAAAAAAATGCTTACCACAGTAATTATTTCAAGTAAAGATAAAAATCACATGATGCTACGACAAGGAGCTTTACCAAACAGTCCATTTTTCAGGCTGAAGAACATCTACACTTCCACAAATTCCTCCACCCTCTCAACACAGAACTAGGTTTACAAAAAAAGAAAAAGAAAAAGAAAAGCTTGAACTAGCAATTGCAATATTCAGACTGCTTCATAGTTCTATACGTTTTTCAGGAAAGTGCTTTCCCTAATGACAGGGTTAATAAAACTTTTGAATATACCTGTCTGATACCTCTAAAAAAACCCAAACATAACCAGATTATCCTTGTTTTGTCCTTTTTTGGACAGGAAAGCTTTGAGCTTAGACATTTGCTCATAACTATATCAGCAGTAACTACAGATAACAAGGAAATCTGAAATCTCTGAGGCTTTGTGCTACATTCAGAATACCAAGTTCATTTTTGTTGTTGAAATCAAGCCAAATCCTTTGACCTATATCTAAGCTTGACATATTTAAACTTATGGGGTTTTGGGTTTTGTTTGTTCTTTTTTTTCTGTGTATTAACCCTCACAAACGTTATTTTACCTGGTTACTTCCTTGCAGATACAGAACAAGAGGTTCAGTCTTGGGGATGGTCACCCACATTTTGTACCAAGTCTTCCCTTTTTCAAGGAACTGGAGGTAGCTGCTAAAGAGGCCGTTTTCAGCTGCTAAGATGCTTTGCTTCTGGATGAAGGAAAAAAAAAAAAAAAAGAAAAAGAGAGCTGTTTCTATTGATGCTTACATGAGCAAAATACTTAGAATTAAGCATAAAGTATACTTAAGTTGTCCAGAGCCAAATAATAGTATAGGGCAAACACTGGAGAGCCCATAACTGAACAAAAGTTTAATCATCATTATATACCATCAAGAAATAGCACAATTCCATGTAATAGAGGCAGATGCTGAATGACTGTTCCCAGCGGCCGTGAAGTTAAATTCCACCTCCACCAAGTAAATTGAGAATGGCAATTAAGATGATGCAGCTAGTTTCTTGCTTAGCAAAGTAGACTGGGAGACGATTTCAAATTCATAAGAAAGGTGTATTAACAGACACTCTTGTGCATGGATGCAGAGACGCGAGCCAAATCAGAGAGCACAAGGGTAAAAAAAAAGATTGAAAACAATTTTTGTCTTTTGATGGAAAACAAAGAAAAAACAGTCCTGTTCCCATTAGACTTTGCACAGAAGTCTCCTAGGGATTTCTGGCATCTGCTAATAACATTGTAAAGTGGCAATCTCCTCAGCTGCTATTAAGCTTGTTAAGAAAGTTTAATGTAAATAGGAGGTAAAGAAAAAGATTGGCTCTGATCTTTCTTTTTTATACACCTACTCTCTTGCATTTTACCTGATCCTTTGAAGATTCAGCACAAGGCTAGAAGCCTGAGCATATGAGAGAAAACGACTCTTTTCCTTGGGTTTTTACAGCTTTCTTCTGTAATCTGCTTTCTGCAGTAAAGCCATAGGTCACATTTCACAGGTTTGCTTTTTGGCCGTTCAGATTACAGAATCACAGAATCACAGAATGGTTAGGGTTGGAAGGGACCTCTGGAGATCATCCGGTCCAACCCCCCTGCCAAAGCAGGGTCACCTACAACAGGTTGCACAGGACAGCATCCAGGCGGGTTTTGAATGTCTCCAGAGTGGGAGACTCCACCACCTCTCTGGGCAGCCTGTGCCAGTGCTCCACTACCCTCAAAGTAAAGAAGTTCCTTCTCATGTTAAGATGGAACTTCCTATGTTCAAGTTTATGCCCATTACCCCTTGTCCTATCACTGGGCACCACTGAAAAAAGACTGCTCCCATCCCCCTGGCATCCTCCCATTAAGTATTTGTAAGTATTAATAAGATCCCCCCTCAATCTTCTTTTCTCTAGACTAAAGAGACCCAAGTCCCTAAGCCTTTCCTCATATGAGAGATGTTCCAATCCCCTAATCATCTTTGTTGCCCTTTGCTGGACCCTCTCCAGCAGTTCCCTGTCCTTCTTGAACTGGGGAGCCCAGAACTGGATGCAGTACTCCAGATGCGGCCTCACCAGGGCAGATTAGAGGGGGAGGATGACCTCCCTCGACCTGCTGGCCACACTCTTCTTGATTAACAGGGCTCTCAGCTGGGTAGGTGCAGGTTCTCGCTTTAAGCTCTGCTGAAACAGCGCTAGGAAGTTTATCATGAGATGCTGCAGACAACACCAATGCATATTCAGTGTTCATCATCTGTGGGCACAGCTGTAGCATATATCGGAAGTTTTTGATGGTATCAAGCTCCAGATCCAGAATCTCCTCTGTGCTCGGCAGACAGGGTAGTGCAGGGAAGGGCAATGTGCATTTGTAGCTGTAGTCCACCTTGTATTTCTGAGGTTCTGGATGCATCCGGGTACTGAGCTGACAAAGCACCTGAGCAGCAGAGTTCACTCTGGCACACAGTACTGGCGTAATTTTGGCTGTGTAGGTGCATTTAGTAGACCGGAAAGAAAATACGTGCTGGGAAGCAGAGCAGGGCAGGGTCTAAGAAGACTATTTGAGGAAGCATTTATGACAGGAGCTCTGGACGTGCACCACTGGGTTTACATTTCTTGCTCAGAGTCTAGCTCTTTTCCATGTAGTTTGGTTCTGCTGGGGAGTATAAGGCGGCTGGAAGGCTGCCTGCTGGCTCTGAGGGGTGGCTTCCAGAAAGATGTTTTTCAAGGTAAATTATTTTTCAGCATAGGCTGCAACTGCTCCCCAATTTCCCATGCGGTGCTCAAAGCAGGATGGTGTATTTCAACATATCGGGGGGAAGGATGATTTGCAAATGAAGTTAAGTTGTCAGTGTTTCAGTGGCTCTTTCAAGAATCTGATGTACCCTCAGAAGATGTGTTCCCATGGGTCCACTTTCAATTGAGATGAATGTAAAAACACACAGAGTGACTTTGGGCTGTATTACACAGGTAAAATAAATAAAAACCTTTTCTTCAAGGTAGCCCATGAAAAGCATGGCACATAACGGTACTCACAGCTCTGCCCATAGTCTAAAAAACGCACTGGTAAGAGAAGGTTCAGTTGTTATGGGTGAGGATAAAGCAAACCAGTTTGCCAATGCGTGTCTTGTTCTTGTAAAAAATAAGGGTAGGATGTGCCGCCATCATGGTATAAAGCTTGGTGACATCTGTGGCACTTGTGAAGCAGTAATTTACACAGTATAATTTATGGAAGTCATGTGCTGGAGAAAAGAGTCTGCATTATAGCAGGTTTAAGAAAGTTTCAGTGGATCCTGACAGTCTTTCAGAAGGATGCCATGTTTTTGCACCATCAACTAAAAAAAAAAATTCATTTCAATGGTATTTTGACAGGGTGTGGAATAAGGAGCACAAAATATCTTCTACACGGAGTTATTTTGCCAAGTTTTGCCAATAGTCGTTGTGCACAACTCAAGAGTGGAAATGCATCATAATAAAAAAAAAATACAGAAGTTTTCCCTCTTTTTTCATTACTTAGAAAGCTGAAGCTTAGCTGCAAAACCTGTATGATCAGCATCCTGCGACGAATGCTTACAGATAGCATTCGGGCTACATTCACATTCAATACAAGTTACGGGTCAGAGGATCAAATGTCATGGTGGGGGAAAAAAGATAACCAATTTTATTTGTTTTAAATAAATACATTTTAAAAAAACCCAAACAAAACAAAAAGAGAGACTCACAAGGGCAGCTAGCACACCAGAAGTTTCTTAGCTAGATACTGTACCTCTGCAGCTAGTCTTTTCTTTTGTTCTCCGACTGCTTCCACTCCCGGGCTGCATAGGCTTGCTGGTATCTGCAGAAAACACTCTTTACACACTCGATTATGACGGCTGTTATCTGCAAGTGGTTTAAACTCAGAGCATTTGGCACAGATCACCTGTAACAGAAAGATGGGGATTTATTAGGCATCATTAAAACATAACCCTTCTCCAAAGAAAGTGACTTGCAGAGCGGATGTTTTTAAAGTAAAATCCAGAACACTAACGCAAGCGTAAGATAGAGTGTCCAATATAATATTTACTTTATTTACCTCCATTAATGATTAATGTTTTTGTGATCCCATGTTGTGTACCAATATACCTAATTAAAGAAAACATATGCCTTTGGGGAAATACTTTATGATCAACATCATGCAAGTTTGCTTTTCTTTTCTTATAAGTCTTTATGACTCAAAAAGGGCTTAGGTTGACAAAGCAATTAGTATTTTTTAATGCCAATCATAAAATGGTCTAGGAAAGACTAATTATTCTGTACTGGTTACATTAGGAACACTGAACCGTGAAACTCAACTCACGGAAGGATTGTTTCACGTCGTATTACAGATATCAATCTCATCTTGGCTGTGGTTGTGATTTTCAGGAAAAAGAAAGAGAATTAAGCTGTCAGAGAACGGCACTGGGGAAGGGTGGCTAAGTGCCTTCAGTAAGCTGGCCTTGAATCTCCAGGACTGATTTTCTTTGGCTTTTCAAGCAGGAGGAAAACACCTTGGCGCAAGCAATTCTGGGCAACTCAGGGAGACAAGTTTTAGGGAAAGAACCACCCATCCATCTTTAATCTCGCATGTTCAACTGTTTGTCCTAGACAGAGCTGCGGTGTAAAGTAAGGCTCTGTCGTGGTTTGGCCTCAGCCAGCGACAAAGAACCACGCAGCCGCTCGCACAACTCCCACAGTCGTGGAAAAAGAAATCGTCAGGGCAAAACTCGTGGGTTAAAGGAATGCAATTTAACAAAACAGCAAAAGGAAAGATGAAAACGCGATTACAGTACTGCCGAGAAGCGCACCGACCAGACCAGACCCTCTTATAGCCCGGGCATTGGTCACGTGGTATGGAATACCTGCCCCCTGCCGGCTCCTGGGGAGATTAACCCCATCCCTGCCGGAACCAGGACAGGCTCTCAGAAGGCCATTCTGTTTCTGCAAACAAAATAAAGTGGACAGCCCCCTCCCCACACACATGCACATCCCCAGGGAAGGCACCACCTTTCTTTTTGTCTACCAAGGCGCTGTACTTGCTTTTAAAACAGCACAGACTAGGCACCTTGCACCAGAGTTTTCCTCTTTTTTCCCCGATTCCTAGGGGATAAAGCCAAGTGGAAAGATCTGCTGTCAATGACCTGCCATGAACTCTGGTTCATCTTTTAGTTCCTGTACTGAAAAAATAAAAAACTCTCTTCAGCAGTCTCTGCAGAAGAAACTAAAAAGCTCAGTGCCTTCTGATACTTACTGCCCCGCACTGCTTACAGTGGTGCCGCCTTTTAGTGATAGAGTTAAAGCTTTCACTGCAGCTCTTGCAAGCCTGTTTCTCCTTATCTCGCTTGGATTTGGAAGATTTCCTACAGGAATCACTCTGAAATGAAAAGTAAAATTATGTGATGTTTTAAAAAAAAATAAATGGCAAAACATTTCATAGAGATCTCCTACTGACAAAGATCTTCTTCAGGTTTCACACCATTTTAGAAAAGAATTCACGTCAACTCTGCTAACGGCCTATGCCTGGGTGGCTGGCTCAGCTATCGGGTGTTTCTGGTGTGGCGTTACCTGATCTCAGACTTGATTCTTCAAGACCCCTCTCTGCTCACTTCTACCCTTACAGCCACTGAGCAAGCTCATCTCACCGTCTGTTGGTAAGGAGGAAGAGGAACTGGCAATGTGGGCCTATCAAGAAGAGCTTTCCTTCCTGTACTCATCTTCCTCCCTGCTGCAACGTGACTTAGTTAAGGTAAATGTTGTTGACTTTTTGGGTGCATTGTAAACATTTCTGTTCATGGGGAAGAGATTAGAAGATTTTGGGAAGAAGTGAATGGTACTAGCAGTGGACTTCTACACCATCCAACTTCAACCACACCTGAAATATTGCGTCCAGCTCGAGATTTTGTCCCACTACTCCACTCTCGTGAGACCCCCATGCAGTGCTGCCTCCAGCTCTGGAGCCCTCAACAGAAGGAGGACATGGATCTGTTGGAGTGAGTCCAGAGGAGGCCACGAAGATGATCCAAGGGCTGGAGCCCCTCTGCTGTGAGGACAGGCTGAGAGAGTTGAGGGTGTGCTGCCCGGAGAAGAGAAGGCTCTGGGGAGAACTTATAGCAGCTTTCCAGTATGTGGCGGGGGCCTACAAGAAAGCTGGAGAGAGACTTTTAACAAGGGCATGTAGTGATAGGACGAGGGCGAATGGCTTCAAACTGGAAAAGGGGACATTTACAATAGACATTAGACATTTCACTCTGAGGCTGTTGAAACACTGGCACAGGATGCCCAGGGAAGCTGTGGCTGCCCCATCCCTGGAGGCCGGGTTGGATGAGGCTTGGAGCAACCTGGTCTAGCGGGAGGTGTCCCTGCCCATGGCAGGGGGGTTGGAACTGGATGATCTTTAAGGTCCCTTCCAACTTAAACCATTCTATGATTCTATGATATGGAGTTTTCTTAGGCTCCCTCCCAGCCCATGATGAAACATAAAGCTCCTCAAGAAGCCAGGGACATCTACACTAGGACCTGCTACCAACTGCTCTTGGCAGAAGACACCTTCTACCAGCTGTCTGGATAGCCAAGCAAGTTTAGCCTCTTAAGCTAAGCACCTAAGCTGGTACATAAAGTCACTCGGTATAATCAAACCCAATTGTACAATTTTCTGATCAACTGAAGAGCAATAACGTGACAATGTGCAGTTCGTAAAAATACAGCTTCACACAGAACTTCAAGTAGATCCCCTGTTTTGTTTTCCTTTTTGAACACATAAACTATATTCCTCCTTCGAAGTCAGGATGGCTATGTGCCAGGGAACAGCAGCTCCCTGGGGTAAGCCTGGGGCACCCCCAGCCAGGCAGCACCTCCATCGAGATCCCAGCCCAAAGGTGGCGGCTCCCTCATGTTCCTCCATGCTCTTTCTTGAGAAGAGGTTTGGTAACTCTCTTCATTTTCGTTTGCTTGACATAATCATTTAACAAACTACTGGGAGAAGAAACATTTCCTCTAAATCAAAAGAGCAGAGGTATTTTACATTTTTTCTGAAAATCAGCCAGGTGAAGATCAGGCCCATTGTAGGTTACACAGATTCTGGACTCCTTGAAAACCCCCCCATCCCTTTGAGCCACCCATCCACACTAAGACACAACTTAAGTCCACTTGAGAGAGAACACTTGGCTCGAAAAATGTCTCCTCCTTCAAAGCCTTTATTTAACACAAGGATGTGGGCGCACAAGGGGAGGACGAAGGGCAGCAGCAATTACAATTGGCAGGAGCTGCCCACGGTCACCAGGCAGGTGTCACCAACGCTAGGGAAATTCTGCCATTTGCCCTAAGGTCTCACCTTAGCGGTTATGACTTAACCTGTAGAAGTCACTAATACAGGTTTTCAGGCCAATTAAAAAAAAACATAGATCAAATTTTGTAAGCTGCCACCACTCTCCCTTCTTTCAGCCTCCCCCCCCACCCCACCCCCGCCTCCCCTGAGTGTCTGCCCTGCCATTCCCTGGTTACAGGGGAAGGCACATTGTCCTTCCGCAGAGCCATTGAAACCACCCTGCCTTGTAAAGGCATTACACAACAAACCCCACAGCTAATTGCTTCTAATTGGATTGGACCTTTTCATTTTTATTATCTTTTCTCTAGCCTGAAGAGCAATGTTTCAAACTTGTCTACCAGTATAAGATGATTTGCCATTTAGCTTGGTGAAGCACAGTCACATGGATTTCTTCATTCAGGAACACCACTGTATCCCCATATACGTACATACTAATTGCTCAGAAAAACAGAATGCCTGCAAATCCAAGTCCTCCCACACATACAAGTGGAGTGCCGTGTTTCACTTTTCTTGTGAAGAACCAGATGTAACCGGTACGACACTGAATTACTCCAACTGAACAATGCCTTGGATGAATCATTGGCAAAAACGTTCCTCTCAGGCTCTGTTAGACCCCTCCAAGTAAGGCATATAATTAAAGTGATTTGCAAAGCTTTTACTGATCCCCAGCAATCTACAGAGTAACTTTTTTATTTGTATCACATACATTGGCTGAAGTCAGCCATTTCTCACTCTGATTTTGATGCTAATGCTATTTAATTTTTTAGAAGACTGATTTTCCCTCCGCTGGCTAGGGAAAGATTTCACTTAAGTTGTCAGATCAAAGCATTTCCTCGCTGGTCAACCTTAATTTTAATGGTTAAAATTTGCATATAGCAGAACAAGCCTTTTGATTCTTATGTTAACAACAATTTTACTAGTGTTGCTGGAGTGGCAGGAGTATAAATGAAGGCACCATTTAGCTTTGTAAGCTGCAACTGGAAGACACTCTTGATGAATGCTAAACAAAACCAGTTTTTGGCTTTTAATCAATACCTACACATGCCTGCATAGGAAAAATGCCGAAGTTCCTCTAACATGAACTGAATGGACTGCTTCATGTGGAAATGTGTTCATTTGATTTGTACTTCAATAGGAATATCCACTATCACCCACACGCATGTTTCTATAATGCAGACAAGACTCAAGTTGAATACTTCCTCTAACGCTTCTCGTATTTGACTTCCTCCTCCATGCGAAACAGTCTGCACAGCATTCACTTTCAGAAATACATGACCCATATATTTGACAAAGGAAAGAAAGCAGAAAGGGCATCGTATTGGGCAAGATTTGTTATGACAGTTATGCATGAGCTTTTAATTTAGGCCACTATATTTATTTTAGACTACTGTATTTTAACTTGTGCTGTACCATACAACAAGCATTTAATGCTAACTTCACTAATCAAAAAAGGCCCTGTCTGAAGAGGTCTTTAAGTGTTTGATGAATATCAGCAATGTTTCATAATATTTCTCAACATTATGAGAACACAAGAGTTTGAAACATTGCTATTGCAGCTGTAGAAAAGGTAATAAAAATGAAAATGTATTTTCTTTACGACTTGGCAAATTTCAATGAGCCATTATAGAAGAAAGACTTATTCAATAGTATGTTATTTAACTGCTGACACTGGGAAATAATTAGGAAGGACTAGATGATCTCCAGAGGTCCCTTCCAACCCTGACCATTCTGTGATGCTGTGATGCCTTCCATGCCTGTGAAAACCATGAGTCTTTGCTGCAAAGGCAGTCCCCCCATCCCACCCCGCGATGGCTCGGGAACTCAACCTTAACTATACACCATGGGAACAGAAAGGTTTTTGTAGAAAACAAGGACATGCATTGTAATTCACAAACCTCATTCATCAAAGATAAATTGAACAGTCACTTTGCAACTGTGTCCTCTACTACACAAGCTGTGTTATTTACTGGTGATGTATGTTAAGAGGGAAATGAATACTAAGCTCCCCTAGTTTCAACTGGAGTATCTTGATAATAAAGTACTTGAATAATTGTTGTATTTCTCACCTTGCTTGGTGTCCCCAGCTCTGTTTTGAAGCTGCTGAGTCTGACAGGAAAAAACACTTGCATGAAATCTGTTCAGAGCCAGGATCTACAATAACTTCTTTTGGACCGAGCTGTTCTGACCACTAATTTGCTTTTAGTCCAGAGCTGCATTTAACTCTCTAAACCTTGACAGTTTCCTCCAACTTTAAAATTTCAGTGCAAGAGCATCTACCCCAACAGGAGGTACCACTCATGCCTAGAGCTAAATGACTGGCAAAGTGAAGGCCTGTGGCTGGTGTGTGTAGGAAAGCAGACATCCCATCAGTAGTGAACCACTGGAGGCTCCACTTGCTTCTGAAAAGCAGGGAAGAAACACCAAAGAGCTGGTAGGAACAGCAGGAAAACCAATAGGATCAGGAGACCCTTGTTCTGTTGTTTATTACTTGCTATATATTTGACACCGTTCCGCATGACACCCTGGTCTTTAAATTGGAGAGACATAGATTTGACAGATGGACCACTTGGTGGATAAGGAACTGGCTGGACAGTTGCACTCAAAGAGTTGCGGTCAACAGCTCCATGTCCAAGTGGCAAGCAGTGACAAGTGGTGTTCCTCAGGGTTCCATACTGGGACCAGTGCTGTTTAATGTCTTTGTTAGTGACATGGATGTTGGGATGGAGTGCACCCTCAGCAACTTTGCTGATGACACCAAGCTGTGTGGTGCAGTCAACAAGCTGGAGGGAAGTGATGCCATCCAGAGGGACCTGGACAGGCTGGAGAAGTCCTGCACGTGGATCACGGTAATCCGAAGCACAAATATAGGCTGGGCAGAAAACATATCGAGCGCAGCCCTGAGGAGAAGGGGCTGCTCTTGGGGGTGTTGGTTGATGAGAAGCTCAACATGAGCTGGCAATGTGCGCTCACAGCCCAGAAGGCCAACTGTATCCTGGGCTGCATCAAAAGAAGTGTGGCCAGCAGGGTGAGGGAGGGCATTCTGCCCCTCTGCCCCGCTCTGGGGAGACCCCACCTGGAATACTGCGTCCAGTTCTGGAGCCCTCAACATAAGAAGGTCATGGACCTATGGGAGCGAGTCCAGAGGAGGCCACGAAGATGATCAGAGGGTTAAAGCCCCTCTGCTGTGAGGACAGGCTGAGAGAGTTGGGGTTATTCTGCCTGGAGAAGAGAAGGCTCTGGGAAGAACTTATAGCAGCTTTCCAGTATCTGAAGGGGGCCTACAAGAAAGCTGGAGAGGGACTTATTAGAAGAGCACGTAGTGATAGCTTCAAACTGGGAGAGGTGAGATTTACAATAGACATTAGGAAGAAATTTTTCACTCTGAGGCTGTTGAAACACTGGCACAGGATGCCCAGGGAAGCTGTGGCTGCCCCATCCCTGGAGGTGTTCAAGGCCAGGTTGGATGGGGCTTTGAGCAACCTGGTGTAGTGTGAGGTGTCCCTGCCCATGGCAGGGGGGTTGGAACTGGATGATCTTTAAGGTTCCTTCCAACCTAAACCATTTTATGAGCCTATGATTTCATTCTGTCTGGGCCAGGAGGTAGATATTAAGCCTTGAGCAACAGTCTGATGGGACTCTCATATAGGCAGATACACAAGCAACAAAGGTGTGCCAAATCTTTTTCTTCTCATTATGCTTATACAGCCATGTATTTTCCATTTACAAATTACGTATTTGGAGACACCTGTAATGGGGCAGAACATCAGTAGGTGCTTCTGCAAATACTGAATATATGTGAGAGATCAATTTAAATTATATAGTATATTTTGTACTTCGCAATCCAGCAAAATTGTTTAGTTTGTTTCTCTAAAGGCCACCGTCATTATATGCAAGATTACATGCAGGACCATCTTCCACTGGCTTGTACGCTCCTTGTGCACGCAGAAGGTTTAGCATAAGCTGTGCTAAGCAGTGCAGTGCAGCCAACAGTTACCACAATGCTGCAGAGCAAGGAGATGATACTTCCTGCACCAGATTTTTGCTCTGGTGATGCTAATGTGCGGCGCTGAAGAAAACCCCAGCAGCCTCTTCAGCAGGCTCAGCAGAACCAGAGGAAGGAGACAGCAGTTTGTTGACCACCACTACCACCAAGTGGTTTGCAGGTGGAAGCTGTCAAGCACAGAATGTACTCAGGCACTCACTGAGACATTTCTGAAGGAATATCATTATTAAAAGTTAGTATTTTCTAAAGCTGCAACTAACGTGTGAACTTATTGCTCATGCTGATGTTATACATTTGCTACAGTACAGCAGAATGAGATCCCAGAATCAGTAATACACAATTTTGGATATTTTTAGCTTCATGTTTTTGATCAACTCCATTTTTATTTCTATCTCAGGAATTAATTTTTTTCTCTAAATACACAACTTAAGGAGAATTACTTAATGTGTCAAGATATACTATGCACGTCACAACTGTTTATAATCAACTAAAAAGATCCACATTTTTATTTAATTACAACTAAAATTTACCTAAGAAACTTAAGACCAACAGAAATTTTTATGTGTTTGTTTTTAAATACCCTATAAAGCATCTTTTTCATTAAGTAGCCAGCTCACTATAGCACCTGTAACTCAAGAACAGGGGCACTGATGACGAAACTGACTCCAAATAAGTAAAAAATTGCGTAGGGAAAATATGAGGTGCGAACAAACAACAAGGAGCAAGGAGTACATTAATTACAAACACTTATTTTTAATAAGCTCTTGTTTGCATAGGTCAGGTGGCTGTCTTGTTTAACAGCTTTTCATTGATGCTTTGTAAACTCTACTACTATGTTAACAAGCTCAGCCAGAGGACTGGAAGACTAAGTGGCTCCTTTGTTATTAAAAAGGTCAGGCTAATACATAACATCCTATAGTATGTCTCAGCAGATAGGGGTTTTTTTCAGTTGTTATTTTTTCTTGTTGATGTTTTTTTTAGTAAACTCAGCTGACCCGAAGGCATTTCCTGAAAATCTGTTATTCTCAGAAGACATTTTGAAAGGGAGAGATAAGAATGCTAAAAAATAGACCTTATTAAGGACTCAAAACCTCTGGTTTGACTCAGCAGCAGTCACAGACATTGTACAAAGCAAAATGAAAAATATCTTTAAAAGTGTATTTTGCTTTTGCAGCAGTCAATCACTTACAGGCCAGAAACGTATGAAAGTACCACCATCTCCTCCTCTGCATTGGCAGAAACATGAAAAGTACACTATGAAAGAAGTGTTAATCGAAATTTGGTTCCGGAGATGAAATCCAGAGTTACACAATAGAACAGCACTAACCGGCCAGGTTTCCTTGTCCCTGTTTGTCCTCCTCCCCACAGTGTAGCTCCCCATCAGAATTTTAAAACAAAGAGAAAACACCACAATAACCCCCCCCCATCACTACAAATGTAACAAGTGACTTCCCTCCGGCTAGGTTCCCTGTAACTCGGTTCCCCCACAGGTGCAGCATGTAGCTGGAACAGAGGGATTTAAATTCACTGATGGTGCAAACTCTGCAAGTAGCTGTGGGTGCAACTTAGCCAAGACATTCAGACAGCACAGCTGCAGCGACAGACAGCAGACTATACACCGATATACTGAAGTATCTCTGATTTTTTTTCCCGGTACAAAAGAAACACAACCCGCCTTGCTCTACCAAAAGTATTAGCTTCAAATAACTTACCCCTGCAGACGCACCACAACCGTCTGCTCCTGGCATGGATTCCACCGAGCTGGTGCTGGCTATCTGAGGGAAACAGAATGACACAGAATAACTTCAGCATGGACCACAGAACAATTTCAACATGGGCATTCTTCTTAAAATATATTAAAATACTGACAAAGAGAACACAGCATCATTTGCTTTTAGCCCCTCAACTGTTTGCTTGTGTATACGCTTTAATTACACACGTACTCAGCCACTCTCAAACACTGAGCTGACTACGAAGCGGGTGACTTTACAGTCAGCGCTGTGTTGCCGAGCCTACTCCTTGCTGCAGCGCCCGCCGGGCCCCCACAGCACCGCAGCGAGCAAACCCGCAGGTTTGGAATTGCTCCACTCCGTTTGAGCCCTACAAAACAAATGAGCAAGTGTTTTGTGTAGCCAGTGGACTCTGAGGAAGAATATTTACTCCAATCAAATAGTACTCAGTTAAGTTTTTCTTAATTGCAGTATCTCTTAATATTTTAATAAATGCAAACTGGTGTCTAACTATATTATACTATGTATGCAATACATGGAGGGCAAATAACAAGCTTATGTACACCAAAACCATAGGCTGCATCCTATCCTATCATACCATTTCATCTGTCATTAACTCACAGGGAGTTTGCTAGTTTACAGGGGGTTCTCAAAATACTAGACTCTTTATGATAAATTCTCCTGTTATTCCCACAGATCGTTCTTCCTTTGCCAATTACACAACATCTCATATTTTGAGATTATCAAAATCTGCAGAGCATTTTTGCATTCTAGCTTCATTCCATTTGAAAGCACTGTTATTGGAAACAACCTCAACTGTGGCTTTGAGTAATCTGCCAAATTGCAGATCTATTCATTCTGATACCTAATTCTATCTATTTATATACTAATACCATCAACTCTTGAGAACAAGCAAAGGAGACAATGCACCCCCTGGGACTAAGGCTCTGCTACCCCCAGGGAATACCCCTTAATTAAAGGGAAGCATCATGTACTCAACTCCAGCCAACTATTTCTGCCTCCTCAAAAACCCAGCAACACCAGGGTCTTCACATCATCTGTTCCCCAGTCCTGTGGAAACGGGTTTCTTTCTGCTGGAATCCTAATCAACCCAGGTATTTAGATCCCCTCTGCCTAGCAAAAGGACATCTGTGTGCTGAGACACAAGACTTGGGAAAGGAAATGGAAAACACGGAGGGAAAATGGGGTCTGAAGGAGAGAACAAGAAAGCCCCCAGCAAATTTAGGGCAAAGAGTAAACTTCTCTAGTTGCCTGTTCAGATCCCCGTGCCCTTTTAGTATTTATTTGGAATAACGTGCTAAAAATCAAATACCCTCTACTCTTCACCTGGAAAAGATTTCTCCCCTTTATGTTACCATTACAAAGCCTGTAAGATTTGGTATGGAGGAAGACAGTTATTCACATGCTTGTCAGAACTACCCCAGTGCTAGGGGGAGGAACAGAAACGGGGATGGGAAATAACGATGATTTAACAGGATCTAAAAATCATGATTTAACTAACAGAAGCACTCCCAACTCTCAAATCTTAGGGATGCCACTTGTGCAGACCTAAGCTCTCTGCGGCCCTTTTCCTTGCCAACCTTCTAATAATGCACAAACTGGGTCGTTCCCCAACACCACGAGCCTCCAACTCTTCTGAGATCAAGCCGTATAAAAGAGGTCCTTTTCCACAGGAACATTTTTAGATGGCTTAAAAAAAAAAAAAAAAAAAAAAGCCCTACACATTGCCTTGAAATGCTGCAGATAAAAATGGAAAACAAGGAAATGAGTGTCCTCTTTCTGAAGGAACAGAGCCACAAAGAGACCCTGAAGCTTTCTAAAAAGACTTCTTTAAAGGTGTTTTTCCTGCAGGGATAACCCTGCGGGGGACTGACTGGCAATGACTCTGGATATTCACCTCCTGACAGGTGAGTTTACTCATGCTGTAGATTATTGCACAGGCATAATCTTAAGAATCAGCTCAAATGTCAGATCTCTGCACCTCCAAGAAACCACAAGTCCTCCATAGGCAAATTACAGGCTGAAGATCAACCCTTAATGTCTGTAGGAGCTCACGTAAGTCAGCAGAGAAAACAGAAGCATGGTAAGAATGGCGTTCAAAGGCACGCAGCAGTCACGCAACTGAAATCAATCATAAGCACTGTGATATATCAAAAGTATGGCCAAGGATGGGAGAAAAGCAAGTTGACTCTTTTTCTACAGGCTTATTAGAACCAGAGTCCAATTTCTAGTGGCTGTTACAGATCCAGCCTGGAATCCATGAGCGCATATCTATTTCTTCATTCATGAGAGCAAAAAAAGGAAGATTATAGCCATTTTTTCCTCTAGAGCACGCTGCCTAATATTGCATAATGATGACAAGATATGTATGGTAGACGCTGCCTACAGCAGCGTATTACTACTAAGAACCTTCTCAGTATTTGGCTAGTTTTCCTTACAGAACTACCTTCAGCTCTTTATAACTGACAGCAATTTCTGCCACATGTAGCCATGACATCAGTTTTCAAAGCTGATTATCTAGATAAGCTAATCTCCTAAAAAAGCACTCCTAGGAGATAAACCAGACTTCTGCTCTGCTTGACTTTTATGAACCAGTAGACTATAACCATGTGGCTACACAAAAGCAAAATAAAATGGAATTCACAAAGTGAGATAATAATAATGAAGTTGAACAGACACTGTGTCTTAATTAGACAGAAAGAAATGCGCTTATTAGTTTCCTTATAAGCAAAAGATTTTTTTTCCATCAGAGTATCCTGGTTTTGAAGGCAGCTATGAGTTCAATTAAAAATATAGGCACGAACTGATTGTTTTCCATTTTTTTCTGAGTATTTTTAGCTGATGAATAGTTCATGCTCAGGAAGTTATGGCATATTCTGAAAACAGTGCATTGCTGGCTGCTATCAGCAACAGGATCCTAGACTTCATGGAGGTTTGTGAAGATCTCCACTGTCGGTCTGTGATTAATGATGGGATAAAAGCAGTATCTAACATCTCTCCTGAGGCCCCTGGGAAATCAGTCAGATAAAAATCCAGCATTATTGACTCACCAAATCAGCTTTGGGAAAGGAGAGGTTCCAAAATGGTTAGGTACCAAAAATAAAAAGTTTAGAAGGGCAAGGGAGGGGGAAGATAAAAAGATCCCCAAGTTTAATCTCTGCAGACGGACCTTCTCTCCCTGTGCTCCCAGGATCTACTAGGTTTGGCCACTGACATCATCAACACACAGGCAGCTCTGCACGAAATTCCTAACAATTTCCCTCTCCCAGGCCCTCTCCTCTTTAGCTTGTAGCAAACAACTGTGGCTAAGGTTATCACCATCATTTTCAAATCAAATGAAGGGACACTGTTATCATCCTCACATAAATGCTTCCAAACCAAAATTCCTAGCAAACACAGCATAGAGTAATACATTACAGTTGTACAGAAACAAGAAACAAGGCTATTTTTCATATTTAGTTGAAGAGTACTCTTTCTGAAATACATTCAATATCTCTAGATCCTTTTAAAATGCATCCATTTCCTTTTAACTCTCTAGAACTTTTTAAATACTAGTGAAATAAGAAAAAAGAAATAATCCCAAAACACATCTCTCAGGAGATGGGGAAAGGTAATGAACAAAATCTCCCAGGTGCACAAACATCATTCCAGACAGCCAACCACTCATAACTTTGAAGAATTGCACCTGTTACGCTAAATGAGCCACTAGTCTGGAAAACATGACTGATAGGCCTCTCGCACTGAATTACCCTGGGTAATTTATTCCATACCTGCATGGTTGAGTAACTATGACTGATACGCATTTGAGAGCCAGAGAAATGGAGCCGACTGTACTGTCAGGTAATATAAAAATCAAGAACAAGACAACACTATTTTAAAGTTAGCTGTGTAAGTCTAGTTTAATTGTTGGTAAAACTGTTAGAGAAGAAGGAGAAATAAGCACTCATACTTACTGAGGAATCAGGAATATGCTCCTCCTCTTGAGAAAAAGAGCTGTTGAAAGCTCTAAACGTCTCACTGTTCTGTTTGTGCTTCTCAATTGTTGCTTGAATGACCTGAGACAAAAATTCCAGCAAAAATGGAAAGCATCACAAAAGGAGCCTTGGAAAAATTCTCTCATAGGAAAATGATTAGCATTATCATTTTAGTGAAAAACCCTTAAACTTGCATAAAAAAAAATGGAAACTTAAAAACTTTAATGGGTGGTGTTGTTAACTCACTAGTGTTTCAGTTAAAAATGAAGACTGCTGTCAGACAGCGTCTCTACAAGTCAGAGTGCAAGAATAAACTGGTGCTGTTTAACATCTTTGATGGTGACATGGACATTGGGATGGAGTGCACCCGCAGCAATTTTGCTGATGACACCAAGTTGTGTGAAGCAGTTGACACACTGAAGGGAAGGGATGCCATCCAGAGAGACCTGGACAGGCTGGAGAGGTGGACCCATGCACACCTCATGAAGTTCATGAAGGCCAAGTGCAAGGTCCTGCATGTGGGTCAGGGCAATCCCATGCACAAATCCAGGCTGGGCAGAGAATGGATTGAGAGCAGCCCTGAGGAGAAGTACTTTGGCGTGTTGGTTGATGAGAAGCTCAACGTGAGTTGGCAATGCACGATCACAGCCGAGAAAGCCACCCGCATCCTGGGCTGCATCCCCAGCAGTGTGGCCAGCAGGGTGAGGGAGGGGATTCTGCCCCTCTGCTCTGCTCTCATGACACCACACCTGGAGCACTGCGTCCAGCTCTGGAGCCCTCAACATGGCTCCAGACATGGACCTGTTGGAGCGGGTCGAGAGGAGGCCACAAAGATGATCAGAGGGCTGGAGCCCCTCTGCTGGGAGAGTTGGGGGTGTTCAGCCTGGAGAAGAGAAGGCTCCGGGGAGACCTTAGAGCCCCTTCCAGTCCCTAAAGGGGCTCCAGGAGAGCTGGGGAGGGACTTTTTAAAAGGGCATATA
Organism: Charadrius vociferus; assembly: GCF_000708025.1. Taxonomy (NCBI): domain Eukaryota; kingdom Metazoa; phylum Chordata; class Aves; order Charadriiformes; family Charadriidae; genus Charadrius; species Charadrius vociferus. The sequence goes on along the minus strand of NW_009649485.1, from coordinate 287,975 downwards.
GTGATAGGATGAGGGGTAACAAGGGGTAACTATAAGGGCAGACCTTATAGTGGCCTTCCATTACCTGAAGGGGGCCTACAAAAACGCTGGAGAGGGACTTATTAGAAGAGCATGTAGTGATAGGATGAGGGGGAATGGCTTTTAACTGGGAGAGGGAAGACTTAGAATAGACATTGGGAAGAAATTTTTCACTCTGAGGCTATTGAAACCCTGGCCCAGGTTGCCCAGAGAAGCTGTGGCTGCCCCATCCCTGGAGGTGTTCAAGGCCAGGTTGGACGGGGCTTGGAGCAACCTGGTCTAGTGGGAGGTGTCCCTGCCCATGGCAGGGGGGGTTGGAACTGGATGATTTTTAAGGTCTCTTCCAACCTTAAACCATTCGATGATTCTATGAATACACAAGACTAATCTCCGACTCCTCAGTCTCTGGTCTCGCTGGGCTCGAGGACTGCAGGAAAGGGGAACCCATTCGAAGCCCCCATGCAGGGCCTGGAGACAGAGGGTCAGCAGTGGGACCCCGACTGCACCTCCACATTTCTCCATCAGCAGCTTCGCCAGAGTGCACTACCCAGCTTCCCCAGCCAGCCACATTCATTTAGAACCTGAAACAATTTTGAAAACAGAAGGTGCTGACTGCACGGTGATTCCCACCCATATCGTAATGGTTTTGTATTAACCTGAATCCATTCCCTCTTCTCCTCTTCTGTCCTGTTAAAACAAAAGAAAAATATAGAAAACATTATAATTCTACTTCCAATATTTTCAGTAAATTCAATTCACATCTTCATAGCTTTATATCCATCAAGATTTTAGCTTTGTTATCCACTATTTTATAAACAGTATTAATAATTACTGATCTCAATTACTATCAAACAAATGCCAAGAATGTTTGAATTATTAATACAGTGGAACCTACAAGCACTGCTATGAACACCTTAAGCATTCAATAAAGCCAATCAATGTTGCACTTTAACACACTCTGTCTTAGGACCAACATATTCTCTTGCATATCTAAGTTACGCATCTCCGATGCTCATCTCCTGGTTTAAAGCTATGCCATGCTAGCACAGCCATATCCCCTAGATCACAAACTTCTACAGAAATATTCACAAACCTCGACAGAGAACAAGCACCATACCTGGCTTGTAATTCCAGCGATCTCTTTTTTCCTGTTATTGAAAATGTATGAGCCACATTTTGCTTGGCAATTTCTTGGACCTGTAAAAAGAATGTCAGCTTCTTACTAGTCTCCACTGTCTTTCAATCATTTTTAATGACTTACAAATATATTCATTCTTTGAAATACTTAGTCGAAAGGATCACTTAGAATACAGTACAGAGGTAGAAAAAACAAAGGATTATTTCCATAATGACTTGTCTTGCTACAAAATTCTGCATCTGTATCACCAACTGGTCCCCTACAGCAGAAGGGGAGAAGGTGGCTCCTGTGACAAGGGAAGCCTTGCAATCAAAGCATGTCGAATCACCATTTTCTTATCCATCTTTGGATGATTACCTTATTATAATTCCAAAAAAGAAAATCCAAAGCTGAAATTTAGAATTTTATTATATTTCTACATTGTTATATTTTTTGATTCAGAGGGGACCTGATGCTATCGAGTGGGGAAGCGTTAAAACAGGGAAAAAGAGATGCAAACCTGCAGTCCTGCAATGTCCATCTTCTCTCGAACGCTGAACTTCTGTCCTATCAGCCTCAGTTTTGGCACACAGTATAGCACCATGCTGTTAAACTGCAACAAGGGCAGATTTTAAATTGAGGGATTACATGCTGCACAGAGCCTGCATTTCGACAGTTCAGGACTCTGGTGTGTTTTACTCTAAGATGCAGTTCCCAAGAAGAGATTTAAGGAGCAAGCTAGGCTCACATATCATTACTTGAAAGAAGTGGATGGACAGAAACACATCAGCCAGTCACTCCTCCCATTTCCCCCTCTCTCCCGTACCAATTCGACCACCTTGAAAGCAAACGAGCGCTATTCTCTTAGCATCAGTGAGAGTGGCCCCTCTTTACACAGCAAGGTGGTACCTCCTCAGGCGCTTCACAAAACTGCAGCCTCTGAGGAGGGAAATGGAAAAGACCCGTTTGGGTCTGACAAGCCATCAGCAAAGCACAAGTGTGGAAGAAGGAGGACAATCCCCAAGGAAAAAGCATCAAGAGAAAACTGCTGCTTAGAGGAAGGAGTAGCCAGGCTCAGTTGGTGAAAGCCTTTTGTATTTGAGATTAGGAAGATGGAAACGCACTGTTTCATGGCACAGCTCTGAAAATAAAGAGAGCAACAAAAATACTCACCAGGAATAAATACCTATCCTGTGCTGTGCCATTCTTTGCTGAAAGTTTCTGAATGTGTCCCTCTTTAATGAGCTCATTGGCTGGGTTAACGATATCCTCCTCACCACCCAGTCGCTCATAGACTTCCAAAAGCTTGTGCATCTTTTCCTGCAAATACAAAATCCCCAGCAATTTAAATTAAAAAAAAATATATATATTCCACCGGGTCTATTACCAACAGCATTAGTTTTGTGCTATGTGTAAAAAAGTAGGAAAGAAAACAGTCCTCCACTTCTGCTATAGCTTTGCATTTTCAAAAATTAATGACTACCTGTTCCATAGTCCTCAATACTCTTCCCCACTCTGTACTAGTCACTCATGAGTCATACTTGGATTGTACCATTTTAATGACATTTTGAGATCAATCTATTTGATATTTTTAGATATTCCTATTCAACATAAATATGTATCTTTGGAAGCAATGGCATCAGGTCCAGTAAAATCAATGGCCAAGTTGGAAACTAGTATGTTACCAAACTGCTTCCAAGTCTGAATTTATTAACTCAGCTCCCACCCCACATCTCAGACTAAGATTTCTGCTACAGTATGATCATTTCTCAGCTTCTGAGAAGTTCTGCCTTTTGTATCATTGCTGAGACAATGGCAGGTAGGTGGCCATCAGGAAGCATGGTCATATCCTGCATTTCTAAGCTAAGTCTAGAACCTCAGCTGTATGGGGAACGCTGCAGTCCTACGCAGGGGCCTTCATGGCAAAATGTACCTATAAAATAGGCCAGGACAAAATGCTTAAAATATAGTTTTAATGTCATTCAGGCATCCTTATGCTTGGTCAAAATTCTTTATGAAGGGATTACTTTCTTCTCTTCAGCAAAGCACTGTTTTTACTTCATATTACTTTATATTAAGTCATCCAAATATTAATGTCCTTCTACACGGTATTCAAATGGATAAAGGTAACTAGCTCACCCATTTGCAGCTGCTATATTAAGCAATGCAGCAGCTTTAACAAGTCAAAGTAAGAAAATCTTGGCTACTGAGTTATAGCACTTGGAAAGGTTTGGCTTTCAACCACAAGCTGGACTGATGTGCTCCAAATGGCACTGTCCACAAATGGTCAGAAAGTGAGGACAGAGATCTATGCAATTACACCCCAAAATATGCCCAAACACACCTCTAAATCATACCTCAACCCATCTATAGGTTAAGCTGGAATTTCAGGTCTTTACCTACTTTGTTTACCCCCATTTGACTTGAACTTTGCCACAAATATACATCATACCAGTTCCTGTCCTAATCAGTTCTTCTGCCCAATGATTAAAGAAACGAATAACCGAAAAAGCCTATCAAAAAACCCCAAACAAAACCAAACCATTAAAATAAACACACTGCAAAACTAAATGGAAGGCAAGGAGGAGTGTGGACTGAAAACAAATAAGCAAATTGCCTAAGGCAGTAGAGCTTTTCCACCAAATGGGAAGATGAACAATAGATCCCACTAATTAGGAAAAAAAAAAACAACAAACCAACCCAAACCAAACAAAACCCAATGAACTTACCAAGTTTGTTGTTTTTTTTTTAAAAGGAGAAACTGGAACACTAAGATATCCAAAAACTGAGCGACATCTGCATTTCTATGAAAAGTCAGCTTTGGAAGCATGATTTATTTCTTCTACTACACCACAAGAGGACTAACCGGCTAACAATCAATTCAAACCTCCACTAACTTCAGGAGATTTTGCTACAGCTCTTGCTTTTCTTTTGGTCGGGCTCTGACCTTGTGCTGCTGTTTGCGCCATCCCGTGGGGCTCTGAAATGATACGTGCCCAGGACAGTGCAGCTCTCACACTGCACTGCTCCCCATCAGCCCCGCACACCTGCACCACCTTCTGCTGGGATGCGCGAGTTGGGAAACCACAAGGTCAAACCTGAAATTCGTACTCGAATATTAATTATGGAAGAATTCAATTCAATAAGGCGGCCTGATTAGAGGATTAGAGAATATCAGCAATAAACAGGGGGTGCAAAATTATTATAGCAGCTTTTTCTAACAGTTTTTTGTGTACTAACAGAAAAAGCACCTGGCTGGTGGCTTCCTATTCCTGCCATCTGTGGAGATACTGTACACAGTCCCCAGTAAAATAGTTACTACTTGTGGAGGAGTTGTTGAAGGCCCCAGACCAGAACAAATTTCCACCAAAATATATCCTAGACACGCTAGACTCAAATAGAAATAGATGGTTTCACAACTGGGTTTCACTGAGACATACTGAAAATACCCAGACATCAGCTGGTCACTTCCCTGTAGCAGCCACAGGAAACGTGGTCTCATGGTGTCCCCACTGGCAGGGAGAAGGAAGCAAGTGTCTGATACAGAAGGGGACGTAAACCTTGTACCCACAAATGAGCACTGAGTGTTAAGCCTGATTTGTAGCATTTCAGATCTATTAGATCTACAAGCTCCTGAAGCACTTGGGTGCACAAAAGGGATAACATCTGTAACTATAAAGTCCATTTACTCTAACAGTAATGTACTAGCTGTTCCGTATGTAAAACATGTGCTAACATTCAAAGTCTCCAAAGTCTCAGACTGCCCAGCTTTAGAAGTATAGCTTCCCAAAGCTACTGACACATGGTAAACACACACTCTGTGCATTTAAAATGAGCCAAAATCAAACCAAAACAACCTCCAGTCTGGTGTAGTCCTGTAGAACTAAAAAAAATAGTGTGAAAATCTGCAAGGACACCTTATGAACGCACCTAATTGGAATATGTTCAACTTTTTTTGATGAAAAGCAAATACCAAGTTTTATGAAGACCTCATTTTCAACCCATTGGGTCCTCAGGACAAGGAAAGTGAAACTTAGGTCCATCAACCCATGGTAACTGCAATAGGATCATTTATGATAACGAGAACGCAGATATCCAACTGATGTTTAAAGCCCGACTCACTGTATTTAAAAATTCTCCCCAGGGTCCTTTACTGAGCCTACTGCAATTGGTTCAACCAAGCACTTCAGTCAGATCACAATTCTGTTACGCAATTTCTACTTACCATCTTTCGGATGGCTGCATTCGAATGGTTTGCTGCCGTAGATATGAGCTCCAGCGATTCTGCAAATAAAAGGTAGCAAAGGTATGCATTCTCCGGATTATATGTTAATAGCACTGTGGGGTTACTTCTCACCTCCCTGATTCGTGTTTTTCCTGCAAAACTGCTGTTGCAAAAGCAAGGACTGTGTTTTTTCCTTCCATAAACTAAAAGGAGGGCTTATAAGCAGTTATATACACAATCACTTCTGCATGTTCAGCTGGTTCATGTGGACCTATATGTTTAATCTTTCTCTCCTAGAAGTCTAGGAAAGCCAAAGCACATAGTGACCAAAAAAAAAAAAAAAGTATCACCTTCTAGGAATCAACCTACTCAAAAGTTAACTTAAGTCTCACTTAAGTCTTCATAAGTATGTTTTTAGGACTGTTTTCCTAAAACAGGGTTTGTGTTCTTACAGTAACATGAACCCTGTTTTGGTCAAGATCACAAACTCCCAGCAAGCAACAGAAGTCCATTTCTCCTGTTTCTTTGTGTTAACAGAGTCAAACCTGCTGTCCTAGAGAAACATATGCATTTAAGACCATTCTTAGTTTCTTTCTCCAGCTATTGCAAGGACGTCCTCCTGTATTTGTCCTTGGCCATACAATGGATTAAATAAAAATGCCAGATGTTCTACCATTACAAACTGCAGTATTTTGTCATTGTTTATTTGCCAAGGCTCCCTTCATTCCTGGAACTGACATACCAACCCTTTTCTTCTTTATCCTAAAAGCATTCAAAATCCCTTTGAGCTATGTTTGGGAATAAACTGATTAATTCAAATCTCCATTTCTACCATAGCACCAGTTGAAAGTATCTGAACATGTGAAGAAAAAACTCTCCAAGACTTTCTTGTGCTCATTAGACAGTGAAGAGTTTACGTGTACTTTCAGCATCTTTCCTGTCTGGAGACTCTTCTGGAAGTTTCTTTAAATAGTCCTTTAGGAGAAGCTCATAACGAGGAATCCTTTGCACTGGTTCAAGCATGTGATGCTGCAATGTCAGGTTTCCACACACCTCCTGTTTCTGTAATGAACAGAAAACAAACAGAAGGGTTTGGTTTTGTTCCTGCCTTGGGTGTTAAACAGCAATGAAAAATGACAATTCACACACAGTTAGAGGAGTGCAAAACAACATCTCAAGCTATCATAGAATCATAGACTCATTTGCGTTGGAAAAGAGCCTTAAGATCATCGAGTCCAACCATAAACGTAACACTACCCAGTCAACCACTAAACCATGTCCCTCAGCACCACATCCACTCGTCTTTTAAATACCCCCTGGGCAGCCTGTTCCAATGCTTGACAACCCTTTCGGTGAAGAAATTTTTCCTAATATCCAATCTATACCTCCCCTGGCGCAACTTGAGGCTGTTTCCTCTGGTCCTATCACTTGTTCCTTGGGAGAAGAGACCGACACCCCCTCACTATACCCTCCTTTCAGGCAGTTGTAGAGAGCGATAAGGTCTCCCCTCAGCCTCCTCTTCTCCAGGCTGAACACCCCCAGTTCCCTCAGCCGCTCTTTATAAGACTTGTGCTCCAGACCCCTCACCACCTTCGTTGCCCTTCTCTGGACTCGCTCCAGCACCTCGATGTGTTTCTTGTTGTGATGGGCCCAAAACTGAACACAGCACTTGCGGTGGGGCCTCACCAGTGCCCAGTACAGGGGGAGACGATCACTGCCCCAGTCCTGCTGGCCACACTGTTCCTGATACAGGCCAGGATGCCATTGGCCTTCTGGCCCACCTCGGCACACTGCTGGCTCATGTTCAGCCAGTTGTCCACCAACACCCCCAGGTCCTTTTCTGCCGGGCAGCTTTCTGCCCCTCTGCCCCAAGCCTGTAGCATTGTGTGGGGTTGGTGTGACCCAAGGGCAAGACCCGGCACTTGGCCTTGCTGAACCTCACCCCATTGGCCTTGGCCCATCCATTCAGCCTGTCCAGATCCCTCGGTAGGGCTGTCCTACCCTCAAGGAGATATCAGAGCTGACAGGTTTCACCTTTGTCCCATGTCTGGCATTTTCTACAGATAGGCAACAATCTTCTTTTAGATTTTACATGTTTTTTCACAGACTTGGAAAAGCTCTTGCCATCCATCGCCCTAGGCAGCGTTTTTCCCCCCAGGGACTACATAAAATCAGAAACCTCATGGGCATATGCTGCTTGCTAGAGCTTACTATACAAGCAGCAGAGACACTGCTCACACACCACCTCTGAAGAAGGAGCTGCCTCAAATTCTCTTTTTTTTTTTTTTCACTTGATCAAGAAGGGGGGTAGGTTTGAGATTGATTACACTAAATTTTACCCAATAAGGCACTGATCTGCTCTGCTTGCAACAGTACTGAGTGTTGCAGTGTACCTATTTTCATAGGATCCCTATGAAGTGAAGGGATATTTCCATTTGAAAGAGGCAAAGAGAAATGAGAAACACAGTCAGAGTAAGTAACTTGTTTTAAAGCCCACAGGAAGTTTCTGTGAGTGATGTAATCTGATTCCTGGATCCCACATCAGACTGTTAACCACATATATACACACACCCACTCCTCTCCATAGCATTATCTTTACGTCAGCTCACTAATGCCACGTCTTGGTCTGTTCTGGTGTAAGACACCCCTCAACAACCACATTATCTTCAGCATGCTTTTCTCAGAGAAAGTCACTTGTTTCAGGTATTTGCAATTTTCCTCATAAATATTACAGCCCACGACACGCTGCTGACTCGCCTGATTCTCAAAGCAAAGCCTGGAGATAATAAGATGAATGTCTGACAGAAAAATATCAGCTATCCTTCCAGAAATTCGCAGAGGTAAATTTGCTTTTAAAAATATCTTGTCACGGTGTAGCTGGGTGAACAATATTTCTGTTTATAGGAGATGAAGTGACTTTATTATCTCTCAGAGTTTTAAGCACCACATTTCCCAGAAAATACAACTGGGATGGAAAGAATTGGAGACTCCAGGAAGAACTAAAAGGGACACAGAATGGCACTACTGCATATTAGCACCTGGTTTATGTTCCCAAGTCCACTTACTATAACCTTCTCCATTGTCTTTTTATTCCTGCAACAGGATGAACCTTCACACCGAACAGCAATAGGGAAGCAGAGGAGGAAGTCACCTCAAGGCCCACATCAGCTGTATTCACGTGGCATTTGTATCCTCTCTAAAAAATCAGCAGTGACAAAATAAACTGTTCCAAATAGGAAAAGTTCAATGCTATGCACTTTTAAAACATTTACAGAGTTTACACTGCAATTCAAATTACTTTGCTAGAGGAAGGATAAATGTTCATTCTGTGTTCAATTCATGTTACAATCCAAAACACAGAAATCATAAAATCACAGAATCATAGAATGGCTTGGGTTGGAAGGCACCTTAAAGATCACCAAGTTCCAACTCCCCTGCCATAGGCAGGGACACCTCCACTAGACCAGGTTGCTCAAAGTCCCCTCCAGCCTGAAATATATATTTAAAAATACTGATGTGATGGCACAAGGAGAAAGCTGACAAAAAGAAAAGTCCTAATAAACTCACCAGCTATCAAGTTTTGGCCCCAGTAGGTGGATGTGAGGCAAATAGGAAGTATGTTTATCTTCAAGGTCAGCTAAAGTAAACTTGATAAGTCACAGACATGCACTTTTAAGTACCACGGGATTTTTGTTTTCTGTTTTCCCTACTTTAGCATAATAAATAATTGTTAATGTCTTCAGCTGTACAACATTAACAGCTTAGGTGGACAGTGCGGTACTGCAGATCACAGCAGATTTCAACTGTATTCTTGAAAAATAACTGTGGCTTAAATAACATAGCACTGAGACAGGTCAGATAAGTGGACTAAGTATTCCAGGTCAAATCTCTGCCTCCTGCAGCTACAGTCATTGACAGAAGCAAAAGGCGCCATGATGTTGCTGCTAAAATAACCTACAGTGAAATACTGTCATCAGTAGGCTTCAGAATCGCATCTCCTAAGCGCAGTGCCTGTGTTCATACTGCCTGTCCAAGTTTTGCTCAAGCAACAGCAGAAACACCCATGGTCTTGGACAGCTGCAGGCCAGTTTTGCAGTTTGACAGGCAGCAGAAATCGTTTGTGTTTGTAGCTCAGTGGTGAGAAGAGACAGATGAATTTTAGGGCAGGCAGATGCCTGTGCTGTAGGCAAAACAGTCACAAACTCATTTTCACTTCAGAATGTCATGTCAGCACCTTGGCACAAACTGAAGACAGCAAAACGCCTGTGTGCTTTTGGTTTTTTTTACAGCACTTGCTGCACAGCACCTCAGCAAGAGCAGGCTGGGCACAGACAGAAAAAAGGTTAAGAAAAGGCCACACGAAATGAGAGCCTGGTAGAAGAGGACCTTCCCCAGTTCCTGCTCCTCCAAGCTTCTGTCTGACCCTCCGTGCAGGGCCTCTCCTCTCCCAGCTTGCTGGGAGATTACTTGACTCCTGACAGCTGGCCCAGCCACAATCCTCCCATTGAGGGCAGGCAGCTGCGTTCCCGGCTCTGCTTAACCCGCTCCTTGCCAGCCCTCCCCTCCCAAAGGACGGGATCTGCTTTCCCAGCCCCAGTGGAGGGATGCTCGGAAGTGTGCTGGAGCCTGCTGCACCCCTTCAGCTAGCCCAGGGCCTGAGGGGGAGAGAGAGGTTTTACAGATACGCCAGCATAAGCAGAGCTCTTCCCTCCTCCCCACACAGCTTTTTGTATAATTAAGGGAAAACACATGAAAATCCGTGCTAAACATCCTCCTGCAGAGCTGCGATCCCCAAGAGCTGCGTGCCACTCCATGAGGCTCAGAAAAATCAGACCAACAGCAGATGCTGCCAGTGACGCCCCCAAACTCAAGGACAGCCAGTTCAGAATGAAAATGTATTTACTAAAAAGCAATTAAAATTATTAATGAGGAAGAGAAATTAAAAAGAGTTTGTAAATGGACATGTTCGCAGTCGGAATTGCTGAGCCAACGGCAAAGTTTCTTTCTGTGACTTCTGATATTCCTCTTAAATATGTGAGTGGAGAAAAAGCTACCTATGTGAAAAAACTGTGCCACACAGCAAAAGAGAAGAAAGGACTGCCACTAAAATTGTGTATTTTTACTATTACAGCAGTATTATCCTGTAGCTAAACACTGTGTGTCAAGCACTGGAAAAAAAAATAAACTCTCACAAATAAATGAGGATCTCCAAGCCATATTACGCCAATTAAGAACTGACCTGTATGTTCTGAACAACATCTTTGAATGGAGAGGACCTCTGCATACATGTGTTCACCATGTCCATTGCCCTGTCGAAGTTCTTTACATATTCTCCATACATCTTCAGAAAAGGAGCCAGTTTCTGTAGGATATCTCCTAGCCGTGGGTTGACGGTCCTGTGAGAAAGAGACAGGTAAGCACTGAAATCTCTGGAAATCAATGCTGTCTTCAGCGAGAAAACACAACTGTAAGACTTTCACAGTTGTCTCCCTCATGCGCAAGCACTTACACACATATGCAGTCAAGATATTTCAGGCTAAGTTTAGTTTAAAGTAATCTATGTGGTACCCTAGATGAAACCTTAACATCCATCCAGATGTACAAAAGGATGATATTTCTGCCCCCACCTTCACTCTCTTCAGTGCAGATGAGATTCAAACTGACTACGTGTCACTGAAGAAATATCTATACCTCTGCTGTCCAGCACAAAAACTTGCGGAAAACTTTTACTTTTAAAAAACAATCTTTTCCACCATAGCCAAACATCTGAAGAGTTTTTAACGTGAACAGATCACTCAGTTCAGCTGGGTAGTCCCGGGGGGCCAGACATATGTTTGCCTAGAGGCCCCCTCAGGCTGGCAGTGGCGGTAGCAACGCACCTCTGTCTCCTCCACATTTAGGGCCAGGCAGAGCGCCAGCTGTTTTCCCCAGCTCTTCTCTCCCGCTGAACTCGCGACTTTGTAATCTGACCGCACTAGACCCCCTTCAGCCCTTTAACAAGCTCCTGCCCTCTTCTGGCTTCTAAACCCTCCAGTTTTCCTCCCTTTTTATTATAGCTGTCCCTGTAAATGCAAGTTAGGTGCAAACGTGCTGAGACTCATTTATCCCTTAGGGTCATTGATGAACTATGAGAAAACTGGCCTCAGCAAAGCCAGATGTGAACTCCGGTCTTGTCTTCAGCATTTAGGGTACTTGGAAAGGTACTGTGTCAGCACTATCTGCACCTTCCACTGCAGGACAGCCAGCGTGTAAACTCAAATCAAGTTTCCTAGGTCTGCCTTAAAATTAACCTATCTAGCTAGCACCGCATTTCTGCATCATCTACAACCTATTAGAGCCGCCAAATTTTAATTGGTATTTGGCCTTTATTACTCACTGAAAATAACAACCAACCCACAACAATTTTCTTTACGAAAGTACATATACATTGTAACCAATAGTATTTATTATCTCGTAGAACAGAACTGCAACAAATTCTGGAGTAAAAACTTGTGCAATGCTGTGGTGTTCAACAACAGAAATGGTTGTACAAAAGACGTAAGCAGATTTATAGATATGAAGTCATCTACCTTATCTCTCCAGATTTTCCATTGGTTTCCTTTTATAATGCTAATTTTAACATTAAATTAAAATTTATATAACCATAACACAATTCATCAAAGAAAATATGAAATGGATGTTTCTCATGAAGGCTCCAACATGGCACACAAAGTCTAGACTGTGACATGACGATGCATTTTCCTTCTTCAAGAAGTGCGTGCGCTTTATTAATGTCACAGTGGGGCCAGAATACTTCATCTATGGGGCCAAAATAAGAGGTTTTCTTCCTTCCTAGTACTGCAATGTCAAAGTACTGGAATAATGGGAGAGCGGAAACACAATAAGGAAAACAAATTGGGGCAGTATTTTGGACGGAAAAAAATCTCACAATATAATCTAGAAATTTTGAGTACTCACATCTATTCCTGTATTCAGAAATGCTTGAGAGACTCCATACTAATGTATTAACTAACAAGTGAACTACTGCATCAAACATTTAGAAACTCTAGAATTAGACCAGGCCTTACGGTTGCTACAGTTTCTTGAAAACATATTTTTAAAATAATTGTAATGAAAGTTACCCACCATTCTTCTGTAATTCTTGTTTTGAGCTCAGGAAGAAGAAATTGTCCATGGAAACAATAGATGGAAGAAATATTTGAAAAGATGCCCGTTATCACTTCAGATGAAATACCTGCTTCTGACAACTTAGTGCAAAAAACCTGCATGAGACAAGAAGACAGCACCACCATATATTTATAAAAAACAATCATAGACACACTGGCTTTAGATTGCAATATTACAAAGCCTTAGAACAGAGTTACAAGTTTTGACTTCTGGTAGTCAGTCCTTGGGGTCTTTCAGGAGGTTCACAAAACTTAAGCCAATTAGGGTTAGATTTATGACTATGGGCCATTGACGTAAATTAGGAAAATCTGAGGGGTAAGTTGAAAAAGATTGAAACTACTGAGAAGATCAGACATCTTACATTTGGGAGTGCAAGTTGCAAAGAACAACCAGTCCCTGAAGAGCACTTACTCCTGCTTATGTGAAGCAAAATAAACCACGTGATTATTCTGTTTCTCTGTGGGAAAAATTACACTGTACTGAACAAAAGGGAAAGACACTCCCTAGATTTCTAAGGTTCTGAAACAGTGTCTACTCATCCAAAAAACATTGGAAAGTCTTCCATGGAGGTCCTAGAGCTGGAGGGTAGAGGGGTCTGCAAATTACAGCTTCTAACAAAACTTCTAGCAAGGTGACAATTTTCTTTTTTTTTTTCCCCTCATTTTTAGAAACACTTGGTTAGCAATGGGACTCCTCCTCATTTTGACTTCTTTCCTGCACATGCATGTATTTTTTTCTTTGAGATAATTACAGAAATGCCCACGCCATGTAGATGTGTATGTGGAAGGAAGTTCAGACTCATCACACCAGTTTTACCTTATCCCCACGTGTAAACATGATGGACAACAATTATGAAACACAGTGGGTAAAAAAACCAAGAAATAATTTGCTGTGAGCACAAGGCTGACCCATGCGGGCTGATTTCAGTAAAACGCAAACCTGTTGCATATTACAGAGCAAACACAGATTTCATCATTCCTCGGTGCCTTCAGCGTCCCCATGATTTCCTCTCCACGTACCCTCAGGGAGGAACCAAATGCTGATGGTGTCTGTATCTCGGGCTGCTGCTTTGCCATTCCTCTTTTGGACAGCCTAATCCTCTGCTCAGGGAACCTGCCTGCCAGAAGCTTACCTCTGGGACCCATGGCATGCAGCCTGGCAAGCAAACTCCATCTCCCACCTCTAAACGTCATTCTCACGCTACTGGGCTAGGGGATGAACAGGAGACATCACTGCTGCTCACAGAAAAGCAAGCAGAGTTTATTCAAAATTGAATTACCTGGTCCAACAGATGGAGTCTTTTAACATACGCTTCTTCTGTATGGAGCAGTTCATTTGCGATGTTGAATAGCTTTTGGGGCTCTGTGCACTGAAAAAAAGAAGTTACAAATAACACAATCCGTCTGCACCTACAACCCCAAGTTTCATCAACTGTTCTTTTTTCCATTTTCTCAGTGGGCCAAATTTCCTGCCTGAAGTGAAGGAGGTTAACACATTTCAGAATCTGCTCCATGTCCCTCATCAAAGGATTGGTTTACTCCAGGGACATTTTTAAAGCTAGTTGTTGAAAGAGCAATTAGTAACACAGTCAATGGCTAGTCAGGACATCACTTTAGTTCATGATGTTTTTCTATAAAGAACCAGAAACATCCTCCAAATCTGGAAATACATCTAGTCCATTTGGCAACTAAGGCACTAGACTGTAAATCAACTGTTCTCCTTTTTGGATTCAGGTCCTGTGACTAAAAAGAAAACTAGAAACCAGACCTGTTTGGCCACAGATTTGTCTCCCTGGCCACTGCAGCATTACTCTATATGGCATATTTCTAAGACTTTTGTGCAGCTTTAAACACCGGCCAATTCCCTGGAAAGAATTTTCCGTAATGTAACTCAGGTCATTCAGAGAAGTCTTTCGTTAAGCTCATTTAAAAAAAATACTATGAGAAAGGACTAATTAAAAAATATGAATGCAGTTATGAAGCACCAACTTCATTCACAGTTTAGCCAAAAGCTACATAGACTCTTCACTCTCTAAGTACTTAAAAATACTTGAATTACTAGGACACAGGCTTTAGCTTTCTGACAAACTCTAGATACCTTTTTAAGGGTCTAGACTTCAAACGCCATGCTTACATATAACCATCCCAAACCTAGGGGCCAGAACTGAGGGCTGGCTGGTTTGTGTTCGGGAACACAAACACCCAAAAGGCACAGCAAGGATGATCAAATGCAGGGAAAATTTACTGGGCCGGATCTGGAAGAAAGAAACAACTGCAATGAAGGTGAGAGAGATGATTAATGGAACAGTCAGCGTCAACTCAGTGTAATTTTTTCCTATTTCTTCTGTGGGAAAACTAAAGAGCATCCTATAAAATTACCGAGGTGCTTCTTCCTCGAGCTGCTTGTCACTGCAGATGGTAAACCTTCATGCAGGTTCACAAAAGGACCGGACAAATCTGTGGAGTAGAAGTCCTGCTGATTTCTATTAAACACACAGGGCTGTTCCCAGTTCAGGAAGCACCTGGGCCCCTCACCAGCAAGAGCGCTTTCTATCCCCAATGCCTGTTGTTGTGCACTCACTAGCATTTGTGGCAGGCATTTCTAGACACAACCCTGGCCACCATCAGATTGTTAGCAAATGCCAATTAAATGCTCTCTTTATGCTTTTTCAACATTGCCTTGTTTTGTTTCTAAACAAAGGTGACAAAAAAAAATTAAATAAACCCTCCCCACATTTAGGCAAAGTGCACTACAACTGAAAAACCTCTAAACCTTTTCAAAGCTAGCCATGAATTCAAACAAACCAGACCCACATGTATCCTACATGACATGAGGTACCACTTACCATGAAGTACCCACAGTTCCATGACATACATATTAATTGAAGGAAGGTGAATAGCTTTTCTGGATTTGAAACAGCATCAGTCTTCATTTAAAGCAATCTCTTTCTTTCTATGCACAAACCTGGAGACTGGAAACCACGCCACGAACAAAGTTTCAACACGCATTCTGCCTACCCACTACTGAAATCATTTCAAGCAAACTCAAATACTATTTTAAGCTATTCTAACATGCTACACAACATCCTGCTCCATTCATTCATGTGACATGTATTAATATTTAGGGGGAAAGAAAAAAAGAAGTCACAGCACAACAAAGCTTTGAACTTGTTACAAGCAAATGCAACATACTACAGCTTATAATCATAGAATGGTTTAGTTAGAAGCGACCTTAAAGATCATGCAGTTCCCACCCACCTCCCCTGGGCAGGGACACCTCCCACCAGACCAGGTTGCTCCGTCCAACCTGGCCTTGAACACCTCCAGGGATGGGGCAGCCACAGCTTCTTGGGGCAACTTGCCCCCGGGGCTCGCCACCCTCACAGTCAAGAATTTCTTCCTAATATCTAACCTAAATCTCCCTTCTTCCAGTTTGAAACCATTATCCCTCATCCTATCCCTTCTCCAGCTTTCTTGTAGGAGCCCTTCAGGTACTGAAAGGGGCTATAAGGTCTTCCCGGAGCCCTCTCTTCTCCAGGCTGAACAACCCCAACTCTCCCAGCCTGTCCTCACAGCAGAGGGGCTCCAGCCCTTGGATCATTTTCGTAGCCTCTTCTGGACCCACTCCAACAGGTCCATGTCATTCTTCTGTTGAGGGCTCCAGAGCTGGACGCAATATTCCAGGTGTGGTCTCACCAGAGCAGAGTAGAGGGGCAGAGTCACCTCTCAGAGAAGTGATAATGAAACGCATGGCTGGCCATTCAAATTCCAATAACTATGAGGATCTTTCACTGAGAAAGAATTTATTTGCCACTTTTGCTGGGTGCAGAACAGTGCCTGAACGAAAGGCACTGACGTAACCAGGCTGGCACGCCAGCCGCCAAGAGCATCCTTTGCTTTGTCTGAATTCAGTATTTGAAATATAATTATTTCCAACCAAATACATTTGTTCTCAGAAGTAAATCTTCACACAGCGCAGGCACTTTTTAACCTCCTGACCTTCACCATCTGCGACTCAGTTTATATTTCCGAGAAAGTTGCTGACATCTGCTTAAATACCAAACAAGGGCTGAACAGAATCCCAGCTTGAGCTCAGTTTTAAAGAGCGACTCTATCTTCAGTTGCTGTCTCTGCTAGTGGCAGAAATAGGCATGTTTTTCAGACTAATTTGCAACACATTTGCCTTTCAATGGACAGAAAGTTTTAAATGAAATAGTAGATTAACTGAACATGAAGCAGACCTATTCTTCTAACCTTATTTTGTGCCACGGCTGGACAGCTTTAACAAAGACTGAGTTATAATTCAGTTCACTATGAACGAGGTATTTCATAGTCTATGTTTCTAAAGAAAAAGTAAAACAAATTTGCAAACTCAAATGTGGATTATATTCCTCACGTAACAGTCTTATTTAGGCCTTTGAGTCACACCAGTGAGGCATATTTAACCTTACTAATGAAGCCCTGGAAAAACAATGTACCATTTACAAGGCACATAAATGACACAGAAATGTAAAATATTTGTAGCCTTCCACCCTATGCGGATTTTAGGCTGTTCCATTTTTGTAAATATATTCCCCTCCTGCTTTGCCCAATGTGCTTGCGGCCACGGCACGTTAGGACTATCCTCCACAGCCATACATTACAACTGTACATCACCAGCAGGGTCTTGTTCAAACAGCTCAGCTGGTGGGACGACAAGAAAGATGCAAAAAGGGAAGCGGTAGTTGTTGACTTCACGACACAGGAAGCTCACTCCAGCACTTGAAGCAGCACTCGCATGAGGCTCTTTCACTTCTTTGTGGAAAGGTTCAAAAATTCATTGCCAGCTGTAATTGCCCGTAAAACATTTTAAAGAAAAAGGAAAGGCCAGCCGGAAAGCAAACAAAACCAGCTTCTCATAAAGGTCAGACTCACATCTGTGGTGGGAATAGGTTCTCACCTGAAATACCCCCATCCCCGATACAGACTGGGGACTGACACATGCTGGGATGATTTAAGCGGCCCCAAGAGCATCACTGGTTCCTGCCAACCCACTCCCTGAGCTGGCTGGGCACCTGCCCAGCACGCCTGGGCCACAGATTCATGGACCTGGCTATCAAGAAAAGCAAATTTGAAAAGAAAATTTAAAGTGAAAAACAAAGGCTTGCTACGAGAAAACTTGGGCAATACCCTGCAGCAACCATTTTTCACACAACTGGCTGCACACAACCCTAGTCAGTAAGCATCTCTATCATAAGAGGCTTTCAGTGAATCTTGCAAGAAAGCCGCTGGGATATAGCTTAGGTTAAAATCATATATGGTTATGCTTCAAAACCCCACTGGTCACCCCTACAAAGAATGCAGAAAATCCCAGAAAGATTATAAACAACTTCCTACTCAAAAATGCTGAAAACAACATGGAAAAGTTATCCTATGCTTGGTTGTCGTCTCTGTTGTATTGAGTTTTTATTTTCCTTAGAGTATGTAAAAAAAAAAAAAAAAAAAGGATGATGAGAACATATCTCATTTTTCTTAAACAGCATTGTGAGTAAAACATTGACCTATGCAAATTTTTTTCCAGAATATACCTGGATATAATCTCACCCAAAGGTCTGCCTTGCAGCACTGCAGGCCAAACTTCCCAACACAGACCGTACAATGAAATCAGAAGTGAAATTCCAGCTCCGTACAGGCAGAATGGAAGCGTGTGTCAGTGACTGTATAAGGTCCATGTGGACTTCATTATTACTATTTTACCCAGCAGGAAGCAGGACAGATGGAGAAAGGCATTTTTTGGTGATTACTAACAAGCACATATTACTCTTAGTGAAAAATACCTAAACAAAAAGATATGAGGAAGTGTTAGCCATCTCAGAAGCATTACTCCATCGCTCTCAAGCAGTCAGCAAAGGCCTTGGGTATATGACTACAGAGCATGACAGCCCCTCAGTCTCACTTTCATGTAATTTCTTTTTTTTTTTTTGTAACCATCAAGGCTAACACACCTTGTTCTTGGAGCTCCTGACACTTTCTGAGACATTATCAAAACTAATAAGTTCCCCTTGTTCAGTTTCATTTTGATAAAAGATAACTGGAAATCCCAGAAAGTCACTCCTGAGATTTTAAAACATATTGCAATAATTGTGTGCTAATAGTGGGACCTGTTAGACTGAGCTGCAGACTCCCAAAGGAAGCCACATCACACCGCAGAGTTAAACCTAGACTAAATAAAACAATACATGTCATACATCAGGCAACGTTACTTCACTAGCCATGGGATGTGTGAAAGCTCAGGTTGTGGACGAAGAGATATCCAAAGTAGAAAATTAGATAACAAAAAAGCAAATCTGATTATTTTTTTCCTGCTTATGTTTATTCATGAGCTTCACTTAACTTGATATCCTAGGATTTACTGAGCATCATTAAATCATTCTGCAGCTGTACCTCTTATGCGTCCACCTTCAACTGTAACAAAGCTTTCTGGAAACTTGCATATTCTAGGAAGTACTTGCATGTACTAGCAGTGGGAAGGGGGAAGCAGGAAAAAGACACTGGCTCTGGAGACAAAGCTTCCTGAAGGGGCTGGGGTCTCCAGGGCAGGTACCTTGTTTTCTGGAAAATTAACGGTTTTGTCAAAGGTGGTGTGAACTTCCAGCCTAAGAATAACCACTGAACAAGTCAACTTTGAACTGCATTGGCTCTTGTTGCCGGAAGCTATGGCCCTTTACCCTAACCCTTAGTCCATAATGTCCCAAATCTGCCACAGAATCAACGCGGAGAGAGTGGGAGGACAGTATGGACACCTAACACACAAATTGGCTTCACACACCGTGTCCCCAGAAGAGGGCACAATCCTTATGCTACAGAAGAGGCAGCAGATCTCTCTAAGCCTTCCCCCTCCACATGGCTGCAAAACCAAGCTAACTTAGTGTAGCCTGGTCAGTGTCAAAAATTCCTTTTTGAAGGTGAAATCAAGTAAAAATCCAAGGGAGAACCTGAAGTGCCTCACATAAATGAAGTGTATCGCATAAATGTACTTCAGAAAGAAGACTGGCAGAAGAAAACAAAAAAAAAATCTTCCACTAGAGATCTCTTTCTTTTATAAATTCACCGAGCAAGCTACAAGAGAAGTATGACCTCGTAACTGTGTTTTATCAGCCCATGAGATGTAAACAAGCTTTCACCTGCAGACTACTGAAGAGATACCAGATGCCAAGGGATTAATATAGATGCTAATATACAGATGTTAATTGGAATCTCCACCACTAAGATGTTTCCTGCCATGCACCCTCTTAAATTCTTCCATATAAGATAAAAGGCAGAGGTCTCCTTCGGCAGTGCAGACCCTGCAGTCCTGCTGCCCCTCCTGATGCACATTGCCATGCATTTACTCCTGCGCAAGCCCAAGGCAATCTGCACTGCAGCCTTCCATGCCCAGGCAGTCATCTCTGACATACGCAGTGCCAAGGGAAAGGTGTTCTCCCTGGCTCTCAAGGAGGTGGGACAGCCTGATGGTTTTCCAGCTCTGGGCTCCACAGTTCAAGAAAGACAAGGAACTACTGGAGAGAGTCCAGGGGAGGGCTATGAAGATGATCAGGGCACTGGGGAGTCCAGGGGAGGGCTATGAAGATGATCAGGGCACAGGAGCTTCTCTGATGAGGAAAGGCTGAGAGACTTGGGGGTGTTCAGCCTGGAGAAGAGAAGGCTGAGAGAGGATCCCAGCAATACTTAACACTATCTAAAGGGGAGGTGGCAAGAGGATGGAGCCAGACTCTTTTCAGTAGTGCCCAGCAACAGGACAAGGGGCAACAGGCACAAACTGGAACATGGGAAATTCCATTTGAATGCCAGGAAAAACTTCTTTACTTTGAGGGTGGCAGAGCACTGGCACAGGCTGCCCAGAGAGGCTGTGGAGTTTCCCACTCAGGAGATCTTCAAAACCCGCCTGGATGTGACCCTGTCCAACCTGCTCATGCCAAATGTACTTTGGCAGGGGGGCTGGACTAGATGATCTCTGAAGATCCCTTCCAACTTCTAGCATTTTGTGATTCTGTGACAGGTTCCTCCTCATGAATCTACACCAGCTGCCAGGTGGGACTGCAGACTGGTAGAGAGACAAACCAGATCACATCCCCCCCATCTACAGAAAGCAGTTGAGTTTGTCCAAACAGATCTGGTTCCTCTGGTCCCTCATTGCTTCCTAGTCTGCTGGGTCCTCTCCGCTTCCGTCTGACTAACCTCACGCTAGCACCTGGCAGGATCGACATTCACCAAATTTGCAGAAAGAGCAGCATGACAATGAGGTACTGGAGAGTCCCAGGCTGCAATGGCAGTGTCTGAATGGCATGAATGGCAGGTGAGCCCAGCCACACCAGGCAGCATAAAGCAATGCACTCACGAGAGAAAGCCTGGGGCTTTTTCATACCTTCCTGTAGGTACATTTGCCTCACCAGGCTGTCTTCTATTCTTGGGAAAAAAGGGGACACCACAGAGCATTAGTCATACTCTAAAACTGTACTTGTCAACTCTGAGAGACAGAACTTCTTGCACATCATCTACCCATGTGCAATTTTCATCGCTCTTCAATAGTCACTGGCCAATTTGACCCAGAAGCTACTGAATTAGTTTTAACTCACACATTTCCCAAGGGACAGTCTCTTGACACACACAAATCAGGATATATTTGGTGATTTCAACAGAACCACCTGATTTGCACAATCTGAGGTGTGAACACTGCAGTTCACTAGCTACAGTTCATTAGTTGCTAGCGCTCATCATATTCTTTAAATAACTGTCTTGATAAATAATCAAAAGAATATGCCATTAACCTTATACAGCTGCAGCAAATACACAACAGCCTGGACTACATTACTCTGGACTCAAAGAAAATCTCTTCTAGCTACAGTTTCCTGAAGAGTAATTTCATATGACAACCCTCAAAACAACTTCTTTGCACTCAAAAGTAGTCACATCAACAGAAACACAGGCTTTGTGTAAAAAAAATGAATAAATTACTGTTAGAAGAGATTTCCATCACGCATGTCCTACTAGGATGCAAGACCCTGACCCTGCAAGATATGCTATCCAATTAGCCCTCCGCATATCATGGAGGCCCACGGAAAACAACATGATCTAACAACCAGAAGCTGAACGTAAACAAACCCAAACAAGAAACACAAGGTGTGAGTCTTACCTACAAAAGCATTTAAACTTCAACAACTGACCCCTGGCTGTGATGGATTCTCTTATATGAAACCTTTTAAATCAAGACTGGGAATCTTTTTGTAAGATACTAGGCCAGGAACAAGTTATGACCTGCATCAAGCAGTAAATTGTAATGACTGTCATGACCCTTTGACGTAAAACTAACCAACCAAAAAACCCAAACAACGTATGAGAGTGGTGCAAGGGATCTCTGGCCAGAGTCAGGAACTGGTTTCAGAGCACAGCAACAGTAACGAATAAACTACCTTACCTTGTTTACATCCAAATATTCTACCTTTGGCACTTCTGCTGTCTCCTGTTCCTCACTGCTTCCTTCATCAATGTCACTGTCTTCATCCTGGGTGGAGTCTCTCTTCTGCTCTGCAGAGGAAGGTTTGGTGCCTTTTTTGTCAGGTTCCATTTCCCCTGGGTTTCCAGCCACGCTGGGCTTTTTTTGCTCTGCACCATCTTCGCTGGGGAAAGTTTCCCCTGCCACGCTACAAGAAGGACTGTCGATGCCACTGTCTCTGTTGGGAATTTTACCGTTACCGTTCAGTTCTGCAGTTGAGTCTTTATTGCCAAGCTCTTCAGAGGGCTCTTTGCTCACAGTCACAGCAGTACAGTCTTCATGGCTTTTGCTATCGCCTATGCTTAGCTCTTTAATTTTCATTATGTCTGTGTTAGATAGATCTGCACCGCATGGTACATCTGGCTCGTTTTCATCCGGTTCACTTTTTTCATTTGTGGAAGAGCTGCTGGAAGCCACCATGTCACAGTCACACGAGCTTGGCTGTTTGGAGGAGTCCAGGCCAGGCTCCATCTTAAGAGCTAAATTTAGCTGGTTTCTTTGAAGAATATGTACAGGTTGCCTGTGGGTGGAGAGAAAGAACCACAGTCATTCCTATTAACACTCAGAGGTTTCAAAAGTGCCCCAAAAGAGAGAGGGCCCAATTATCATTTGATTCTAATTGTATTTCTTGCGCCCCCTTTACAATCCTAGGAGGCAAGTGTGTGCACATTGCTGTCATAATATTCACCCAACAATTTCAGATAAAACCACACCACCCCTAAGCCAGAAGTTTTACTGAAACGGCACCACCAGCACCCCCGTCCCTTCCTACTTCCCACACTGCCTTGAAGAACAGCCTGATTTGGAGGTTTGGCGAGGGAGGAATCACCTTTTAAAAGAAGTGTTTGGTTGTGGGTTCATTTAAACAGGAACTCACGTTCTTCAACAGAAAAAAGTTTTTGGGCCAAGGCAGTTTCTGCCAGAGAGAGGATGTTTTTGAAGCACAAGCAGGCATGAGTTTTTCTTTTCAAAAGACACCTTACCAGGTTCCTCCAGGTGATAATATGCTCTAAGGCACAGTATGGTGTCTCTGTCTCCATCCCCCTCTTTACAAAAAACCCCACTTAGCTCCATCAGGCAGATTTGGTCTTCAGAGAGAGTTTTCATGTGTTTGTAAAATGAGCTGGTTTTACAGCAAAATACTTATATTTTATCCTATTTAATGTCTCTTATACATAAAGTTATGGAGGAAATGCTGTTCTCCACGACGTTGTTTCACAGTACTTTGCTATTTAACTCTCCCCTCCCCCCAAGAAGCAAGCTAACAGTATGTCTGAAGTTTATTGAATCTCAGACAGAAAACTCAATATTTTATATCACAATAATCAAGTTCCCATAATGCAAAACCCAATCCTGACATCAACTCTACTTACTGAAAGCAGACTCTGGGCTACTTGTTTCTGGTAGAACACTTACCAAACTCAGCAGGTCTCAAGCTTCTTAAGAACAACTGTATGTTACAAACTAGAAGTTGCTGAAATACATGGTTTTATGAAAAATATAAAATAATTGTGTAGTCAGTCAAGTTTTACATTTCCAGTAGAAAACATCCTAAGAGGAGTTTCTACATGATAATTACAATTGTTTTCTACTGTTATAGTCTAAGTTAAAAATGCCAAAAAGGGAGATTAGAGCAGAACTCGCAAAGCCATATTTACCTAATACTTTCAAATTTCTCAATGAGCGTGTTGACTCCTGCCGATACTGGTATTTCTTCCTCTCCAGGTGCTAAGCTCCTTGATGACTTGGGATCAGCTGGCAAAGGCCGAGAAGGTGCAGGAGGAATTCTTTCTTGCCCAGGTTTGAGATGGACAGGCTTAGGAGGTACTAGTAACAGAGAGGGAAAAAAACAGGAGGATAAATCTCCATCTTCTTTATCCTAAACTGGGAATAAAATCCAAGTGCTCAATGCAGAATGAGGGGTATCCGTTCCTTCACCATCCTTTACAAACTGCACAAGTGCAGTCCCAAAGCGTTTCTTACACCAAAGCAAGCTGCTGTACGCTAAAGAAATACGACAGGCTTCTATTTTGTATTTCTAGAGCTGTACCCGACATGTTAACGAACCGAGCGGCTCGCAGAACTTTACCGCTTCCTTGTTACCAAACAGGATGCACAGATCATGCTTCGTTTTTGCAAATGTGCTCACCATCTCAATCACACTAACGCGTTTCCCCTCCCATGACTTTTCAAAACGCAGGCACTCTGTTGACTCTCTTATACTGGGGGAAAAAAAAAACAAACCAAAAAAACTGCAACCCAAAACAAGCCATCAAAAAACAATCCCACCGTGGATTTCAGTGCCTTGTCTTTGCTTGGTCAAAAACGCCACAGGCAGAACAGAATAGCTTTTCTTCCTTTCATTCTCCCTCCCCCATCTCTTCTGTGGTGTAGTCTTCATAAATTTCCTTCCTCTTTTGGTTCTATGTTGAGTTATGTACAATATAAATAAAACATGTTGTAAAAACGTATCTGTTTTGCTTATGGATTCACTAGGAGGCGAAGGTAAAAAGTTTAATACAGTATTTTAAAAAAATGTAACATAGTTTAAATGCAATGTAATTTTTAAAAATTCATTCAGACCTTATATTGATTGCAGAGTTAATGGTTTTGGAAATACGCAAGCAGTAAGCCATGGCAACAGGTTCACGTGCTGTTCTAGCTTCATGCAGTGAAAGCAAGCTCACCAAGGCAGACCTGGCGCTAGAAGGCAGGAAAACCAACTGCGCGATTACTCCCAAAACAGACGCCACTTGGGGCAGCGCTGCCAAGTATCCCCCCCGCTCTAGACTATCCAAAGAGTTAACATATTAAATGAGGAAACCCTAAATACGTGTTTTATTAAACAACATTTTCAAGAACAATTTATTTCAAGCATTTACAATTTTTAAATGGACCATATGGCACACCAGCATAATGTGATTAACATTGTAATGGTGCTTTAATTAGCAACTGTTCTGAATGTAATTTCAGGGTTACTTTCTTTAGGAGGCTAAACGGAGGCATATGCCCCCAAAAAAGCCAATTCCTGTTGTCCCTACCCTGAAGAAGGCTGTGCATCTCTTCTAAGCTCCACATCAGCCCAGATGTCCTCCCTACTCCAGCGGATGGGGACCTGCTTCAGACAGTCCTTGTCTGAGGTCAGTGATGAAGGACTGTTAAAGAGTTTTTGAGCTCTGAGTACAGGTTAGATTCTAAGCTACCTACATTACTTGAGTTTATTTCAGCACCAAAGAACAAAATCAGATCTTCTAAGGATTTGAGCTTTGATGAGACACTTCCTATAAAAGGATTGATTTGCCCAGTCTCCAAAACCATCAGAAATTCCTGTCTTAAAATTAAGGTGTTAGAGTTCAATTTTGAAAACACCACCACAAAACCTATCTCATGCAGGAATAACAGGGAAGCAGGAAAAGAAAACCATCTTGCATATAAATGAGACGGTGGAGCTCTATGTTTTGTTCACCAGGTTTTCACTCCCAAACCACTTGATGAATGAATACCTGGCCACATTTCTCCTTGTAAAAACAAACCAAAACAACCTACAACAAGTATCCATGCAGCCATCTGGCTCATCTAGCCAGAAAAGGCAAACTCTAAGCTCTTTATAGAAGGTGGATAAGGCAGCAGGCACACAGACCAGAACCCACCCCACACTATCAGGCCCTTCACAATTTCAGACTGGTCCACGACACTCAAAAGCTCACTACCAAAGCGTTTAAGAGTCTCACTGCTGTCCACGTGAACAGTTTACATCCTTCCTGTTAGTGGACTCCACTCAAATCACCTGAGACAACACACTCTGCACTGAACAAAAAGGAAGGAGGAAACCACATTTGTTAGTTTTGAATTTTGATTTGCTGAAATAATTTGGAGAAATGGCGACATCAGCACAGAGGCAAAGGCGCTGACTTTAGCAAGCACTACTTAAGAAACAAAATTTAAACCACGCAAGATGTCTACTCCAGAGCTGACACAAAAAGCCTACATCCAGAACTGACAAGGAAGTGATGTTACATATCGCAACATGGACTTTCAAACTCGGAACCATTTTAGACTTCTACAGAAGAGTGAATCAAAGATCTGCACGCTAAACCCAAGCAACACCAGATGAGCTTATCTGTATGTGCGCCCTCATCGTCAGCCCTGAGAAAAAAAGAAGATGCTGCTTTGAGGTAGGGATCCAGGACCTGAAGTGGAAGGCCAAGCAGAACCCCTGCCCATGCTCTGAAGCAACCTTCCATGAGTCCCAGCTCAAGCAGGAACCAATGCTGCTATTTTTGTTCTCCAGGCCCCAGCCATAAAGCAGCGGGATCTTGGATGCAGCTTCGAGTGCCCATCCTGTACACAGACAAGTAAACTGATAGAGAGAAGAAAGTAAGCCCAAAAGAGATATTAGTATTATGGAGCATGTTTCAGGTGGTGCCTGAAGGCTGCTGGAATGGCATTTCCCTGCTCCTCCTCCTCCTGAAGGTTTCATATAGCAGCCCACAGCTATGTGGAGAAGGCAGAAACCAAGACACAAAATCTTTGTTGCAGAGTCACAGAATTGTCTAGGTTGGAAGGGATCTTCACAATCATTGAGTCCAACCATCAACCTAACACTGCCAAACCCACCACCAACCCATGTCCCTCAGCATCACATCCACCCATCTTTTAAACACCTCCAGGGATGGCAATTCCACCACTTCCCTGGGCAGCCTGTTCCAATGCTTGACAATCCTTTTGGCGAAGAAATTTTTCCTAATATCCATCCTAACCCTCCCCTGGCACAACTTGAGGCCGTTTCCTTTTGTCCTATCACCTGTTTCTTGGGAGAAGATACCAATCCCCACCTGGCTACAACCTGCTTTCAGGTAGTTGTAGAGAGCCATAAGGTTTCCCCCCAGCCTCCTCTTCTCCACATTTAGGAACGAGTGAAATAACAAGAAGCAGCAGGAGAGGATTAGAAAAGAGAAAGGCATGGTTAAATATGTGGGAGAAGACACAGTGCAGGCTTGACCCTGTAAACCAGCAGGGAATAAGGACCCTTCCCTCATCGCCAAACAAGCGTCTCAGCCTCTGCATTGCTTCAGCCCCCCCAGCCATGAATTTCCCTCTCCCCAGTGCCTCCTCTACAGTAATGCAAACAGTCAACACATATTTATGAGCGACTTGATGGAGACATTTCCATCAATCATTCCAGCGGTGGTGGGTCTGCTCTGACTCACTGGAAAAGCTGGGGGGACCTAAGACGAATTCAAGTGTTGTGAGTCATACCTGCAGATTTATTTCAGTTAAGGTCCCTTGACAAGAAGAGACCAAAAAAATATACATTAGGAAGCAGACTATGAAGGGTTATCCCCTGGGAAGTGAATATACTCAAAAAAAGAACAAATGACCCAACAGCACAGCCTTCGGTGGGGGTAGAGAGCTGCTCCTAAAGTCTCAGGTGGTGATGCCAGCACATCCCACCCAACAAATCAACCCGATACAGGCCTTAATGAGGCATCCAAGTAGCTCTAGGGAGAAAGCCCTGAGAAGAAAGGTTCTTGCATAAAAATACCAACAAAAAACTGAGGAAAAATTTATGTCTGCTGCAGGGACATGAACCACACTGTCACAACTACTTTTTTTTGGACACGGCCACCAAGAGGAAGCAAGGATGGTTTACAGGAAAAACGTCAAATTCAATACAGTAAGTTTAATGAAAACAACTTTTTTTTATTTTTATTTTGACAATTTAATTTTCCTGGAGAGGCATTAAGTGTTTTCCTTTCTTTACTGGGTATTCAAACCATACAGTAAAAGGAGATCAATGAACTATACAAGGGAGAAAAGCCATTTCAAATTACAAAGTCAATAGAAGTGAATAGAAAAAAAACGGTACCATCTTCCCTTCCTTCCAAAGTATTGTACATATTGTTCTCTACTGTCATATGTAAGCTGATTGCAGATACTTTTTCAAAGTCGTTTTATTATAAAGAAGTGAAATAATAAAATCATTATTTAAAATTTATGACAAAGAAGTGTCTTTCTGGAAATAGACTGGCACATCCGTGACCGAGACTTGTAATGCCAATTTGTAGCTTTGGCTGACCTGGCTCAGTCTGAGACAACATTAGGTGGTCTGATTTTCGAGTACTGGGTACTACACAACAGCCTCTCAGGGGAGTTTTCATTGGGACTCCTGTTTCCTCTTGGACAACTTTTACAGTGACATCAAGAAGCCAAACAAACTGAGTTCAATCAAAAAAGTATTATCAAGAGTAACTAGTCAAGAAAGCGTTTTGCCTTTGGGCATTTATTTCAGCTCATCAACGAATTCCCATCCTTTTCAGAGCATTAACCAGCCAGTAAAATACACTGACTTCTTTGGTTCTAAGAGGTTCGTTGGTTCTAAGGTTCTTCTTTGGTTATGGCTGTAATGGGAGAGAGAGCTTGGATGCATGTGAGCAGCAGAAAGAAGCAGAAGATAGTACTTATCTCAGTGATGGAAAGAGATCATACTAATCTACTTGAGTAACTTTTAAGCATGACTTGAATCAAGCTAAGTAAGCTCCCTCCAACTTTTCTGAAACACTTACATATGAAAACCAAGTTAGGTCCTCAGTAATTGGAAATCCGGGCAATCAGTACAACAGGAAAGTATCTCCACCAGTCGAATTCACTCCATTTCTTAGTGAACAGACACTTCTGCTATTCCTTTTTTATTGTTAGTGTTAACAACATTCATGGAACACCCACATGTTGGAAGCATTCCATTCATGGACTACCAAGACCTGAAGGCAAAAGTTCCATAAAAACATGGACTTTGTGAGATGTTTCAAGCATGAACTAGCATACTAACATTTAAGGTCTACTTCCAGAATCAGAAAATACGTTACTTTCTTTGTAGTTATTTAAGGCTGAATGAGTAGCAGAAAATTGCTTTCGTATAGGCATTTGAATCGAGAGGGAGTGGTGGTGCAGAGGCTCAGTATATACAACACACCCTAACGGTGACCAAAATACCTCTTCTCTTTTTCTCATGTGACAATGACCATCTATCACATGGACATGTTTCTTAAAAAAAAAAAAAAAAAAAATTGGTTTATGACCTTAGTATCTTCCTTGGGCTCACCCTTCTTTGCTCCAAACACCTCTCAAACTACACGCTTTCTGCATCCACAATTACCTTAAGGCAAGCACCCATTATATACAATATTTCAACCAATTCTACAAAGCAGGGAGTGGTGCCAGTGGAGGCACCTGACAAACTGACATTGCAAAGAGAGACCATGTGTCATTTCACTGATGGAGAAACATGAAAACAATTTATCCTCTTTCAAGAAATCTACTGCAATCTTTTTTTAGAATTCAGAAGTTTTAGGGAAGAAAAGCCTGGGGAGACCAGAAGACCTGCCTGGAGACCAGCTGGAACATGCTTCTTCCCGGCCTCTCTTCTACCATACTTTGGGATTGACACCTATCTGACTATGTGTCTGGCAGGTCTGTGGAATTACCACAGCCCACATGCTACGCTCGCATGAGACTGGTTTAGCTTCTATTTCTCATTTTTAAAATACATTCGTTCCATTTAGGCATTTCCTGTTGCTATGCATACTTCTTACAATAAATGGAAAACAGACCAGGTTTAAACAATAAGCTATTCTTACCTAAATGCTTAAAAAAAATTAATAAAGAATGAAAACAATATTGCTAAATTAAACTTACACTTCACAGCTGCATGAGGTGTAACAACAGTACAGGAAATACAAATTGACAAGTGAAGTAATCTGTTATTCCTGAATTGATTTTTTCTTGAAGACTTCCCTAAGAGGTTATCTAACATTGGAAAAAAATGAAGATAATAAAACTCTACCAGCTGTACTTGAACCTTAGAACATAAAAATAACCATTTTGCTGTGACCTACAATTAAAACAATTCATTTAAAAGTATTACACTTCACATGCCATAGAAGCTTGTACACCTGATAGAAGGACAAAGCGACTTGCCTTGGGGTTTCTGCAGAGGATGCATTTTGGCCAGTGGAGTTTTGGTTTTGGGCTTCCTTCCAGTTTGATGCATACATTGCGCCGGGCTGATGTGCTGCAGTTCCCCACATGCTTCCAATGCCGGATTTGAGTCAATGTGACATTTGATTTGAAAAGGAGAACAAGGGCAACCTGAGGGAGAGGGGGAAAAAAAATCAAGTTATTTCATTCTATTAATCCTGAAGAAAATTTGCGCTATTTCTGGAAGCATATCACCCGTTCCAGTTCCTGAGGAAAGCGAGGGGGGTAGAAGAGGGGTGAGCCATTAACTCATAGGTTATTACAGTCAATATATCCAGCTTTAATAATCACGTCAAACTAGCTGACTGATAAGACAGACAGAATTTCAATAATCCTCTATTTAATTACTTACTTGCTTTTTTACTATGGACACCCAAAATAAAAGAGTAAAAATAAAAGATAACAACCATTTCAACAGGATTTCTCCAAACAAATACAAGTGCCCCAGCGTACAACATCATGTTATTTAGTAAAATACACCTAAATTACAGTGAATTAGGAATGTGTCCTGTGGGGGGGGAATGGTACAAGCGCCATTCCTGCAGGAGATTTAATCATTCAAGCTGCATTTTACTGCTATTTATTATGCCTCCTTACATAAAATATTAACATTCCTTCAAAAGGCTCCAGTCTAGAAGACGCCATTAAGATATGATCCAGTGGGAAAACAGAGAAAGAAGTGATTAATATGTTTGTTTGTCTTTTAATTTAACATTCTTGATTCATTCAAAGCCACATATCCACTTTCACATAGTGGATTTGGGGTGGTTTTTTGGACTTCTGGCAAGCCTACAGCTCCACAAAATCCCCATGCCGGCTTTACTAGTGTGTCACAAGAAGGTAAATAAAAAAGAGTTTAAGAAGGACTGTGGTTTAAAATTGCTGCATATGAACACATGAATGTATGTGCTTCCAGCATTACTGAGAAGGGGAAAATGTATCAAATGTAGAAATTGGAATGCTAATCCATAAAACAAAAAGGCAAAGAAAACATGACAAACATTCCTTCCATATTCCCATTTTAAAGTGGACTACCTGAAATTACCAGCATTTTGCTGGAGTGAGAAGTGACCCTCATTATGTACAAAAGGATTCATCTAAATGTGAAAAATCAATCTTCACCTTCCTGTGACGTGTTCAAGAATGTGGCATTAGCTTCACAACTGCAACCTACTCTTGGCCAGATTTATATTAAGATCAAAAAACCGAAATGACAAGCACCTACATACACATCAACTAAATTATCCTGGGTTTATACCAATGGCATTAAATGAGGATGGGACCTTTTGAATAAAGACTTTGAATTTGGAGCCAAACAGACTGCTTGGGAAGATTAGCTGAGAGCTGCCTTCAAAACACAGAGACTTTCACAGGGATACAGACTTCTTTGTTTTTTAACTAAGCATAAAATATTAAATTTTGCTGACAAAAATAGATTCAGATGGCACAAATCTATTTACTGATCTCTGCCACCCAAACATACAACCCCTGAATTCCTCGGTACGGCTGCCAGTTGTTGCTGTTGAAACTTCATT
Source organism: Charadrius vociferus (assembly GCF_000708025.1). Lineage (NCBI taxonomy): Eukaryota > Metazoa > Chordata > Aves > Charadriiformes > Charadriidae > Charadrius > Charadrius vociferus. The sequence goes on along the minus strand of NW_009649485.1, from coordinate 256,345 downwards.
AGCATTTCTACCACAAAATCTGCTTCTCGGCAGATTTGAGACCAGCTATTAAAACATCCTTCCAGCTGACACCAGGAATTTATAAGTACTAGGTTTTATTCAAATATAATTTCACTTATCAGGAAAATGCAGTGCAAGTAGAGTAGATTATTAGAGCAGATTAATAGATTATTGCAAACACATCATCATAGAAAGAGCTTACGCAGATGCCTCATCTCTGGGTACCAAGAGCTCCCTGTGACAGCAGCAGCAGTGCCGTGATGGGCCAGCTTTTTAGGTAAAGGACTGAGACTTCTTCCTTATTAACAGTAAAAAATTAAAACAGCGCACAAGGGAAAAGCTCTAATTCAAAGAAATAAAAAGGGGACCACTCAGAAGACAGAGCTCGGTGTTTCAGCAGGTCTTCACCAGTGCCTGTGACCGGGGGGCAACGCAGCAATGTTCTGTTTTCCTAAAAGTTACTTTAATGATCCAATTCTCAGTGGACAAATCTCTGTACCTACAACAGCCCTAGAAGAGATCCAATGACACCTCTAACCATGCTATGTCATTTGATCACAGAAGCATGGCACCGGCCTCCAGGAGACGCTGGACGTGGCCGGAGTGCCCTGCAGCACCTGAGTGAGGAGAGCCACAGCTCCTCCTGTCCTCAGGTACCACACCCCAGGGGTATCCTCAGCTGGGCATCCTAAGCTGAGCCCAGCTCCCTCTGTGCTGACCCGGGATAAGGTAATGGTTGCCCTAACCACTCCCTGTTCCTCTTCAAGCCCTGCCACAAAAAGGAACTGTCTCATTGACATCGTTTTGTAAAGTTTCAAAAGGAACGAAAACACAATTCCTTTTTCTTTCCTACTGAGATTCATTGTTGGGAAAGCGGGTCCAACCACCTTTCTTTCTTACTGATAAAACTAAGAGCTAGTGGTTACTTGCTTGCTTTCAAGCACATGGCACCACCAGACACCTCTTACGTGGAGGCTACAAGCTCTTACAACCTGCTTACGTTACTGAAAAGCAGAGTACTTTGATCCTTATTTTAGAAATCCACATATAAATTTTTCACTTCTCCATAATCCTGTCAAGCAATCAAGGCAGATGATCTTCCACTGGTAATTACTCAACAGCCGCATCCATCTGAACTTGGCTCTGAATGCTCTAGGACTTGTGCTCAGAGGCATTTGCAGAGGAAACACTTAGCGAAGCCGTATGCTACTTCCCATTAAACAAGACCTGATATTAATGCCCCCCCCCCCCCAATCAATCATCCTTTAAAAATACAGTATTTCCTACCATCTTGTATATTGTATATATAGGTTAGTGCTGAAAATATATCACTGTTTATCTACTGTAGGCACTTAACCCACACATTTATTGACGGTACATCCAAAGAGCAAGTGGGCACAAAGCAGTAAATAAAATTGATAAGTAGTTGGAAATAAGAGGAACTTGGAAAGCCACAAATACCTTAAAGATCAAATGTAGTGCTGGTCCTAACTCAAGAAAAATATGCATGGGTGAAACCACAGAAGTGGTTTTCATACTTTTTTATTTAACTTAAGCCAAGATGGTCCTCTTTATTCATCTCTGATGTGGCCCCTAGGGCTGCTTTTTGCACACAAGACAAAAATCCACTTTCCTTACGTATTTTTTCAAGTGCTATAAAATGACCGGTGAAAACAAGATTTACTGGACTATTTCACATGAAATTCTCTGAAAGTAAACCCCACTGTCTGCCGAGCATGCTCCAGGGTGCTCCCGAGCATGGAAAATGAGGACAACATAAATAAAAATCAAGTGTAGCCCGCGTTGCCAACCTCAAGATGTCCGTGGTTCTGCCAGATGCTTCCAGAGGTGGGAGTGGGTGACAAGCCCCCCCATTGCCTGCCCTCCCGCACCTGCCAAACCTGCAGGACTCAATGCAGAAACCGCCTCCTCTTTGCTCTCCAGTCCAACATTGGATTGTGCAAACCCTCCGTAACTGCCATGGAAGCACTTGGGAAGCATCCTGGTATGTGCAGATAGCCAAAAAAAAAAAAAAAAAAAAAAAAAAAAAAGGGGGCATTTGTGTCCAATCCTTCTAAAAAGCTACTGCTGATAAACAGCCATTCCCAGAGAGCCTGGCTGACGCCGACTTCGCTGATCCCTGGTTACCTGCGACAGCTCTGGGCAGAGAGCTACAGCCACGTCTGGATGTGGAACGTGCACACCCAACAGGCAGGGCTCTAAAAACCCAAGCGGGCGCTTCCAAACATGTAAAACTCTGCTGTAAAACTCAGCTTTGCTATGGGCAGGCCCTGCATCTCTAATGTATTTAAGTTCAGGTTCTTCGTGGCTTGTTTGTAATTCTACTCACATGAACAATGCTGCTTACAGTTTTTCTGTTCCAGACCAATCCAAGCTGAAAAGGACAAAGATGATGCTTTCCAGAGACAACTTTTTGCATTATATTAATAAAATAATATGTATTTAAGGCTCCAACTAAGGTAAAATTTGAATGAAACTTCTGAAAATGCCTAAGATAATGTAGTATTCATATTTTCACTAAAAAGGAAAAATAACTTCAGTCTTTCTGACAGAATTCAATACCACTAGGCAACTCTTTCATGGCACAGAGAAATTTCTCAAGTATCTCCCCTTTTCCTCACTAAGCTGTTTGCACCCAAAAGAGAGTCTGTATTTTTTTTTTAAATTTCTCTTAGATGCTGTTGCCAACTTGAAGGCCATGATACATTTTGCTATTAGACTAAGATAAAAAATAAGGATTTTGGGTGCTAAAGAGTAAAGAGACCAGTTGAACCCAAGTGGCTGAACTTCAGTTCTCCCAGTGCACAAGCCACATTCAGATCTTGCACTTGGCACCCAGTCCCCAGGTAGCAGCGTTCAAAAATAATCCCAGTTTAAAATAAAAAAATATCTTGGGAGGCCTGTGATAGACAGCAGCAAGAACCAGAAATGTTCTGACAAGCTACTGGTTTCGCACACTCTACTTTTGCTGATCTGATAGAACTCCTCACCCAGCTTTTTGCATTATTCCTCTGAAACGAAGAAAGTCTACACCTTACCAGGCTAGTCCACCTCCCGCAGCCCCGCACAAGGCACGGAGAGCGTGCAGGGAGATGACAAATGCTGGACTAACCGAAAAAAATTCTACAAACTCAACACACTGGAAATGCACTGAGAAACACCAAAAGTTTGCTTTCACCGAAAATACCAGCGGGGGATTTTACCATCCATCCAGAATGATGAACTTGACTTGCCCACAAGTTAAACAAGCTCTGAGAGCTTCCAGTTTCCTAATTCTTTGCTGATTTAGGCTCTCTGCAACATCAGGGAAGTCAACAGCTCCAAAAGGCAACTCAGTGTAACGTGATCCATCAGGTCCAAGTCAAAGCATTGGAAGACATTCTCATTCCCTAAGATTTCTTCAAGCATCTAAAAGTGAAAGTATTCCAGATGGAAACAGGCTGTTGCATCCGGAAATGCATCCAGTAGTGGTGTCTCTATTTCTAATGTTGTTCTGTAATATACATCATGCACATCACATAAACAAGCAACCATCACCAGTCTGATTAAAAACCTGTCTGCAGGAAAATGCACAAAGATAAATGAACTAGAAGCTATGTCATGGTAAAAGACAATTCTGAAGCTAATAGGAGACTGAACAACTAAGCATGTGCCCAGAACTGATCAGATTTAAAAATACCAACAAAACGCTCAGCTGTTACCACGTAGAGCTGTTTCAGCCTGGAGAAGAGAAGGCTCCGGGAAGACCTTAGAGCAGCTTTCCAGTATCTGAAGGGGGCCTACAAGAATTAGATTGAAAAGGGGGCCTACAAGAATCAGATTTAAAAATACCAACAAAACGCTCAGCTGTTACCATGTAGAGCTGTTTCAGCCTGGAGAAGAGAAGGCTCCGGGAAGACCTTAGAGCAGCTTTCCAGTATCTGAAGGGGGCCTACAAGAAAGCTGGAGAGGGACTTCTTACAAGGGCATGTAGTGATAGGAGAAGGGGGAATGGCTTTAAACTGGAAAAGAGGAGATTTAGATATCAGGAAGAAATTCTTTACTCTGAGGGTGGTAAGGCACTGGCCCACGTTGCTCAGGGAAGCTGTCGCTGCCCCATCCCTGGAGGTGTTCAAGGCCAGGTTGGACGGGGCTTGGAGCAACCTGGTCTGCTGGAAGGTGTCCCTGCCCATGGCAGGGGGTTGGAACTGGATGAACTTCAAGGTCCCTTCCAACCTAAACCATTCTATTCTATTTTGAACTTAGTTCTTCCCAAATTTTGGCTACAAACCAAGCATGTGCTAACAGGTTCCATTAAGCCCCATTCAAGCATGCCTGTATTTTCAACTGAAACATCCACTTGGGCATTCCCCAATGCTGTCACTGATCGTGAAGTTCTCTCTCTCTCTTCATGCCTTCCTCCTTAGTAAAAGGAGGAGAGGCTGCTCTCACAGCAGAAACCTACTGCCAGAAAGCAAAGGGCTTCAAGGGCAGAGCTAATAAATGTATCTGAATTTAAAAAAAACCCTGCTAGGAGGAACTCTGACACAAATTAAAAGGTGCTGAATGTCTTCCTTGCATCAGCAG
>NW_009649485.1:197265-251675 GCF_000708025.1 Charadrius vociferus | reverse complement strand
GGTGTAATACTCTGTCCTCCACACTCAGGCTGTGTTACAGACACAGCTGGGTAAGGACATCTTTAAAGAAGCCACAGCACTCACTACACTGTAGGAAATCCCAGCGTCGACAGCCTCACCTGCCATGCGCTGCAACAAAATTCATCTCATGGTGTCAGCTCTAGTAGTGGCACATTATCCCGCTGTTCCAGTCAGATACAAAGCACCCGACACCATCCTCAGACTGGTCCATGAGCTCTGGAGCCTGTGCTTTTTCCTCACCTCTCCAATTTCATACGTCGCCCTGCACTAGACTAGCACCCAACCCTCTCCTGCTGAGCAGGAGGGAGCAAAGCCTTTCCCACCCTTTTCTTTTCCCTCTTACGCTGCTAACTTTAGTGTTTTCCCCAAACCCACTTAAAAACTCACCTCTTCCTCCTGACCATGGCCCACAAGACCCTCTAAGAGGGGTGCAAAGCAGTGCACGCGGGCTCTGTGTGCATGCCCTTCTAGCAAACCCAGCTCCACGACACTGACAACAGTTATTTCACATGACATCTATTTTGCTGGCATCCCAAACAGTCAACTTCAGTAAGAAGAGTGACAGCCAAGTTATCACCATCAATGTTCAGAAACAGACACAATCAAGAAAACATTATGTTTGAAAGCAAGCAAGAATCTGGCATGGATTGCAATTCCATATCAAGAGAGATGCATATCACTTACTCGTGTTCCATCAGACACCCCCACGTTTTTTCTTATTTGCTTAAGCTGTAAGACAACCAAAAAGAAGGGAGACCAGCTCCTGCTGCAGCTCTCATTTCGTGGCTTAAAATGCCATGCTCACAGGAACTGGCCTCCCCCGTCCCACTTCCTACCATCAGTGCGGTTAGGTGACTCAAAGGACACCAATGTGGCAAATGCCAGCGGAGGAGCTTTACTAAGCAGAAGTTATGGGAGAGCGCTGCAAGGCGGCAGAAAAACGCTCTTTGGTTTTAAGTTTCATACCCGTCTGAAACGCAATACATAGGTCACGGGTGGTTTAGAAGCCTGAATTCTGAAGTAGAAAAGAAGAGAAAGCCAGATCTCTTTAAAAAGCTTAGCTACAGTTCAATATTAATGCAAGAACGGTCAGTGACAGCAGCACCATGCCATGGAAACAAAAAAAAAAAATCCCTATTCTCAGGACTGAGACTCTCAGGCTGCTTCACAGCTCCTCTGGGAAATGAAGGGCCCTGGTGCAACCCCAGGTAGTCTTCCCAAAGGATTGGATCGGGGTGTCTAAAGAGCTTTTCTGGTAAAGGCACTAAAGTCTGCTATGAAACAGCCCACGGAAGTGACAATAAATGCAATTCAGCAGGCATCGGCTGGAGCTGGTTAAAAGATTTCCATCAAAAGTCCTGAAAACTTTCAACGCTCCTTCTCTCCCCCTCCTCCTGCGCTCCCAGAAGACTCTTACCCCGGAAAACGATGAAGGAAAAATCAAAATGTACAATTTTCAAATGAAACGTTTCATTTCAGGGCAAGCACCGTCCCCAGGGAGCTGCAGAGGGGCTGCTGGTTTGTGTTCTTAGGAGAAACACACAAAGCCTGCAAACAATGCCAAGCTGTTCAGTCTGAGGAGGGCTGCGAGAAATTTGGTCCATTGAGTTTAACGCCCTTACAACAACACAGAAATACATCCAGAAAAGAAGAGGCCTTTTCCCAGAAAGAATCAAACAGCTAAAATAAAAAAATTTGTGCATATAAAGCACAAGAAGGACCAGTGGCCTCCCCAGACCTGTAGCACTAGGATTCGGGATTTTGCGATTTGGTGCACTTTTATCCTGTTCTGACTACTTTTAAATGCCTTAGGTGAGGATGCTTCCTTTAACAGACATTCCTATAGCGTCCCAAAGGTCACTGTTGAACCTCACTGTCATAGTATTTTCCATAAACTTGCATCAAGATTTCCCACCTTTAACCTCATCAGATTCTTTAAAAGCAAGTTCCTGCACACTAATCCAAGGTTATGCTTTACCGGGACAGATACACACCTCATGCCTCTCGTAACCTGAATCACAACAGACATATTCTTCAGAAATCAGTTTTCAGCTCTGAATTTTTCTGTTCTTCTCAAAACCGATCCCAAAGGCCTGTCGCTCTGCTGAGCATTGCTCCAAGCAGTGAGCTCCCCGAGTACAGCCCTACCGCACGCTCATGCTGGAGGGGTGCAAACCGAGGTAGCTCCACAGCTTTCATTGAAATTAAGGGTATTTGTCTGACCACTGACTATTTCACTACTGCCTTTAGAGCGGGGTGAGTTTTCACTGCTGATTTACTTTCTAGCGATTCTCTGTTTTTACAAGCTTATTTCAGTGCAGTTTGCCACGCAAACCCTCCCCTGCCTCTGGGACTTTTCATGGAATCATAGAATTGTCTAGGTTGGAAGGGACCTTTAAGATCATCAAGTCCAACCATCAACCTAACACTGCCAAACCTACCACTAACCCACGTCCCTCGGCACCACATCTGCCTGTCTTTTAAATAGCTCCAGGGATGGCGACTCCACCACTGCCCTAGGGTGGAGTGGTGATCCTTTCGCCCTTCATCACACAGCCAGGGATTACTCCACAACTGCTGTAAGAAATCAGTACAGAGTTTTAATGATTCTTTTCATCTGATTTCATTTCATTTAAAGAATTAACTTTTCAACAGACTGATGTCAGCCCTTTCCTCACAACACTAAAGCACACTTCTTGTCCTACTCAATGCTGCCCAGATAGGGTCCTCATTTTCTGCTCTGCATGTAAATTAAAAAACCTCACACCCTAGACACACATTCACCCAGCAAGAACCACTGCTGGGATTGTTGGCTCAACATGGAAGGCAGGACCACGGGCGTCAGCACGGGCTCTCGGACCTCCCAGGAGCGCTTGGTCACCACGGCTTCTCCCTTAGCCATGGGCTAGCTGGCAAACTGCTATCCAAAACTGGCTATTAAAGTGATTCCTAAGTGTTTGCTCTACATTTATAGGTATGTATATAATTTATATACATTTATATAATGTACAACAGTCAGGAGAAGACCCCTGAGTGACAGAAACGAGGAGCTTCACATCTCATTCTGTACTACAGCACTACTCGACACAGGTGTGTAAACCAAATTCCTACTGAGATCTGTATATTTACGACATGACAAAGGAAAGAAAAGGCAGAAACACAAGCACATCTATGAAATCCTGCCTCTTGAAAGTCATTACACACAACCTTACACTGGGACAAGTTAAAAACCAGAGAAAAAAACAAGCAGAAACTCACTTCTAGTTTTAGGATTTTTACGTTGCTCCAAATACACCCGGCCACCACCACACCACCCACAGGCAACACAAAGCAAGGACTCTTAGACCGTTCAGATATTCCACATTCCCACCAAAGCGGGAATGACAATATCTGCAGAGGTGCAATATAGGATCAACTCAACTCGCTGCCAACAGAGAAAATTTAAATTACTTTCCAGGACAAAAAGGCAGAATCTATCATCTGTATGGAAGGCCATCTTTCCCTGGCAAAAAAAAAAAAAAAAAAAAAAAAAAGTAAGATTTATTATTTTATAGCAGACTGCCAAACCAATTCTTGCCAAAAACAACGTAAAAGGAAAAAAAGAGCAGCTGAATGGGAGCAAGGACCACCACCAGCTCCCGACCCTTGCAATTCCAAGGGGGCTATAGGATTAGAAGCAGTGACCAGAAAAACCCTACTGAGAACAGAATAAAAATACGCTCACTTAAAAGGAAAATGAGAAAGAAACCGAAAGCACCACAGAATACATTCTCAGGACTAACAATAGGCACATTAAAGCCCCAAAACAAAAATATTTTCTTTTCCTGTATGAAACAGGATGTGGTATCGCTGTCACCAATAGCCTACCTTCGCCTCCTGAGGCTACTAGTGACATGAAAAAAGCTGTTGTATTTTTAAACCAAACTGAGCCCTCTGTTAACATCACAGGGACACCGAGGACACAGCTGGCGACACCGCACAGCCCCAACCTCCCTTCGGTCACGTGAGTCAGCCCCAAATGTCGGGGTCGTAGCAGAACCTCTCTGCAGAAGGCCCTTGGCTCTTCCAGGCTGGCACCCCAGGGACACTGTCCAGCCTCACCTATCTCGCTCAGAGGATGAGGGACTGCAGGGAGGCAGCCCCTAACCACGCACCACCGTTAGCCAAGCACTAGATGGATGCCAGTCCCAAGAGTGGAAAACTCTACATGTAATTATCTCTTGGCTAATAAACTTCTAAGTGAATTTAATTTAAACTCTGCTGGAGTTTAGGTGGGTGCTGATGGATTTTTGGGGCTTTAGGGGCTTTTTTTAAGTAGTCTTGTGTGTTGTCTCTTGTGGCTTAATTCAAATATTTTCATTTCTAGCTCTGATTTCTGTTCCTGTGTCTGTAACACTGCTATCTGAGCTGTGATAATGAACGACACAGTCTAACGACCTGACCCACAGCAAGGTTAAAACATGTGCTTCTAAACCCCGTCTAAGTGGGAACTCTCTCTTTTGTAACAAACCTATACCAAAGTAATTCCCTCTCATTTTGCCTACCTTTGGTGTCCCTCTGGAGAATACCAGCCTGCCCTGCCCTTCTCTTTCACCTCCACAGCCAACTCCTGGCGCAGGCGGCCGGCAGTAACCTTTTCAGTGCAATAGCATTTCAATCGCATGTCAGCATTTGGACGCATCTTACCAGATCTGGTCCCAAACTTTGGCAATGTAACTCCAAGCCTCAAGTGACATTCATGCAAGGGATGCAGGAAACAGATTTTTAATTTAAAAAAACCCCACACCTAATCTCTCACTCCAGTGTTTGAGACTACTCACAGATAAGTCAATTCTTGACTTTACAGTTTTCTCAAAATTTACACTCAGACTGCTTTTTTTCACAAAGGCATACAGAGGCTAAACATTGGGGGATAGTGAATATCAAACCTCCATAACTGGAAGGCTGAGTTACAAACTTTTAGGATTTAACAAAGTAAAATGTACAGGTGACGAAAAACTCATTGTCCTGGAGGAAGCATTTAGATGATTCCTCCCCCCAAATGGCATAACTGAATTACTCTAAGCTGAAATAATAAGCACAGTAACTTTCTGCGACACCAAGATCTAAGGTAGAAGAAAAAAAACACACTGAGACTCTTCCATCTAGTAAGGAAAACAGGTTAAACATCATGTAAAGATTGCAGCATGAAAAGTGACAAAGTAAAGGAGAAGCAGTCTGGGGCAGATGTTAGCCAGCATAACACTGCAGGTGACAACAGCCCTGGCAGTGACACGGCTCACATCAGGAGATTCAGCCAGTAACGGGGCTGTCAGAAGACATTCCCCTGCAACAGAGAGGCAGGCAAGAAAAGAAGAGCACCCAGACTCATCTCTTTGATGCGTACAAGTCTTGTCTTATTTTCGTGTTCTGAAGCACAAAGCACCTTGTTTAATTTCAGTGCTAGATTTCAGACTGAATTCCTGCAGCAGGCAAGGTCCAGATGAAGTTGTGGCAGGTGCCTAATTCAGAAGAGGGAGGGAGAAGTGGATTTTCGTTCATGTATTTCATTACAATTATAATGAAAACCAGAAGCCATTAATTCAGAAAAGCTTGTTTTTCTTTGTTTTTCTCTTTTGCAGAAAGATTCATTGAAGATGGAAGATAACACTCCCTTCTCCCTAATTTATTCCCGATTTCTTATTACAAAAAAATGTAGCGGCATTATATAGTATTGGGCAAACAACATGCCTGAAGAAAAAAAAAAAACATTAAGGTAAGCACTTGACACAGACTAGAAAACTCTGTAAGGAAGTCTCACTGATAGACAAGCATTTCTCATCTAAATTTTACCATCTCGTTCTAGCGAGGTGACAAGAAGAAGGGGCATTTCTGACTCACGGGCAGAGTTCCGCATAGTACCACTGTGATGCCCTGCAGCAGCACAGCAGTGTTTCAACCTGCCTTTCCCTCTTCACAGTTCAAACTGGCTTCTCATCCCATCTTTTTCTGGTTATTAATTCTGTTTAGGTTTGGTCTCCAGGTTTAGCCTGGATGTTTTTTGCACAAGATGAGAATGCTTACCCAGGGACCATCCCTGCTACCCCAGACGGGAACATCCCATACAAAACTGGCTTTGATTCCTATACATGCGGTCCTTGGCTATCAGCTGAAAGGCCACAGAGGGCAAAGTGCGGTATGCAGCTGCAACTATGAACGCATTTTCACCACAGAATTCCTAAGTTAAAGCTATCATTTTGTCTGACAGCCTCAGAGCCCTTGCCAATGCCAGATGCCTCAACAGGGCCTCTCCTCTAAGAAGATGCACACACTGGACCCCCGAAGAAGAGATGCAGGCAACACCATTAATTCAGCGTTCCTGAGATGTTCCTCTTAGATGAGCACAGAACTTAATTTTTATTTTTTTTTGTCTTGACACGTAACAGGTTTTTCATTATGATGAAAGAGTCCTGATTTATAATTACACTGATTATGCAAATCAAAGAACGTATTTCAAGCTAATAACACTCCTGGGACTTCACATCTGTACTGCTTTAGCAGAGGAACCTTAACACCAGAGCAATCCATTACTGTAAAAAGCTGAAGAGATTTTATACCAGTTAGACACAACCAAATTATCCCAGCTAAAGCCATTTCAATTTGTTCCTTTCAGATTACCTGCATCTGGGTGTCTTGGGGATTGTCTCCCAAGGAGAAAGAGGAAGGCAGGAGAACTGCAATTCCTGGAATTGTTTATATGGAGAGAAAGAAGAAAAAAAGAAAAAAAAAAAAAAAAGAGGGAAAAGCATTACACTGCCCACCTTCCAGGGATTTAAAGGACTATTCTACACAAAGGAGAGAAACAGCCAGATGCTAGTCCCTATAAGCAAGATTCCAGCCTTCATTTAAACCTATGTCATAAAAAAGGCTTCGTTTCTCCTTTTACTAGAAGCTTATGAAATTTTTTTGCTAATGACAAAAGCACCATGCAAGACTCTCACGCTGCTCAGTTGATGGGTTTGCGAATCTTCTTAATGGCACACATTACTATGAGTAAACTCTCATTTAACCAATAAGGAGAGTAAAAATTATCATTCACTTAAGGTTTAATGACAATATAATGCATCTCCAACAACGTCCAAACCAACTGGCTTTCTTTTTTAATCTTGAATTGTTTTATTAATTGTAGTAAACCAATAATTAGCCTCTGCTCATTTAAAAGTCTGTTTAGAGACTAAATAAAAGAAGGTAAAAACTGAGCTCTGATTTTTTTGCTATGGAACTGAGCTTTGCAGGGGAGAACTAGCTTTTCTGTGTTACCCCACAGCCACTCCATACTGTAAAAGTTAAGAAAATTCAACTTCATTATTGAAAAGCATAGTGAGTATTTTTACACAGATACACTATTTTGGGAGCAGAGCTGCACATTGCAAACACAGAACAATTTCACAATCGTGTACTTCCAGCAGTTCACACTAATCATTAAAGGAGAATGCATTTCAGCTCTTAGTGTTGCTTGGTATCTCCCTGCTTGAAGTTTACTGCCTTTCCAGAGCATGGCAAAGCCGCAGAGTCTTTGAGGCTGGAAGGGGCTTCCGTAGATCTTCCAGGCCAACCCCTCTGCTCAAAGTAGGGTCATGCAGAGCCGGTTGCTCAGGACCTGGTTTGACAATCTCCAAGGAGGGAGACACATACAATGGTATGACATCTATAATAATAAAATAATTTTTTGCCTTCCTATTTAATACAAATGTAACAAAAGAATAATGTCAATTGTTCTTTCTCAATAAAGAAGCACTTCATCGAGAAAAGGAGTCAGAAGAAAATAATTTCTTTCTGTCTTACGAGCTTGAACGTGGGCAAGAACTGGAGAGGAGCGAACAGGTCACTGGTAGCCTCTGCTGCATTACTGGAAGGTAGAGCACCACACTGGGCCACAACAGTAATCGCAATTTAGAAGAGCCTTTAAAAGCCTGTACAGCACCAAGAGGCTAAAAGCAAAAGCATCCTTGGATCTGTGCCACTTCCTCATGCCTGTCCTCCTAACAAAGCAATCCCACAGGGCTACTGCAAAGCCATCGCAGTGGAAGCCTTGGAGTGGTCCAGCCACCAAGAACCTCAGTACTCCTTTTTGGAGACTTTGGGCAGCCTACAAGGATGACCAAAGGTCCATGCTACACTGCAGGGGTTTCTCAGCTAACTAGAAAGCACAATCCTCTCCACCACCTATGCTCTGCACACTGCTTCCACCAGATGCAAGGTTATTCCGCAGTTCGAACACCAGGTGCTCCCTATGTCAAACCCCACATCACTTCCAACTCCCAGGAGCTACTCAAGCATATTCTGTACTTTGCAGAGGGAGGAACCGGGGGCAAAGCATTATCTCCCTTGCACTAACACCTCCTTAGCCTAGATCAATGCTTCTTTACCCTGTGATCCAGTCTCTAAGGACTAAAGAGAGACCGAGAAAAGGAACGTGGAAAGGCTAAAGGTGTTCCATGGGAACAACGCATGGATAAATAAATTGGAAGAGACTGAAAATCACTGAACCGGCTCCAGTATTTTGGACCCCAGAGCAGCCACAGGATAGTATAAAGCATCCTTTCTATTTACTTCAGCCTGGCAAGCTCCAAAGAAAGTAACACCAGCTCAAAGGCCTGTAACAGACTACGGAAAAAAGCTGCAGTAAAAGGAACTATTATTGGTTTCCCCAACAAAACTCCAGTTAATTTATTGTATCTGTAGCAACCATTTCTTCTCTCCTGTTATCTATAATTGCACTTTCATCAAATCAGTAACTACAAGATGTGAAAACAAGGACCTTTTGTAAGCACCTAGGTGATTATTTGGGACAACAGTTATAAATCACAACCAAAAAAATCCTTGTGACTGACTGCTAAATAGTCATTCTAAAGAAAAAACATATCATAATTAATCTCAAAATTGCATTACAACTCTGCCAGTAACGATTTTAAAGAAACATGGAAGAAATCTGAAGCTCATTATTACCTTACACAGGTAATAATTTCAGAATCAGATCATTAATCCCACATATACACTCAAATTAGTACCTTGAAAATAGTATACATTTTCTCTTGCTTAGGTGACAGCTTTCAATCCTGAAATAAACTACGGAAGAGTTTGGTCTATCACTACATGAAATCTAACTGGCAACTAGCACTTTCAAATATAAATGTATTGCTAATAAGGATAATTATAAACCATATTACTTGCACAGGACATATCTGAAGATTTGTGTTTAAAATTACATTGCATAAACCAGCATTTACTGTACGGCAGTCACTGTTCCAATAATTACTGGTTTTCATGAAATTTCTGCACCATTATTCCATATTGTCCTTTTATTAATGGAGAATACTCAATGCATACAATGTATGCTTGCTGGCAAAACTGCATTATTAAGGAGAAAGGATGACTGGAAATAACAGAGGGATTTAAAAATAAAAGTGATTACAGAAATTTAGAAGCTATTAAGAAAAGTGAAAAGCATTTTCATTGTAGAAGAAAAACAGTAAAGAGATCATTACAAGATTATTTCAGACAACAAATGACTCCTGTAATGAATTTATAATTCTAAGCTCTTACAATCATTGACAGTAAAAGTATAATTTATTTATATCATCACAATTGTATCAGATCCTTAGAATGGGTTATGGATGAATGATTTTTTGCTTAGTTTGAGTTTTTTCAGATCTGAAGCATATTGGCTTCAGCTAGCCTGAACTGCTGTGAACGTCACGTTGCAGGGAGATGAATGAGACACCTTGTAGAGCAGTATCTTGACACCTAAAGTGAGGACCTGAGTTAGCATCAACCAATAACCAATAAAATAGCAATACTGGTACATCTACAAATTCCCTACTACGCTTTCTGCTTCCTTGGCAGCACACTGCTCAGCAAACACTGTGAGCCCTCCATAGCCCTTCCAAAAAAACCCAAAGAAAAAAAAGACAAAGCACATGCATACACGAATTGCAATAGAGTCTGATTATGCCCTTCTCCTTGCTCCAGCCCACCTTGCTCCACTTTGCAAGCAACTGCCATCGACTTGCTGCAGCCACATACCCACCACTGCCCTCCAGCACCAGAGCTCTGCTCTTGCACATGATGAGCAACCCCCCCCCCCAAATAAGTGATGATTGTCACCAAAATTAGTGCTCCAAAGGTGCCTTAAGCTATGTTATTGTGCTCATAAATAAACTGGGGCTAATGAGATGCTCAGAGCTCAGGCGGCATCCCCTTTATATCCAAATTTGGCATTCATGAATACATGCAAAGTCTGCATTAGCCATGTCTTCCAACCTCCCTTGTTAGGGAGTGAGTTCTCTTCGCAGAAACCCAACGAGGAAGCCTGCAGGCAATTTCAAGTGTTACACCAAGGCAATGGCGTGTACCCAGCCCAGCTCTCCCCCAGTGCTGCTCACTCAGCCAGGGCGTCCCTCCTCTGCGCTCCCACCTCAGCCCCTCAGCCATCCCACAGACACCCCCACCCCACAGGAACAAACATAGAGTGACAAACCCTCATCTCCAGGTTCCCCTCGCTCAAGCTGCACTCTCAAAATGGGAAAAACTCTGATCAGGTTTGGTTATGGACCGTGGCAGAGGAAAAACCATAACCAGCATGCAAAGTAATTGCTATAAAGCAGTTTTTAATTTAAAAGCTCATTTGCACTAATGATGAGCAAGAATCCCGTATTTTGTTCACTGCAAGATGCGCGGTTGCTCACTAAACAACCAGAATAAAACTAGAGACAAATGGAAAAAAAATCCAGTTAATCTCTCCGATTTTCTGGTCACAGATCAGAGCAGATTTCTTCTTTCTCACCTTTTCTAGGAATGCAACTTCTACCGCCTTATTTTCCTAACCAGGTCTCTAGGAAAACCATTCTTTGACTGAACAGGTACGTCCTCCTCCCCATGAAGCAGCCAGATTTGGATGCTCTGCTGCACGAAAACGCAACAGGCCTTGTAACAGGTTTGTGTTTGGAGAAAGGCACAGAGCACAAGAAGCAGAGCTGAAGAATGCTACCTGAACCTTCCATTTCCTGAACCAGGGAGATACATTCAATAAAAGAAAAGCATGACTGGCTTAAGTGTAACAAACATTAAGTCTGCTAATGATCGGCTCTTTTTGCATTGACAAGTTTAATTTAGTGCATATCCAACACATGTTTTAGTAATCCTAGAATTCTGTATGTGTCATTTAAAAAACATTAAATAATATTTGAATGCCAGAGTGCATAGCATACACAAAGTACACGCAGTTTTCCAAAGAAGTGACCCTACCAGAGATGTTCCCCAAATACTTCAGTTCACTGATCTCATTTGATGATGGAGTAACAACCGTTAGATTACAGTCAAATCATTCATTCTAGCCATGAAAATTCTTATAAACTTTTAAATATCAACAAAAATTCAATTTATCACATATTCTAAACTGCATTATACGCTGGGGTTCCTCATTCTTCTATACAATGATATGTTTTATTTCAAAACAATTTCAAAATTACAAACATAAAAGCTAGAGCCATAACAACACATTAGCTTCTTTGAACATAGAACTTGAATTGTAATTACATTTAACAGCATAAAATTCCAATCCACTCAGCAATCTGTTGGAAATACAGATGATAATGTTAAATTAAAATTAATGGGCTTTGGTATTTGGAAAAAAAAAAAATTTAAACATTTAAAAAAATCACCTGAAAGGCAGATGGCAGGATTCATAATGACTGTATACGAAGTGACAAAGGCTGCCAAATCAAGTAGTTTTGGTGTTCAAAGAGGATGCAAACAAGTCTATTAAGAGCCACAACCATCTGGACACCAGGTCCGGGGAACTGTGGGGCAGGAGTCTCTTCTCTCCCCAGGGAGACAGACTGCATTGCAAGGCCATCATTACCATTATTATTTACACCGCACCAGAGATGTTCAGTGATGTTTTACAGACCGATAAAAGACTAGAAAGCCCTGCCCTTGGGAATCAAAATCTACTAGGACAGAGCAAAGCCGTACGAGCAGAACTGCATAAGCCTTTTTGAGCAAGCCCAACCAGACTATGTACAGGTTGCAACCCATCCCTTCAGCACATCTGCAGCAGCAAGCACAGAGGAGACAGTCAGGATGCTTATTCCTACCTTGTTTAACTCATTGTGCAACACAAAGACCTTGGGCTGTGCCAAGGAGGGAAGAACGGATCCACAGAGAAAGCCCTGTGGATCTGGGGATGTCCAGCTCTGTGGTAATGGCAGGGAGAATTTGGAGTGAAGAGGTCTAGAAATCTATTCTGGCTTGAACGGAAGGTCAATTTTCCCCCCCATGTCTATTTTTGACTTGTTTGATGAAGGAAGGAGACCACAAAGTTGGGAAGTTTCTGGAATAAGCAGATGATGCATTGGAAACACTCAGACACTGCAATGACAGCCACAACAGCAAACAGTTAATAACTGCGAGTTATAAGAGAGTGTCAAATTGAGGAGAAGGAAGGTCAACCTTTGCCCAACAGAGGGGCACGAGTAGGCAAGAACCAGCAACAACAACAAATATTGTGCTCCTGTTTGATGTTCCTTGATGGCCTTTATTTTCCCTTGCAAGGCGGCTGTAGAAATTAGTTTTTTAACTTGCCTGTGGGTGGCACTTTGCACCAGTTCACAGAGATGCAGACAGTCACCCCGGTGTGGTACCAGCCATTGAGCAACAAAGATCACTTTTTCATTCCATTTTCTTTAGGTGCAAATCCATATTCCACCCAACATTGCATCATAAGATGGATATCAGCAATAAGCAATGGGAAGAAATGCCTGTAAAGATTTCACACCAAGAAAAGCAACTTTCTTCCCCTCTGACACCGACTCCAGGTGGGATGGATGCAGCACCAGCGTTAACTCAGATTAAGTGCAGCTCAGCAAATTACTGCCTCCTCCGAAGTCCTGCCATCACTGCCTGGGTGATCACAGAGAACAAGAAACCTCAAACTGACACATTTTATCTCAAAATTGGGGCAGGCTAAGAGCTCACACGTTAACCACTGAGGATCTGAGCTGACAGATGGTAACTTACTGTTCTGCCGTAATTTGATCACAAACAGTTGCATTCCTGGATTCCTAAAAGGTTAAAATTCTTGTTTTGGTTTAGTGGATTCCTTAATTTAGGAGAAATGAAAAAGAACAGAAAAGAAAAAAACAACCAACCCCAAAACCCAAAGCTTTGATAGGAGTGTATCAAAGGCCAGTACTGGTCCCTTAACTACTCCAATTCGATTAACGTTTTCAGGCTACCTGAGAATAGATTCAAGGTCTAACAACACAAAAGAATTCTGCATCTTGCACTGCAGAAGGCACAATTAATCCTCTCTTATCACTTGACTCAGAGGTTAAAATTGGGAGGGAGGAGTGGAAAACATTACTGGAGATTTTTCAAATGTTCTGCTTTTCAATAAAAATGCGAATTTCTTCAGAGAACTTAACAGAGGGAAGCCTCATCAAGCAAAAAATAAGACTCCTGTAAGCAGCACTCATCCACAATCAAAAGAGAATCAACACTTCCCTGTTTCTACATTCACTTTACTTTGTAGGTAATTGGATACAGGAGCAGATCAGATGAAGCCAGACAACGTGGGTAGCACGGTGGCTTGGTAGAAAGGTATTCCAGAATAATTCAGGCCCTACTCTATTCTATTAAACTATAAAGGGCAACAGTTTAAGGGCCTGGCCTGTGTCACACAACCATTCACATGCACTTAGATGAACAAACTTTTGAAGTTATTATTATGTGAGAATGTATGTCCCAAGTGAGAAGGCCTTTGCTAGCTGTGAAGTAGCACATGGCATATGTGAGGTCAAAATCCTATTTTATATGTGCATTCATCTCCTTTCTGATAGGACGATAGGTAATTGCTTCAAACTGGAAGAAATTAGATTTAGAATAGGTATTAGGAAGAAATTTTTCACTCTGAGGCTGTTGAAACACTGGAACAAATGGCTCAGAGAAGCTGTGGCTGCCCCATCCCTGGAGGTGTTCAAGGCCAGGTTGGACGGGGCTTGGAGAAACCTGGGCTGGTGGGAGGTGTCCCTGCCCAGGGCAGAGGGGTTGGAACTGAATGATCTTTAAGGTCCCTTCCAACCCAAACCATTCGATGATTCTCACAATCAGAATAAATCTGTGCACTGGATTCACTGCTGTTGTTAATCATAGCTTAAACACTGTGTATTCATTCACATATATACACAACCGTCCCCCCAGTCGGACATAAACAACTCCCAAACTTGTTCCAACATGCACTTTGCTTCAGCACAGTTGTGAGCACCGACTTCCCACATCGCCAACACTTCTGGTATAGCACAAAACCAGGCACACAAATGCTGAAATCAGTGACACTTCTGAGGAGGACTGCAAGATTCAGGCCAAGTTTTAATTAGCTTGTTTTGGTTTGTTTATTTTTACAGAAGCACATGATGCATTTTTCTTCTGTCTTTTAATATCAAGGAAGAAATAGGCTAGCATTCAGATTCACTATGGGTAATTATCTCAAAAAGCTAAGCTCATCTTTCTGCACAGTGCTTTCAAAGGTAGACAGACAAATTACAGCAGATAGTATCAGTACTGTTCACAATGCCATATTTTGCAGCAGCTATTTATTCTTCGCTTTGTCCTTAACAATGCTTTAAACCGATTGCTGATTTGTCTGGATAATTAACATCCAAAATCCAATTCTTCACACATGAATTGGAGCAAGTTTGAGTGCCAGAGAATCCAGCTATTCATCAGCAGACAGTCCTCACTGGGTGGACAATGGCTTAAATTTTACTGCACATTGAAGACGATGTAATTACCAGGCTTGAAAGGAATGTAATCTATACCACCAAAGAAAGTATTAGTAGGGGTATGATCAGTGAAGGATAAACAAGAAAGCAATATTTTATCATTGCAGGAAACAACAGTACTGATTTGCAAACCCCAATTGCCTACATTATGCATAGCTGTGTTGAGAAACAGTAAGTACTTTGGTGGAAAACTCATTACGAAGGGAGCTGGATAGCCCAGGGCTTAATGAAACCATATGAAATCTCGTATCTTCAGTGGCTATCGTTAATCCATTCACTCATATCAGTCTAACTCTCATTATAATTATTACAAGTAAACCTGTGGCAAAAGTATTTTTAACTCATCTCTCCAAAAGTTACACGTTCATCTGAATTATCCCTAAATTTTGGATTCCCTCATCACAATTTTAACCCATAAACTCAGCAGATCCGGCAGCACGGAACCCATTTTGGGCTAACACAATCATGCAATTTGCAGCCATTTGCCCTGTAATAACTACCAGTTAGCCCTGCTGGTGGAAAAACTTTCCAACTACTGCACGTCTTGTCCAAGACACTCCTTTTGTTCATGGCAAACTTCCTCTTCATTAAAGCAGATCAATGCTCACACCTGCTGCATTTCACATACTGAATATGCTTCTATTTTTTCCCCTGGTTATGAATTACAGTATTATGCTGAGCTACTTTACACGTAGCAATATTCTGTCCATATCCATCAGAGGAATTATTCTCCCACCAGTAGATGTAAGGTCTTCTTTTTGCCTCACCACTGAAGCTGTTAATACCATGTTGATAAGTCGGTGACATGTTAAACTTGTGTTCTTGTCCTCACTTTCCATTTCTCTGCTTTCCTCAGCTGAGCTCCAAACACACTATACAGGCACACACCACAGACCATGGGAAGGGGGGTAGGGGGGCAGTTGCCATTGCTTTCAGCATGACGACTCTTCATTTCTACAGCACAACCATATTTTTGTCCATGGAACTGTGGGTTTTGATCCATAAACACAACACAAATGATGCAAGGATGGAAACATTACCCATTTTAAATGTAAGCTCTTAATTCTGAAGGATTCCTTAAAACCATGAGCATCACCATGGAGACAACATGATGTACTAAAATAAATATTTTTTTTAAATGAAGCTGAAGACAATGAAGAGAGCACATTATACTGTTTCTCCTCTATTCGCTCTGTTCAGTAACTGAGCCAACAGGTAAACCAATGTCAGACACCACCGTTTTAAGCAGAAGACTGTAGAGAGTTCCCGATATGCTTTTCTTCCGACCTTTTTTGATTATTTTTTTTTTCTATGAGGTCAAGACAACTTTCTCTCCACCACTCACCTGCGAGCACTCTGACCAAACCGCCCAGCATACCACATTACTGCCCAATCCCACGGAGCTCATCCCTGCTTTCTGGGCATGCTTCAAACCAGCAGCAAATGTGTAGTTTGAAAGACTTGCCCTAGATGTCCCCCTAGACTTAATTAAGTGGCTTAGAAATAAACCCATTTCACATTAATTTAATAAACAGATTCACATACTATTTGAGAGAGCTCTTTAGTCGGTTTTCAAGTACATAAGGATGAAGAAAAAAAACCAGGATTTTCCATACTTTGAAATATTCTCTTAGTTTTCTCTCATCCTACCTCAGCATAAAAATGAACATTCATCCAAACTGCTGTACTTTGAGCACACAACATGGGACAAATGCATGAATACATGAGGATGTATCAGTTAGATAATTTAGCTGTCAACTGAATACCTCAGAGCACTAGATTGTCAGAGTTTATCTCAACTTTTTAAAAATAATAATAGAAAAAAGTTAATGAAACATTGCCATCAGAGCATCCTGCTCAGAAGAGCCACAAGAGACTGCTGCTGAGAAAACACATATGGTAGAAATTACTTATTTTCATGTAAAGACAGAACAATCTTTCAAATCAACGTTACAGATATTCTCTCAAAGCTCTTTCTTTCCAGAGCACTAGATATAGCTACATTTGAATTTTGTGAACATTTTGTGTCTCTCAATTGTGAAAACACCACCATTTAATCTAACTAGCAATGCCCCTGCCTTGATCTACCCATGCTAAAAATCATTGCCAAACAAAATTATTATGAAAGTAGCTAGACATGAAAGTTCCATTGTATACAGCAAGGTATATGCTATCAATTTTTACCTTGAAGTTTAAAAAAGCATGTAATTCCACTTCCCTGGAAATAAAAGAAACCAGGAGAAAATACCACGTTAATGGGAATGTTTGCCTGTCTCTGTGACATTTTAAAGTTACCTTTCTAACCATGCGTGGAGGGGGGGGGGGGGGGGGGGGGCTACTCAAGGTTTATACAGATACTAAAGTTGCTTTTAATTTCCTATGAACATTGATGATAATAGTGATATTTGAGCAATTCTCAACAATGCCAAGCAAAAAAAACCAATTCATTCCCAAATACAGACAATCCTCTCCTGAAGCAGACACGTAACTAATCAGAAACACCAAGCCCAGTGATAAGGGAAAAAAAATTCATTACCAAGAGTTATTTTCACTGAATGACAATTTACAAATTCAAGAACCATGACCAAAGGCATGAAATAATCCTTTTTCCAAAACCAAATCTTACCCTTTCGGAAACATCGCCACTTTTTTGCTAGAGCAGCAAGTGTTTCGGTGTCCCTTACTCATTGCCACCCTACTTTTCCCATGTAAATAGAGACACTAACCATAAAAGAAGTCCTGTTCATGTAGGGTTTTCAGTATGCTTTATTCAGTGGATTCTTCTCCAAACCACTGACACCCAGCCCTTCTCACAACACTATTAAGAATTCTGTGCTAGCCCAACTTCTTTTCTTTTCCACCCGTATTAGCATGGTTGTGCTTGGATGAAAGTCTCCTTGAGCAGAACCCTTTCATACAGGTACTGTTGCAGCCAAGCACGGTTACACCGAGCTTCCAGGGCATGTCTGGCCCAGAGCAGAGAGAGGACATTACAGACCAGACCTGACTCCTGCAGACCTTAACCAGGATGCTAAATAAAAGTTTTTCAAGTCTGAATGCAAACACGGAGAGACACATGAGTAATCCCATGGATTTCAGAGGGACTGCTCACAGGACTGCAATTACAACACATACCCTGCAAACACTCACCCACAGTTTTCCAAGCCAGGACTACCCATGTGGTTGAGAAGTGGTTTGTGGGTCAGAGCCCTGCAGAAAGTCAGTAAGACATTGAATTTTGTAAGCATTACCTCAGAAAAGACAACAATTAACCCATATTTAATCTTCAAAACATCTACTATTATTAGGAAGTCAACTCCAACTAGGGCTGTAGGACATGACGAAAGACACAAGTTCTAGAAAGCCCACTTAAGAGACCCATTGCACACCTCACCTCTTGCAAAGCAACAGAAATGCAACTAAGAACACAAATGCAAAAGGAAGTGTAAGTAGAAACTCAAAATCTAGTGTTAATACAAGATAGAAGATACTCTCCAGTCTCTCTACTACCAACTAAAACCCACCAGCTGTCAGTAATGTTCAGTCTTTCTCCAGTCTCCATCCTCTATGACCTAAATATTCAGTGATTAATACTTCTGTGCATTTAACTCTTTAAGAGCCCTGTCCTGAAGCCCTTCATATTTCTCCATCCAGGCTGCTCAGAGGGAACGCAAGAACCCTGGGCAGCTGCTTTGGAAGGGAGACGACATCTTGCAGGATCGGCCTGGGAGCTCCATTAGCCCTCTGTGTGTGTTACCTATTTCCATGCTAGTATATCAAGTTAATGGCAATTGCCCTTCATTCTGCTTCTCATGGCACCGTTTCCAAGGAAGAACATTTTAACAAACCAGAACAAACATTCATCATCAGAAAGAAATGGTAAATCCTGCCCTAAAGGACAGAACTTAACACAGGTGCAAGATACAGATGGTGGGACTAATGGTGCAGTTTTATAGTACCCTTAACTTCCTCCAACTGAAGGAGTCCTCCTGTCCTGCTCCCTCAACCATAGACACTATATTATTCTTGGTTAGAAGGTTTTTGTCAGGTCAATAAATTAGCCCAACTCTGAATTGATTCAGCTCATTCCATGCACATGGAAGCGGTGTGAAAGCAGGCTGCGCTTTGGGTGGAAGCCAGCAAGACCACAGGCAGAAGAAAGTGGGACTGGACTCCAAGTCATCTCCTACCATGGTACAACAGATAGGGCAGCTATTTTAATAGAATCATCAAATCATAGAATGGTTTAGGTTGGAAGGGACCTCAAAGATCATAGAATCATAGAATGGTTTAGGTTGGAAAGGACCTTAAAGATCATCCAGTTCCACCACGCCCCTGCCATGGGCAGGGACACCTCCCACTAGACTGGGCTGCTCAAAGCCCCGCCCAACCTGGCCTTGAACACCTCCAGGGATGGGGCAGCCACAGCTTCTCAGGACAACCTGCGCCAGGGGCTCACCACCCTCAGAGGGAAAAATTTCTTCCTAATATCTAATCTAAATCTCCCCTCTTCCAGTCTGAAGCCATTACCCCTCATCCTATCACTACATGCCCTTGTAAAAAGTCCCTCTCCAGCTTTCTTGTAAGCCCCCTTCAGATACTGGAAAGCTGCTAGAAGGTCTCCCCGGAGCCTTCTCTTCTCCAGACTGAACACCCCCAACTCTCTCAGCCTATCCTCCCAGCAGAGGTGCTCCAGCCCTCGGAGCATCTTCGTGGCCCTATTTTGACAGGTCCCGCACTCTGCAAAACCCTGGGAATTATATGGTTTACAGCAACTCAGCTGGCCAGTAAACAGAAGTACTTTGTCTCAATTATTTTTGCCTAATGGCATGGAAAAGAATATGGAAACCTCTTGTTCTGCAATAAGATACTTTTACAGGAATCAGCAGTATTGAAAGAAGTATCCAAAAATTGATACTTATCTTTCTTCTTAAAAACAAAGTCACCTTTACAAGCAAAATAACCACAGTTCCATCTTCTGCCCTTCTCAGACCATGGCATTTTGGCCAGCCATTCAATAAATTTAACCCAAGTTAAAACCAGCTTCTCTTTGATAACCAGAGAGGTTGAGACCTTTAGATTTTTCAGTGAAGCGTTTTTTCCAGACTTCAATCATTTTTGTGGCAAGGGGTTTTTAATGCTGTATTTGCATTTAAAGGGGAAATGAAACATGAACCGATCCCATGCTTAAGTGAAAATGCTCAATTTTGGTTTCCTGTTGTAACTTGCAAATGCAGAAACTTTTTTTCTTTTTTTTTTTTGGGGGGGGGGGGGGGCGCGCGCAGAACAATAGCTCTATAAAAAACAGGATTCAATTTTAATAAGAAATTGTGAATTTATCCACTATGGTGAATTCTTCACTTTTTTGGAGGGGTCTGAGGTAGGGATCCTATAAGTTGGAAAGAATTTTTGGACCTTGGATGCAATTCTTCATGGCATTCCATATGCCAGCAGTCCCCATGTGTGCAAGCTAGTGCCAGTCTCTGACACAGAGCAAAACCAGATTGTTCCCAATAAATACTGCAAATGAATATAATCCTATTCTAAACGACTGCAACCAACTCTTTCCTTTCCCCACTTATAAATTAAAAGGACAAAATTAATAGGAAAAAAAAATTGCAAATGCCTTGATTTCAGGGTCAGTGGGTTCTTAAAGCGCCACTAACATCAGCCAGAGTAAAAAGCATCATTTTGATCTCCAGGACCCTTAAGTACCAAGAATGCTCTAATGCCATCTTCACCGCCAATCTGGCCTATCCCCTTGGACCTTCATACATCTACAGGGATTTCTTTTGCTTTGGATTTCCTTAGAGCACCAAGCTTGGCTCAAACCTTGAGAACACGAGGGGTTTTGTTTTGTTGCTTGTGGTTGGGGGGTTATTTTGGTTTGGTTTTTAACTACTCCTAAATTCACAACTTTCAAGTTTTTGCCTCTAGCATTTATGGTATGTTTCCTAACTTTAAGGATCTTGAAAGCAAGGTATGTAACCACAAAAATCTGTATAACCTAACTCCATCAGACTCTTGCTCTTTCTTGTTGTTCCCACCACTGATTTTTATCATTGTTTTGAGCCTCTGGCTCAAATGAAATCTTTTCTCAGACACTTGAGATGAATTTCCAAAGGACTGGATTTTCTGCACAGCTGCTATATTTGAAATGATAACATCAGGTAACATTAAGGAGAAGGGGAAATAGGCTGTGTCACGTAGACACACAGTTCTTCAAAGGACAAAATCCTACCCAGCTAGATAAACCCTCCTAAACTTTACTTGGAACTTCAGCTCCAGAAGACAAAACTCAACACTCTTCCAAATTAAAAAAGTCATTATATTATTCTCGTGGCAGCACGTAAAACATCAGGTGGATGGGAGCGGAGAGGAAAATGACCAGTTTTTCACTTTCTCATGTCAAGCTTGTAGGGTAATAAGACAAAGACAAAAGTCACTGTCATGTTGTATTTGCTTTTCAATTGCCTCAATATTGAAACATGCTCACAACTCTGCCACAAGGGCAAGTAAATCCGCATGTTCTCAGAAGATGTCACAGATACTACACGTCTCCTCCAGGTTCACATAGGCACAAGTGACACCTGCAATGATTTTTACTTCCATTTACCCAAATTACAGTGTTGGTTTTTTTTCCCATCAAGAAGTATGATGATAAGTTAGAAGTATATAATTACCCTCCTCTGCTAACATTGAAACGTCACCTCCACAGAACATCTACTACTACTCGTTATTCCACTAAATTCACTATAAATTACATGGGTTGCTGTTACACGTATGAAACAAACACCTTCCCTCCCATCCTAGAAACCCTGCCAAGAGGAGGCAGAAGATGGCACTAGGGAGAGATCTCCGGGTAAGATGTCTACTACCCAAAGTAAATACTCACCTAGAAGATTCCACAGTTGGGTCACCCCAAAACACTAACAACAAAGTAAGCACCTGTATAACTCCATGCACGTGCCTACAGCTCTAGGAGTGGAGATCAGAAACCAGATGCTCTCCCACCACCACTCCCCAGCAAAGCGTCTTCAGCACTGCACTGCAGTCCTGGCCTTTCTTGCACATCCTAACCCAGTCTTTCATTCCCTTCTAAATAGCACCAGCGCTTCAGAAGAGCTTGAAGCCCCCTGTACAGTCTAACCCTCGGCAGGCTGGAAACATCTGCAAGTGGCAGAATTTGAGTGCCTCAGACCAAGAGGGGAACTGAACACAAACACTGTTCCCTGCAAGGCAGCACGTAAGTCCCAATGAGTGGGAAGGAAAGTCTAGCACCACATCTTGCAAAAACCTCCACCTTCTTCCTACACAGGAGGCGCACTCGGCACCCCTTGGCAAAGAAGAGTGGAAGATCTGTTTTTCTTGACCACAATCAGACTTTTTTCTTGCCATCCCCAAGCTTGCCCCAAACTCCAGCCATGCCTGAACGAAGATGCTGTTACACCTTAGCTCGTACACAACCTTCAGAAGTCCCCAGGCACCACGTCGCACATGGCAATGCCACAAGAACACAGGACCATGCAAGGGGTCAGCAGAAGTTTTCAGGGCTGCAACGCTGGAATCATGGGAAAGGCAGACACTTAGCTCCTGCTGGAGGTGCTCATGTCCTTGTTTGGACTCCCCCTTAATTGTACAGCAAATTATATACATTGGACTGTGCTTAATCAAAGAAAATCCTGTAAACATAATTTAATAGCTGGCTATCGTTAAAAGTCCCATACCAATAGGAGCTGTAAGATACTCCCCTCAAACATCCCAGAAAATGCATAAATAACGAATATTTAGAAAACAACAAAACAGAAAAGGGGTGGAAGGAATACCTGATCCAGGTCCCCGCGTTGTCATGGTGACTTCACAGCCATTATGTACTTCAGACACATTTAGAAGAAAGCTACATTTTTATCCCTCCCCAACCAAATAATGCAAGGAAGGAACAACAAAAATCCTTCCAGCTTGTCACAAGCCAGTCAAATGGCAACCCAGTCCTTTGATCAGGCAGCACCCCTGAAATATTTCAGTCAATACTATTACTGCACTGTGAGTCACGTATTCGGACAACATGGAAACAGATATAAGCAGAAAATGAAAAATAATAATCTGTCCAATCCATTTATCATACAAGATGAGGATACTGTTTGAAACATTTCTGACTACGCTTTCACCAGACAGGTTTCTGCTTTCTGAATATTTAAAAAATAATTACTTACAACATCATTTCATTGTTCCCTGTTTGCAGATACTGTTCGCAAGCAATTGGTTTTCTTTTACCAAGTACTACTAGTTCCTCATGCTGCTCTTATCACACATAGCAATCAAATAGCCTCAGCCTGCTCAAATATAACAAAATCCTCTCAACATCTACACACAAATGCTGTGTAAATACGGATTTTAAAAAGCATGCACCATACAGATCATAAAATCAATCCAGCTCATTACAGCAGGAAACAGCACTTTACTCCAGCTTCTAAATTGCTCACGGAGAGCATGCATTGCCAAATGCCGCTACACATCCCCACTTCTACACCAATAAAAGGCAAATGCATAACATAGTCAAAGAGCAGGCATCCGTTAAAGACACCATTTTCTAAACGATACCTGAAAAGACATTAAAGCCTCCATGAGAAAGCAAGATTTGCAACAGATCACAGCATGCAAGCTTACCAGAGGCTCACCAGCACAGCCTGGCCAGCCATCTGCCCCTTCCCCCCCACACTTCGAAACCGTCTCAGGAAATCGTCGCATTCGCTTCACAGAAGACTAATTCTGATAACCCCCACCCTCCAAGTTAATCAATTAATGAAACAAGACTGTTTTTTCCTTACTAAGCAACGTCCGGACACTAGGTCACTTGAAGGTTGCCCGTTCTTTCCTGCTGTAGGGCCTCCCAAATAACAACTGCCCATCCAAATTCAGCCTTTTTTTTTTTTATATTCATTCAAGGCTGCAGGAATACACTCAGCCCTTGACAATGCCAGCTTGCATGATGAAAGACCAAAAGTAGTTTTGAGGCTGCAGAATGCCTTCCCCAGGTTACCATGGAAATAAATGTGGGAAGGGGAGGGGGCTTTGCTGCTCCTAACGCTGCTACTCACTGGAGATGCTTTACAGCCAGGCTGCGTCAGACTACACCAGAAGAAAATGTGTTTTACTACTGCCCCGATAATTTTACCCGCACTTACTTTCATTTTCAGCATATTTCATTGGGTTGAAAAGCATGAAACTTCTTAGAGATGAAAGGTGAGACTTGTTTGAAACAAGTGCAGCATAAGAGTCCTACAAAGAGGAGCCGGAGAACTAGAAGTTTATTTACCTATTGCAATTTGCACAGATGGGAATTAATGCTCCATTGTAATTAAAAATTGCTTGACAAGGATGAACCTGCTGCAGAGCTGACGCTGTAGCAAGGATGACTAGTTTCAGGAAGGCTCGATAAGGAGCATCAGCTTATCATTCAAACGCAGGGCAGCACTTCTGTTACGGACAATTATCACACATAGTATGAAATAGATCACCTCAATGATTTTGCTGTCATTTGCAGAATTGAGAAAAGCGACTAGCAAAAGCAGGGTGGGCACTGCAGCACACCACTCCACAGCTGCTCCTGCGGTGAGACAGACCCTGACTCCACACCAACGCCGTGCTCCCCCTCCTTGGGTCTTGTCAGAGTCCCCATTAAAAGTCAACCAAAATAATCCACAGTAAACTGAAGCCTGGCACCAATATCCCAGAGAAAATGGCCAATATGCTTTCATCAAACTGATTAAATTTGATACAAATTTAATTTGTATCAACTTGAGAGCAGCTAGGTACAGTGACATTAATGCGATGCTTCTCACCAAAGCGCAATACTCCTGTCCAATGTTTCCCACAAAGCAACAGCAATTTCCACAGACATCAGTTTGCCATTAATGATTACTAATGTATTTAAATTTTGCAGGTGAAAAAAGTCCCCATGCACCGTCTCTGAACACACAGGCATTGCTGAAGGTTTTTTAGTAACAGTTATTAAAAAGAGAGCTCCACCTTGGCACACTAGCCAGACCTCTTCTCTCCTCAGCCTCTCCCTAGAGGATTCCAAGAAGCCTGTGCTACGCTACAGACCGTTTTGGGTTTGCAAGCACGGCAGCTAAAGGTTATCCCCTCCAAATTCCACCACATGTTTACTTATCCTTTCCAGCAGGCTTGTTTAAAAAGTTAAACCAAGAAGAGGGAAGGGAACTGAGCTGTGGGCCACACTAAAGGAAAGACATGGAGTAAATGCGAGGTGAAGACACCATGGGAACAGTTACAAGCCAGCTGGGCACAAGGCTGGGGAGACGCGTCAGGCCGCAGAGTCTCTCTGTGGAAAACCCTGGCACTGGCTGCTCCCACAGCTGCTCCAGCCAGGCCCAGCAGCTGCTGCCTTCTCCCCAGAGCCCCCTCCTCATCCTCCCCATCCCACGTGGGGGGAAAAGGAGACACCATCGGGGTCCCTGTGCCCCTGAAGAGGTGGCTGCTATCTCCCACCCATGCGGGGCCAGGGGAGAAGTGCAGGGAGAAATATCCTGAGCTGGGTCCTTTTCCGACTCTTCTCTCACAGCACCAATCTCTGCCTTGGATTGAGTTGCCAATAAGCAGCTTGTGCAAGAGCATCTTTTCTTTGAGAGAAGAAAAAAAAAAAAAACAAACCCAAAACAGACTGAAAAAAATGTTTTCCCTCACAACATCTCACAGCAGGAAGATGAAGTAATATTACATTTATACATACACCATCCCTAGAAGACATACTGCTGGTGGAGAAAACCCAGGGGGATGGTAGTCCATCTTCCTGCAAAGCAGAGAGCAAACAGCCTAATCCACAAAGTCCACCTGTTTTCCTCCCCAGCCAAACAGGATTTCAACACCTCTCTAATAGGCCACAAATCAAAAAGCCTAATAGATATAAAATGCATATCTTACTTATTTTATGACACCACAATAAAAATAAGTTTTGCTGATGACATGGTACCCAGCTCACACAGGGCGTGCTTCTCCATGCTTGCCTGTGCTCCTACAGCTGCCCCCACCGTCACGTCTTTAAAACCACTAATAGCAAAGTTTCACTCAAAGCAAAATCCCAATTCCTACACAAACTCAAAGAAGATCAGAACTAAATCTGCCAACGCAAACACAGCAAAACACCATAAAACACCAACTGCTACAAACAAGCAGCAGGGAAGGGCTGAAAAGGCTTAAAAATGCAAACCAGCCATAAACCAGAATAGCCCAGCTACCATGGCAAACAAAAGCCAAGGAGCAGCTCTGCGCAGCTCACCTAGCCCGTTCTTACATATTTTTGGCTGTGTCCCCTTACACCGATGCCAGCTTCCCATGGTGCCCCTCTCATGTCCCCAGCAGGCAGGGACCCACGCAGGATGGGGCTAGTCTGGAGCAACTCATGTGTCCATGGCCCAGTTGGCAGCTGCCAACCTGATGGTTTTGCCCGCTTGTCTCCTCCTCTCTAGGGACCTGTCTATTTGGCTAATGAATTCTGGAAAAACTGAAAGGAAAAATAAAAAATAAAAATTACTTATTCTGCAGCTCTTTACCCCTTTCACCAACTTGCTCTGAAATGAGCGTGCAGTCTCAAGTGCAACGAGGGACAGACAGCACAATTGCCTAAGCCTCACTTTCTCAGGAAACCAGATTAAAAAGCCACGCTGTTGACTACCAAGAAAGCTCAGCAAGATCAGGGGAATTCACGTGGGAGCAGTTCAGCTGTATTATTCTTTTCTTTAAAAGGTAGCCTGCCAGGGAGAGACAAAGGTAACAACTGAAGCAAAGCAGAAGGCCAAGAAATTACAGGATAGCATATGTGGATTATCCATATGTGGATTATCAAAAGTCAAAGACTATATATTTTTTTACATGTACATAAAAATCACACGTAGCCAGGCACATCTGGGAAGGATAGCCAGGAGGTTTCTTCAAAGACTCCCATACCAAATAAAAAAGCATTACTGTTTTAGACTTTCTAACAGGTAAATAGCAATAGACTCTTACCAGCCTACATTCCCGTGATTAAGTGGCTAATACCACTGTGCTCGAGGAAAGTAAGACACATATCATACCATGTCTCCTAGTAACACGGCAAGATATCAGATGTGCAAAGCTGAGGGAAAAAAACCCAGACTTTTGTCTTCTATTGAGAAAGAACAAATGGAACAAAAATGACAAGTGAATGGCTATTTATTACTATGTGATCCTCCTGTAATCTTCTTGAAGCTTTTTATCAGAATTGTTCACACTCAAAGAAATGAAGAATTCATCTCTCAGTTGCTAGCAGCTCTGGCCGGAAGACGAAAACAGATATAATTTAAAAAAAAAAAAAAAAAGGCCATTATTAAGGATAAACTAACCCTTCAAATCACATACACAGCAAAACAGGGAACAAGGAGATACCATTTATTTAATACTCTGACAGCTACATTCACCTGTGAATGAAACAAAGGAAAACACTGTCAGCTTGCCTAACTGCAACACTATATATCTGATGCAGATGCTTGAATGCTGTGTATTAATAGGATCAGCAGTTGCACACAGCAAAAATCACCAAAACCCCCAGAGGATGCAATGAATCACTTGAGCCATATGGTAACACTATGCAAAAGAGCCACCTTTTTGAATAGAGTAATGACTTAAATAACCACCAAAACTTTACAATTATTGATTTGTCTGAGAGCTACACAAGCGCACCGTGGGAATATGTTACAGCTTCCCAAGTAAAGCAACTAAAAGTGAAATGGTACACCAGTTAAGGAAAACGGAGATTGATAGAGATATCTGTTCTATACAGGGACGGCCTCTGGTTTGCAATATGTATTTTTACAATTTTCTCCTGCGCAGAGCTGACATGTGGGCAGTCAACTCACGCTGCTTTCTGTGAGCCATACAGGTTTTCCACACATTCTAACTTCATCCAAGTCACTAGAAAGGAAGTTGAAGTGATTTTTTTTTTTTAAACATTTTAAAACCTACCTTTGCTAATGGCCAGTATTTCCTCCTTTTACAACAACAGAAACATTCCTTGTATGCACTAATATGGCTTAGAGATGCTACCTTAAAACTAAGGCTGGTTTAAAATAAAATAAATAAATAAAATAAACAATATTTTACAAAACCGTTTATCAATAATTTTTCTGCCCCTGAAACTGCAGTTACTATAGGGGCACCGCAACTTTAAAGCATGACTGTTCCAATCCACTTGGAGTTTCCTTGGTGGTATAAAGCCAGCAATTGAGTTCTATCACTGGTCAGTTGGAAGATAAATTTTTGAAAACTGAATATATTTTGAGAAAAATGGAAATAGCTTTGCTGTCAGTCACCTCTGCTGCCAAAATACCTTCCTTTAAGAACTCAGCATCTTTGCTTTTTTAGGCTTAAACAAACTAAACAGAAAATTTTGCCCTGGTCATATGGATTTCTGCAACTTCTTTTAGACACTTCCCCTTAAGATCCTGCAGGAAAAAGAAAGAAATCACTTGTAGCGTGTAACTGGTGTCAGAAGAAAGTTAAACATCCAAATAACTTCAGCTACTTAGGTTTGTTAATTTTTCTTCTACAACGAAAAAAGATATTCAGCAATAAAACTAGACAAATGGATTGTTATATATATAAAAAAATCTTTGGTGTATCCATTTCATACCATGTGTTCAATAAATGCATTAAATTTCATTGTACTAGTAATAGTTCATTATTACTATTATTATCATCAACAACATCAGACAGGCAGTGCTAATAACTACGTAAAGCAGCGAACACTTGTGGCAGAGTTCAAGCCTCAGGCTGCATGTCACCAGAACGCTCTGCTCCAGAAGCCACATCAGGAGTGGCAGGGGAAAAGCAGGAACTGAGCCAGCAAGAAGTGGGGAAAGGGGGGAGCACCGTTAGTCCTGGAAGTACAAGTAAATGAAAGCTATCAGGAACAAATATGAAGGTGTGAAGTGCTTTTTTTCCCATTCTTATTTTATTTCCATTGTCGACATATGCTTTGAAAGTAAGTAGAACTTACTTGTATGAAGTCACTGATGTGAGCTTTATAATTTCTTCCAAAACATTTAGAAAAGACGAACAAAACCGGAAAGCAGGAACAACAAACTATGACATGCATACTTATTCACAGTTGACTTTGCAATTTCCAATTTGGTTTTTATCAGGAAAAAAACCCATGGACTCATTTCCTCCAGTTTCCAGCAAAATTCATTATTAAAACACAGAATTTTAAATAGACCATGACTTCACACGAAAAACAAAGATAGCCTTTGTACAAGAGGAACCACAGTTGTGTACTTAGAATGGTGCATAACACTGAGCAGCTTTAGCAAGAGCATGAGCCAGGCCAATTCTTTTTAAATTTTTATATATATAATTTTTAATCATATATATACACATGTGTGCATCTATTTTACATATATACACATATATACACCTGACAATCATTCCCTTCAATAACTACAAACTTACAAGGAGGTGGTTTGCTGCTGCTACCGTAATTTTTCCTGACTAATTTTATGCATCATCTCTTTAAGAGCAATGGGAATAAAAACTTATTCACAAATAACATATCAGTGAACAATTTTCTTCAAAAAACTCCGATCCCTGCTGCCATAGCAGACAGTGCCAAAGAGTAGCACACGGTTAATGCTCAGGTCCATGAAATTCCAAAATTATCCTGGTACTAGAAAAAAGTCCAGCAGTAAACACAGGTTGAAAAATGTTCACATTTACTTATTTTGCCCAGTAAGAGGAGGGGCACTTAATCCACGGATCCTTCCCTAAACAGCTCACGGGGCAAACTGCAAGCAGACACCTTCATTAGAGGCTGCACTTTCTAAAGCTACTTTTACTCAGCCTTCTGCCAAATCCCGGCCACAGTTGTCCTGCAGGGTCTCAGAGGCATATCATCCTCCCCACAGGAAAAAAGAAAAAGAAAAAAAAAAAATAAAATAAACCCACCACCACCAAGACACAGAGGTGGTCTCCCCTGAGACTGCGCTGGTAGATGGTTACGGCCACCTCCACGCAGGCTTCTTTGGATGTGCTTCAAGGGACACAGGAGGGTATGGGGAGAAGGAAGGGAAAGGGCAGTGAACAGAATTAAGCTCTGCAATTACCTGAATATGTGTATGTGGATGATGCAGGTAATCCATCATCTGCATTTCAGTGAATTTCACATGTTTTTTGGAAGATCTGGGACATGCAATGCCAGCCCTTGCTCTTGGTAGGAGCACTTTGATAGCAGCTTGTTTGACCAGTGTCTAGTTTTAATTTTATTATTACTACAAAAGCACCTAACAATCCCAAAGGAAAGCAGAGCCCAGTGAGACCGGGACTGTACAAATACTTACTAAAAACAGTCTTTGTTTGCAGGCCAAACAAAGAATGCTTGAAAAGGAAGAAAAGAAAAAAAAAAAAAAAAAGAGAAAAAGGAAAGTGTTGCCAAGGTTTCACAGCAGGAACAGAACTGGAGCACGGACTCATGGCCAGTAGTTGTCCAACCCAGCTCCTGCGACACGGCTGCATCCCCCTCTGGCACCAGTGAGCTGGTAGTATAGTTTTGCCGGGGGCAGGGGGGGGAGGAAGTAAACTGGAGCCTTTGTTTTCCCACTCCCCAAAGTAAATCAATGAAGTACGTGTATTCTTGATGCACACAATTCCTGACTGGCACACGGGAAAGGCTGGAAAATTCTTGTGGGAATCCCCTGCTAAAACACTGGCAGAACATCACTGGCGCTACAGAAAGCAAAGCGGTCCGTTAGTCACGGTCCAATGCAAACACAATCTGCAATTCTGCAGAAGCAAAACCCGTAAAGGAAGCACGCAGAGAACAGACACCACGCAAAGAAGTTAGTACCATAATAGCATTTCATGCAAGAAGTAGTAAAAAGAACACAGCATTCTGCCATACAGATCCATTTGCACAGAGCAGTAAGTATACTTGCAAAGAAATCACTCCCTTAGAAGATTTAAATCAGTGCTTCCAAGCAAAACTTCGAGTTGTTCAAAGAACGTGCTTCCTCTTCATGCTACGCTGAAGCAGGGTCAGCCCACAGCTGCCATTACAAGGCTTAACGTTGGAAAGGTCTTGTCCTCCACAAGTGGAAGAGCACTGGATTTACTTTCACAACTCTATTAAAAATGGCTTTTAAAGGTATCTGTTGGCACACGGAAAGAGGCAGGTGGGCTCATATATAGATTTATATAAAGTAATATTATACAGAACAGAAACCGTATTTTTATAAGGATTTATATGTAAATCTGGGATGCTCTAACCAGGGACCAATTTTCATCAACATGCCAGAATACAACTGTCTTGGCCAAAGACATTGAAAGGTTTAATTGAATTAATTTAACTGAATAAACAGCTATTTTTCATGAGTAAAGGTGACAGAAGCCTGCAATAGAGGAGTCTTCTCTTCTGCGCTGGTTTCAGGCTTGGCGCAAGCATCTCCCGCTGGGGCAGGTAGAACGTTACACTACTTCCCTCGAGTTAAATACCCAACTGGACCCAGAGGTCTTCTGCTTTCTCTTACTCTGTTTTCAAACTGATTCGGAAACAACAAAAATGGTGTTAGACAAATGGCTCTGCGGAAATTTGCACAGTGACAAAGAGACCGTGATTATATTAGCAACTTTAGTACAGACTATTATACTACTTCTGATTTATGTAAAAAGCTTTTGCATTCAAAGCTTTATTCTGCAGCTTTTGCAATTATCTGTACATGTGTATGCTTTCATGTAAAACAAAGCAAAGGTCTTTCTTTAATTTTCCCCTTCGTTTTATCCTTTGCTGTAAAGAGAAAGGTTACAATTCACTCAACTGCTCATTTCTCTACCAGGCTTACGAGGTACAAATGACCTAGTTTCCTTGCCAGGAACCAGCAGCAGCACACTTGCCTGGCATGGCAAATCAGTGTGTCTTGCTACACCAAGGGAAAAGTTAAAACTGTATTGATACAAATTTTAAAAATACAAATAAAATCTGTGCATTCCTATTAATTTCTGTATTGCATCCATCAAAAAAATCAGTGCCTGTACAAAGATCTGTAAAATTACAATCAACTCGAGCCTGTAGTTTCTACAGCCTTCATCTTGGATTCTGGAACAGGTTCAATCATAATTAATCAGGCTTAATGATAATCTTATTATACAAAAGACTTTAAAAAAAAAAAAAATAATCCCAAAGTGCTTTATGAAGTAACATTTCTATTGACATGGAATAATATATCAATTACAGAAATTCAATCACCTCCCAGCTGAGATTTAGCAGGTTTTTGCTTAAGGGAACCAGACAAAGAAATACAAATCAACAGACTGAATTCTTTTATTTTTGCCAGCTGCTATTTTGCAGCATCATTATGGGGTGCTGAGCAGGGCTATTCGGAGGAGTGCTGCTCCACGACCAGAGCCCGGCCTGAGATGCTTTGGACCCAGAATAAGCTCAGTATTTGTGGGAGAAGGATTTACTTTTGTTCTCTTATTTTTCAAATAGCCATGAAACTGCATCCTGGCTTGAGGAATAAAGTTACCAGGCCCTCTTGTCCTGCACTAACTTGCCTATTTTATGGCACCCAGGACTTCCATTTTGAATGTTGTTCTTTTAAGCACAGTCTCTTGCACGGGTTTAAATGTCTGGCACAAGACAGTCAAAAGAGTTCTTTGTTCTAGTTTGCTGCCAAAAGGTTTGGATTTGGGCTGGTTATCGTTTGTTTCATCCATACTAATGACATGCTTTAGACAAACATTTGGCAATGCATTCTTGGCTCAAGAAACCCGTTTTCTCGAGGAAATATCTTTCTATATTGCTAAACGAATATGAAAAAAAGAGGATCCCTGTATGGAAAAGGTGGAAAACTACTGTCCCAGTTACAAAATAAAATGCAACTTGGACACGTTGGACTATAGAGAAAAAAAAAAAAAAAAGTACAGCACAAGTGAAGCAAGGAAAGGCAAAACACCATATTCAAGAAATACCCAGGTTTCCCACAGTGAGAAAATGTGTGTGCTGTGGAGTTAAACAAATCACCTGTGCCCCCGGGGCTATTTCCAACAGTACTAAACGAGAGCTTCACCAAACCACCTTGTGACTGTGGTCCTGCTGTACTCTTCTCCAACCTGTAAAACATGATTTCCCACACAAGTAAGCTCAAGTTTGTATTAGGCTAAATATTTTTTTGCCCTAGGAACTTTACAGCCTTCTGCCTGCTTCCGGGATCTGTTCAGATCCTCTTTAATCAAATAGAAAATTAAGTTTTATGCGCTATCTCTTGTCCCCTGCAGTAGCACACCTCGAGAAGATTCTGCATCTTTTGTTTTTAAATGAAACAAGTTGCTTTGATTTTAAGGAAGACAAGGGACTTTCTTAACTCTTGCAGCAAGCCTCCCACAGCAGACAGAGCCCCAGGATTGCTGATACCGTTCCCACAAACACATTGCGATAAGGCTCCTCTGGAGCCCCACAAGCACCCAGTAACTGCATCTCAGGCAGCAATAATCTGCTGTAATTTCTTAAGTTGAGCATCAACAGATGTTTAATCAGGGCTGAGGTTTATCATCAATAAATTTGTCATGCGTGCTTAGTTTTGCTTCTAATTAGGGATGCATAAACTCCCATTGCCTAATTTCAAATTCCCTTTGATCACACAGTTTAAAAGTTCAGCTTGGCTGAGAATTACTGCTTTATTTGTCAGGATAATTCTTTTACGGAGTTTTGAGACAAAACTGAAGAAAAGAGCAACAAAAGAGTTAACGATAAGCAATACAAGAAAAGAAAGAAAAAAATAAGAGAGAAAGTGAAAAACAAAGCAATTCGAAAGGGAAGAAGGAGGGGAGCAGGGGAATGTGACAAATGCATAGCAAGGCATGTAAACTATTTCATCCCAGCCTAGCTTTTGTGAGATCAGACATGGAAATCCTCTATTTTAATATACTGCCCAGGTATGTGGGGTGGAGGAAGCAAAAGGGGAGGAGAGGTGAGGATGTGTTTATAGTCTGTGCGCAGGATAAAAGACAAAGGGAAACACAGATTTGAACTATAAAGTGTACCAATTATTGAATTCAATTTTGCCAACTCTCCAAACACAAACTTTAATGTTTCTCCTAACATTTAAGAGCTTTCCAAGCTGTGTTTATTGTTGTCTACCTCTCATCTGAATGGAAGTACTCTGACAGTCAGGTCTTGTAGCACCTCACCCAGACAGACCACAGAGCTTTACAAGTGACAAATACAACAGTATTTCCAAATTGATCCCAGACTGACCCTTTGACTGAATTAGACTACATCTGAACTCCTGCCTGGGCTAAAGACAATGTATATCACCTGAAAAATGTAGAATTGTGGATTTGCAAAAGTCAGCTTAAATCCTGCAACCACAAATAAAATATGAACATTACAGTGAATATTACAAACCTGGACCTTAGCTAAAGGAATTGCCAGGCTGACAGACAAGGCTGCTACCCATGCACGTGCGCCTTCAGCTCCAGCGGCTCTTAATCCAGCTCTGAGAAGCAGCTGTCCAGAAGACACACATACTGCTGCTCTGTTCTGCTCTCAGGAGGTGCCAGCAGCTCCACGTTATCCAATCTTTCCCCTCTTTTTTTTTTTTTTTCCCCTACAGTCATTTAGAAAGAAAGCTATCCCTAGGCCAGGTCAATATCCATGAGCAATTCTCCAAGCCTTCTCTGTATTCTCTTCAACTTAAGGGGGGGGGGGGGGGGAAGGCAGTGGAAACATACAGTGTGGGCCACGTAGCATAAATCTGCATCTCCTTAAAATCAGCAGTCATGAACAGACAAGCAATCCAATCTTTCCAACCACGCAGACTGAACTAAATTCCCGAGCAAGGGTCCACTAATGAAAATGACCCATCCTCAATTTTCCCAAGATTAATACTGGGACAGATTTCAAACACAGGTGGACTTGCCAACACATATACTGCAACACCACTATCATGGATTTTATCAGGGGATCTCAGTTGTTATACCAAGAATGTGCATAAATCCTTGAGTTACACACACACACATATCTATAAGCAGAACAGCTGTAAGACTTATTTTAAACATCTGCTAAGCAGATGATTCCCAGGTCCTCAGCAAGTAAAAGAAAAATCATTCCCCTTCATTTCGCTTCTGTAGATTTTTTGCCCTTTACTAGTTGTCCAGAAGGAGACTAATAGACTATATTGCATTAAAATAGACAAGGTAGACTAGGTTTATCGGGGGGGTGGTGGTTTGGTTTTGGGTTTTTTTTTTTTTTTGATTCATTTTTACTAAAAAATAAAACACACAAAAATACTGGCACTGAATTTGAGGTTTCAAAATTTCCCCATAAAATTCTAAGTTCTTCAGACTTTATACTGCTCATCAGAAAAGGTAATTTCAAAGAGCAAAATACAGCACCGAGTAGTCAGGATGGCAAGGTCATCCCACAGTTTGCCATCTCCCAGCTCCAACAGTGAAGCCAGCAGACCCAGTGCACCTCAGGTGCCTCTGCCTGGCAGGTCTGCAGAGACCTCCATGGCTACTGCCAACACCCCCATGTCTGCACCTTGGATGCTGAGCACGTTTAAGTGCAAAGTATTTGGGGGGAATTACATCAGGTGCCATGATTTGGTACTTTCCAACCAGGAAAAAACAAAACACAAACAGAAAAAAAAAAATCCATCAGGAAATACTCAATTTTCGCTTCAGTCAATCCAGTATAATTGCCAAATCCTTGGACCATAACCCGACGTGTCAGATTGAAAACACTTCTGTTAAATGTCTGTGCACACTGTGTCTCCTTTAATCATCACGAATGGCATTAAGAGAAGAGAAACAAGAATGTCAAGTGTCTCAGAGAAAGTCACTTGAACCACTAATGCCAGGTCACAGCCACATAAAGCAAAACCGCTTCCCGGGACTGAGGGCCTCAATGCAGACACTTTGCTGAGCAGCACAAACCAGCTGCTTGATAACTAGAAAAAGAAATACAAGTAAGTTACCTTGGAAAACAAGGAAGTCACAGCCACAGATTAATGTCTTCCACTGGGAGAAGAAACATAGTTCATGTGCTAGCTACTTAAGTTGCATTACTTCAAAGATAATATCAATAAAATGTTAGATCAATCTTAAAGCTTCTGATTAAAAACACCAGTGAGGCACATTACTTCCGAAATCACGATGTAATTGCTCACATTGCTTAGGCACAGTACCTTAGAAATATGTTCAGCAGAGGTAACAAAAAAGACATGAAGAGATCAAAAACTGCAACAAAATAAGTTATTTGGCAGGAGGGGGATTACTTCATATAAAATTATGCGGTTTACTCACAAACCAGCCACCAGACCTTTCTAGACATCTATAAGCCTCCTAAATATTACATAGGTTGAACTGGAACAGCTAACTGCAACCCATCTCATAGTTCCCGCTCTCTAATTATCAATTGCTTCTTAGGATGAACAGCAGTGATGAACCAGTACATGTGTACAAAAGCACTGCTGAGATAAACACCGTATGGCCGCAGAGCTGGGGGCGTACATGCCTCCAGGATCTGTCTCAAAGGGACTGAGCCCCACTCACCCCAGCACCTGAGAGCCTTCTGGCACTCGCCCCAAATTCAGCAGCTGATGGTGTGAGTCCAGGTTGATAAAAACCATCACCCAGAACCCTTTACAACGCAGTATTTTATTGACTTAAGAAATATTATGACAGCAACATTTTCTGGCTCCTCTGTCTACTCTGTTTTCTATGCACACAAAAATACACACAGGAGACGTGTGCTAACACCGGATTTTAATCCTCTGGCTCATCATGCCATTGCTGTACAGTGAGTTCAGCTCTGCATTGGTACC
Source organism: Charadrius vociferus (assembly GCF_000708025.1). Lineage (NCBI taxonomy): Eukaryota > Metazoa > Chordata > Aves > Charadriiformes > Charadriidae > Charadrius > Charadrius vociferus. The sequence goes on along the minus strand of NW_009649485.1, from coordinate 214,978 downwards.
AACACAGCAAACTTCACAACACAGCTTGGCTTGCACAGGCAAGTACATGTTCAAGAACATTTTGCGTTGACAAAGCTGCGTCTGAACTAATTACGTATTTGTAATTACTGTCAATATTGTGGTAGAGTCTGCAAAGGCACCAGGACTTCACCACACAAATAGATCGCAAAAACCCTGCCCTTCCAAAGAGCTTAACAGTGTAAGAATAAACCCTTCCGAGTGTCTTCATTCTCACCATTAACCTCTCATTCAACAAGAGTACCATTTCTAATAACAGTTCATTAGAAGGTGATTATGATCATGGTTTTATCTTCTGCATGGTTTTGTTCAAAGCCTTTATAAAAAAGTCTCCCCTCAATTACTTTTTTCCAATTGGAAAAGCCCAAGTAGAGCATATAAGCATTTCTGATCATATAAGCATTTCCGATCCACACACCTAAAATTTTACAAGTACCATATGAGAACATTTTTGAAACAAATTGTTCCGAATTTTACTCTTTTTCTAGATCAACAAAGGAATACAGAATTTATAATGCAAGACCACTCACCTTTTCATCTTTAAGCATCAAGTGTCATCTGGTGGCTTGACACAGAACTGCACTGAAAGTAACCTCTCCTTACAGCAAATTTTACTAGGGAAGTAAAAATAAACAAACTAAGCAGAGATAATATTTACCTATGACCTCGGAGAGGCAAACAAGAGTACAAACCTCTATCAGGTGCGGATGTTTAGAAGAAGACCAGCCATAAGACTCTCATAACACATCTACAGATCTGATGGACTTACCTCCCTGATGCTTAGGAAACTCCAGTTATTTATGACATACCCTCTGAAAGCTACTAAAAAGCATTCAGAAAGCTACTAAAAAGTTGTATGTCTCCAGCAAAGACATTAAAAAAAAAAACCCTTAGTGAAATTACTTACTTTTTTTTAAAAAATGTAATCTGAGATCCATAAGTAATTACCTGAACCTGGAACTGGAGATTTAAAGGAAAACAGTCACCTTTGGTGACAGGTTGAACTGTTTTCTCTCATGGGGAAAAAGAATAAAAAATCAGATGCCTTAATCAAGGCCAACGAGTATGTCGCAGTGCTTTAAATAAAAGAGTAAATGCAAACTAGAAACCAAACTCCTTATTTCTTTCGGTGCCTTTTCAACACACATTCTGGTCTCCCCTCTCTAAACCAAGATTAACTACCTGTGACATTATGATTTCAAAAAATATACATCTCCTTTCTTATCACTGAAGAGAAGTAGGAGACAGAGCCAAGAAGTGGGACTACAACAAACTCCTAATGAAACTATAGAGGGAAAAAAAAAAAAAGAAAAAAAAAAGATCTTTGCCAGGATCACCACTAAAATACTAACTTCTATCAGTTTTAATGCTTTCATTCTAAAAGTAACTCCCCCCCGCAAATGTATTACCTTAAAGACACCAATTTTGAACTGTGTTATTTAGCAAACTTGATAAGCAAACCATGGGGCAGACACCTTTGGGAAACACTCGAGTTTCTAGGAAGAAGAAGAAGGGTGTTAATCAAGTTACATTGTAAAAAATCAGCAGTATCTTCCCAGCCTTTCAAACGATTTCATCACTTGCTATGGAAGATCATGGCTATCGATGGCGCTGAAGTAACTTTTAACTGTTTGAAACCACTGCAAAAATCTGATCACTGGAGAAGGCTACACAGCCTCCACAACACGGTTCTGTTTGGCAAGATCTACAGAAGTTAGACTCCATCAAGTTCAAGTATTAATCTGAAGCTAACTTGATGAGCAAAGTACACCTTTTGGATACAGAATCAATGCACGCTCTGATGCTCCCTTCCTGTGCGGGGTCAAAGGTTTGAACACTGGCCAAGACTCAATTTGAGCTTTGGAGCATGGTCCCGCCAAGCCGGCCGACCAGCCCCACTGTGCAGGGTTTCAGGGGGGCTGATGATGGATATTGTCACCATTCTCATTTTAGTTCTGACCAAAGAGCTCTAGTCAGAGCAAGTCTCCCAACTCGCCTTACCCTACTGTGTTTTGGTTTGTAGCTCAGCACAGTCTCGGAGCATCTGACCGATTCCTCCCTTTGGAGGAAATGAAATTAAAAGAGGCATTCAAGGAGTGCTTCTACCACACAATGGCAGCTAACGGTCATTTGGTCCACAGGGCCAAACTAGAGCTGATTTAACGTAAGAGCCCTTCAAACACACACAGGGCAGATGTAGGGTCCTCAGCACCAGCTTCCTTCCATAGATCCACTTCCACAGGCTGTGCTTATTGCCGATGTAGACTTAGCCGACATGAGCTATTTTTCCTTTCTTTGATATTATTAACCTAAAAATAAATGTTTTACCTAAGCAAAACCTATTGCTAATCATTAAAAAACTAAGAATACATCCTAACAAGGACAATACCAAATGTAACTGCTTCCCTCTCCTGAACCAGGAACAAAAATACTCCGAGTGGTTTAAATGCCTACTGTACTAGCCAAATCCAGTCTTCTCCCAAATCTGACACAAGAGAGAAGCCAACTACTGCGGCATTTTTTTTAAACAGAGTCCAGGCTATTCAGGAGGAGGTGAGAGCAAGCTTCTCAGCAGGGATGTCTACCAGGCAGCACCCACTGGAAAAATGTTTGTTAGGGACTGCTCACCTCCACATCCCAACTCACGGTTGCCGTTGATAGATGCTGATGCCACGGACAGAGAGCTGATCCATCCAGCTGCAAGAGAGACTATGTGTTTACACACTCTAAATCAAGTTGAACCCTTAAAGATTATCCAAAACACCAACAGACCCAGTTCTTCATACAAAGAGCTGCCTCACGGGTAACAAGCTAGCCTAGATCCAACCCAAGCCTTTGGGCAGCCTTAAAGCTGAACCTCCAAAGTCCAGCAGTGTTTTCCAGTCAGTTCAAATAATCTAATCTTCTTTTTTTTCAGATTCCAAATAAAGTCCTCAACTGCCCCAGATGAAGTAAGGAAGAGACAAAAAGCTTCAACAGATCAGAGGAAATAAAGCCAATCCTCTTCTCAACTTTCTCAAGAGCTGTCAGAAGTCCAACTGGGCTGACAAAGACCAAAAAGCATTACCTCAAGGCTCAATTCAAAGGTAGCTGATTCCTAGTCAGATTAAAGTGCAAGTACTGTATACTAACATCTAAAGGTTCAGTTGTTTAAATTATACAGTCTAAGTCAGTACGTGAAACAGGACAAGTTTCTGGTTCTCCTGATTAAAAATTGTCAAGCAACCAAGTGCAAAACACGGTCTGCTTAACTGCACAAAAAGCTGAAACAATAGTCACATGAGCAGCACCTTACCTCCCAGTGACCTCCCAGTTTTATGCCCAGCTGTTTTGGGTGAAGTCTAAAAATACTTACGGTAACTAAGGAGGTTAAAATACTTATTAAAAAACATAAAAAAGTAATAATAATCAGTATACTGCCCCATGCCTGTACTCCTGGTGCTCCGAGGTGAAGATACAGTCTTGCTATTAGACCTACGAGGACAAAAAGCTCCTAAGTCTGCATAGATGGTAAGAGGAGCCCTCCTCCACGAACTCCAGTGCAACGGCGGTGCCAGAATCAAGTTGTGTTACAGCTCAAGGCCCCAGAATGTCTTAATGCAGTGCCAAGTAAAGCCACTTCAATGCGGTATCTTCATACCCCATTAGGGATTGCAAACCCTGTGTTTAGGGGGATGGAAAGAAGCTGAGAGATTTACGAGAATTAGCATGGCTATATCTAGAGTTTCCTACAACACCCACTTTTTCCAGTAGCGGAGATCTGTGGTCTGCTGAGGACTCAATTAAACGCCAGTTTATTCAATACAAACAGGCAGAACTCCACCACTGCACCAGCTTCCATCTACAGAAATCTCCTGACATACATCTTACAGATTCCTTAAACACACCTCTTTCTAGTGTTGCCTTTATTGTTGGTGCCAAGTATGCTGTCTGCCAGCACAGTAGTAACTCAGGCTTGCAATGTTGGTGGGGGGAGCATTCCTAACGATATTAACAATTAGGAGTTTCCTGCAACACCAGCAGAGCACTGGTGAACAGCTGCAGAAATGTAGAAAATGCTTTTCTTCTCTTAGACTTGATTAGCCATTTTAAGATGCCAAGACAATCTCTGCTACCACTGCAAGACACCCAGAACTGCTGCAGAGGAGTTAACGGTTTAGAGTATTCCCCATTGAAGACAACTATTGAAAAGCTCCTTTCTTTGACAAGAACTCAAATCCCTCCACTTCTCAGAATCCAGCATCTTACTTTTCCCACTGCCCTCATAAATGTATACGTAACCACATATATAAGTATATATATAGCCACCGATCGTAAAATATCTTATATTCACCCCGGGAATGACAGATACCTTTGACTGCCGCAAATTCTCCTTGTCTCCCAAGATCAACGAAATACAGTCTTTCTAGATGTACCCATGTTCTTCATAAGCAGAACTGCAAATGGAGATTCTTCAGCTAATTTCCACTCTAATGAACTCGCACCCAACTGACAAAGAGGAAAATGTAGGGGAGAAAAATAAAAAAGTTTTGTTCCTACTTTTATTTTCCCATTGGAACAGAGGGGTGTAGCAGACAGTAAAGAGACATTTGACCCTGTCATTTCCTGCTCTTATTGACCAACGTCCGTCATGCCACCTAAATGATAAAACCTGTATCCAGCCTGACATTAGAGAGTGGAAAAGATAGTACAAAAACAACTTGTGATAGCCTGTTTTTTTTCCTAATGATACTGATATATGGAAGAAAATCATTAACTGTTAAGCACCATAGATCTTAAACACTGGCATTACTTTACAATCTGTATCCTCAAAGACTTTTTAAAATAATCTAAGGACATATGAACATAAAGGAGAGAAAACCCATGCCATGACTTGCAGGGAACTCTAAGTTTGGTTCGGATAGATCTCTGAGCATACTTACAACCTAAACCTGAGCAAAATATATACCAATTTTCTTAAAAGCTAGATATAACTGCAAGGGGAAATACTGTATCCCCCTGAACTCAGAAGAATCTTTTTCTTCCCTGACAAGACACTGGTAAATATTTTACCTTCTGCTGGACCAGGTCTGCTTAGTCTGCCTACAGCGCTAAAAACTGAGTATCAGTGCTTGTTTTTGAAACGTCATCCTAAAAACCATGAAACTAAGCATGACTGTGCAGAGAGTAGAAACCATTTCACTGTTTATAATAGTCCTGGGTACGTGATATAAGACTACAGCGTGCCCTAACTTATAAACATCGCACTTTTAATAGTGGGTTAGCCAACCTGAATTCAGAAGATAATGTTCCTTTTCTAGTGACAAATCCATCCAAGGATCTGGCAACATATAATGCAAACCATAGCTGAGCTCATGTTGCCAAGGATTTGCTGTTTGCCTCAACTGGGATGGAGGTATCTCATCACGTGTACAACAGATGATGTTATTTTCGAAGGCCTTCTTAAAAAACAAACACACACAAACAAAAAAAAAACCAACCCCCACCCACAAAACAGTACTCGTAATGAAGATTTTGCTGTCTTTCCAGCCAGCAGAGCCTGAAGCTACCCTGGCCATACCTCAGCCCAGTTTACATGTTCAGCCCCAAAGAGCCAGGTCCTGACTATCTACAAGTTGGCTTAGCAGAAGACAGGTTAAAGAGCGCTCCTAAATTTGGAGTCTAGCAAAAAGAAACTATTAAAATTTAAAGAAAAACAGTTATTTTTACAGGGTCAGTATGACAGAAGTTGAGGGAAGGAAGAAACTGTAAGTGTTTGCATTAACCTTCTGGAAAAGTCACAATGCCAGGAATGGATTCAGAAGCAGGTCTGCCTGATGGAGTGTGAATCTGTTTGGACCAAATATTTAGAAGAAAATTGTCAGTGCTGAAAAACAGCCCAGAAGGAAGTCCGTCATATTCCTGAGTGCTCTCAAGAAGGGATCGTGCTGCAATTCATAGATTAAAAAAAAAAAACAAACTACAAAACAAAATCCAAACCAGAAAACATGCGAGATTTAATTTCAATAGTCAACAAAACCTGATAATGCATTTAACTTGATTTTTAGCTCTTATATCCAGACAACACGGAGAACAGATTTAATAAGTGGGCCTGAAGAGAGACCATCAACACTGACCCATTTTGACCAGCTCCAAATAAGAGACCAGATATGTTGATATCTTTACTTAATATGCTACATATTTCAGCCAGGGCACAGCACCAAATACTGTCATTATCTAACTTCTGTGAAGACTTTTAAGCTCTCTAAAATTCTGCTTGTAGAAATCTACAGCTAAGTCTATGCTACAAACCCTACATAAATCACACTTTATCATGACTTCCATTAAATAAACATAAAAATAACAATGCAGAAAAAGCCCAGACTTCCAGTTTTTGTTGTTTTTTTGTTTAAACAAGCTAGCTCAAATCCTGCAATTGTGAGATCTGGCATGGAGCTCTTAAAAATACATTTAACATATTTTAAAAGGAGGGGGGAAAAAAAATAAAATCAGATAGAAGTTTAATCCAAGCATCAATACCAGCAAGTTTAAATGAAGACTCAAGATGTACACACTAGCTGGGTGCAGGGAGTGGGGACAAATTCAGAGTCAGTTGAAGCATCAGCTAAAGACACACCACCACTTTTTCATCACTAAAACTCAAAAGCAATAAAAATAAGAGCCAAAACAAGAAAGCATAACAATCCACATCCAGTTTCTGCATATTCCTAACTTAGAAAAATCAAGCCTATTTGCTAAATCCAGTCCTTATGAAGAAAAATCTTGTGAATCACATTTTTATTATTTTGGACATAACATAAAGCATTAATTACGCATTCATTCAATACACACATTTCCACGAGTCTATTACCCGGCCATAACATCACCTAAAAATAGATATAATAAAGAAGCAGCATTTTAAGCAGAACTCTGCATATATAAATCTAACAGTAATTTGAACATCGTCACCAATATTTCCAGTCCAGGCTCCCTTTTGGATTTTTCAAGCAGATTCCCTTTCTCTCTCAGCATGCAATAGGGCTGATGGGATCAAGTCTGTTTACCCACTGATGTTATCAGACATCCAAGAAGAATCAATACCCATGCAAAGTACTGCTTCCTTCGCTGTTCAGACAAGGCTTTATCTTGCTCCATCCTTTGGTAATCCCTTTAAGTGTGACCTCCCCTCAATACCTGGCAGCAGAGGCATCAGAGGTAAAAATGTAAAATTTCTTTCGGTCATGTCTTTTAACACCAAAGTTACTGAAAAACTGAAGACCAGACCGCTCTGCATACTCTGCTTCTAAGTGAAATAAATGACAGTCTTCTCTTTTACATCATTATACCAGACTGAAAAATAATGATTTTGATTTTAAGGTCTGCCATATGTGTTTTCAGTGAGAGGACACCACTGCAGTCACAATCATCAATTAAAAAAAAAAAAAAACAAAAAAAACCACCCACCACCAGATTTTCAAGTCTTAAAAAAAAAATAAACAAACAAAACCAAAATGGAAGTTACAGAATTGAGTTACATTTGAATTGCTCCCCTTTTATAATTGTGTTACCTTTGAAAATCCTTTACCAACATTTTAAAAAAAACTTCAGTTATATACCACAAAAAAGTATTTTAAAGCCTTCAGTGCAAATGAGGATTTTGCAGAATTTTTAGAAAATAAGGCACGTGACGTTTAGACATCTTTAATGCATTTTAAAAGATAGATAAATATGGAGATATTGATTTACTAATCAAATGGCTATTAGATGAAGCCTCATCTTTTTTTTCCCCACTACATAGTGAAATTAAAAAAAAGACACCCATGTTTTCAGTGCGCAGCTTTCCTTGGTAGGGCGCCTGAGGGATTCCCCATAGGATGTACAGTTCTAGGGAATGACAACAATGATTGATTTCATTATTCAACATATCGCCACACCCAGAATTCTCCAAGCTTCACCCAGTCGACTTGCTCAAAAGTCTGATTTAATATATAAGATCATTTTTTTCCATCGCAAGATAGCGGAACATGAATTCGGGGGGGGGGGAACAACAAAACAAAACCAAAAACAGGAGCACAATAATGCAGTTATCAAAACTGCATGCATATGATCTATCTAAACCTCAAGGTTTGGGATTTAAAACCAGAAGTTTCAGAGGGCTGGAAGTACAAACATGCATTTTTACAATCTGGCCACCAGAAGGATTTGAAGATCAATGCTAAGATAGCCTATAACTGTAGCAACTTGGCTTTTATTAATTTTTATTACAGACTGTCAGCCAAGCAGATGCCACAACAGAAACACATCTTGGAGAGAGATGTCATCAGGAATAGCCTGAAGGTACCACAGAAATACAAGACTTCAGGAGAGGTGAGAGACCAAGAACAGCAAGAAATGGAAAAAGCAAGTGGGAGGCAGATGCTGAGCCTCACTGGGAGCACACAAGGGTTCCTCAGTCATCCTGGAGTGGGACAAAGAGGTGACCAGGGTTGAAAAGGAGTTTGAGGTTCATCCAATGAAGCTGACGGAATAAATCAGGAAGCGGGAGCCAGGATAATTCAATGTGTTTGGCAGATTTGTAATAGACTCTTAGAGGCCTGTGTGGTTGGGAGACCCAAGCAACATCGGTGCAAAAGCAGAGAGAGTGGAAATCAAATAGCCAAGTTTAAAACCTGTGCTCTCACAGTTTAGGATCTTCAAGCACATTTCACTGAGCCATTCCCAAATTACAGGTACCACCTACAGCCCTTGGGTTTCTGACCCTTAATCGAACAGAAAACAAAACATCTGCTGCCGTAGCTAACCATCAAGCACCATCCTGCTCAATTTTCAACAGTGATTTTGTTTGAAACGAAACTGAACAGGGAGGATGGAGAGAAAAGGGAGACCAAAACAGTGCATGCCGTGCTCCAGTTGGAGCCAGCTTATCTGCAGCTTTCTTACTGCTTTGGGAGAGTCAGCTTAAATTCAAGATGCAACATTGTGCCTGCACGCGCAGCAGCACAGCAGAACATCCCCCACCTCCCCGCATTTATTTTAAAAGACAGTTTAACACTTTGAACAGATGAGTAAAACAGTGGCACTGCTCTGTACCTATTTTCCCAACAAGCAGAAACGAACTTTTTTTTTTTTTTATTAAATGTGCACCAACAACGCTAAATAATGTTACCATCCATACCATAAGAACATTTCTGTTTCAGAGGCCATGAGTTCAGCAAGTTTATGAACCTTCCTGCTTAAAACACAATCCAATTTTTAAACAATTTGGGGCAGGGCAGGGAGGGGGGAGAGTGTAATAAAAATAAAGCCACTGCTTGATGCCAGCTACTCCCTAACCATTTGCTACAAAGTTTTTCCATGGGTGAAGCAGCAGCCCTTTGCTGGGAGCAGAGCTTGAACCCTGGACTAGATGGACTATTAACACAACAGCTCCTTTACCCTCGAAATTTGGTTCCACAGTTTCTTTGTCCTGACAAGAGGATTAGCAATTTTTTAAAATAACTTTTGGGATTTGCACGGTCTGGGAAATGAAAAAAAAAAAAAAAAAAAAAAAAAAAAAAAAAAAAAAAAAAAAAAAAAAAATCAGACTATCCTTTCAAGTGAACAAGAAAAGCATCTGTTCTCCATTCCAAGTGAAGCAACTTTTTCAACTGCACAACCATCAAAATCAAGCAGCCATAACTCAGATCAACGACCCAATTCCAACCACTCCAGACAGTATGGATGAGACAGGCTTTTTTTATTATTCTTTTTTTTATTTTACTATTTTGAGTAAATCTTACTCTCCTCTAGCTGTGAACACTTGCACCTCCATTAGCAAACTACGAATGGCAAGGCAAGACATGTATTTGCTTAAGTTGAAAAAAAAATTAAGAAATTAATATCTCAACTGTGTAATAATTAGGGGGGGGGCTGTTCCCCCCAACTTTAATATTTGGCTCTGCATTTTTAAAGCCGAGAAACAGGCTGTAAGGATTTCAATAGCAATTAGTAAAAGAGATCCAGGAGGGCTCAGCAGGCAGCACTGTTTGTTCCTCCATGGGAAACTTCACCAGGAGCTAAGGGCTGCAGCAGCCAGCCGGCAGGAGCGATGCACTGAGATGCCACACCTGGCTCCAACCGGAAATTGGAACTGCTGCGATTTTCCTCCAGGCAAAATCCATTCACTCCCAATCTGAGGCTTTGCAGATATTCAACAAACAGGGAAAAAATTTAAATAGAAAAACCATATATGCTACAGCAATGCAAAGCTTAACAGTTCCAACATGTAGCTACACGCTGCTACAGCCTGGGGGCTAGACCTTTAATCAAGGTAAGCTATTGTAGATTCAGCCACTGCTCCAGTAGAACTGCATCAACCAACAGTACAGATTTAGCTGCTGGGGCACAATCCCTTTTTCTGACAAATTCAAGAGGGACTACAATAGACAGCTTGCGCTGGCTTCATGTGTTCAGCTCTCCTATGCAAGCACCTGCTCTGCTGGCCTCCAAGCAGCTTGCTGACGGCAACACTGCAGCTGCAGTATTTAGCCCAGGGGCCAGGTGACTACCACAGGGCTCCAAACATAGCCCCAAGCGCAGCCACAGAGACGAGCTGGGGAGAGCAAGCTACATCCGTGTTCAGCCTGTGCTGAGAACTGCCACAAGAAACCTGATTATTTCTCCCACAAAGGGTGTGAAAATTGAGTTCACTGTCCTCCCCTTTCTTTCCTAGGAACGGGGCAGCCAGCACAGGGCACACTGTTGGATGACTAAAACACAGGAGGCTGAGACCTGCTGGTATTTTCATCCATTGGTTTTGAGGGAGATCACTCCCTCTTTTGCCTAATTTATTCAGTTCTCTGTTGTTCTCTACCCTGGAGAACCTTCCATTTATTTCTGCAGTGTCCACACGTTATTTTCAAACAGCATTTTGTACATGTTTTCTCTTTTACAAATTTCAGATTTCTGAACTAATTTTGACTTCAAAACCCTCTTTCTTCAAAATCTCTTCCTACACCCCTTTCCATGTTTATTCATTGTACTCACCACTTTTTCCTCCTTCCTCATCTCAGTCTTCCTTTCTACTACTCCATGCACTTCAGTTTTTACGCAGACATTTTTACTCAGCATTTGAAGGCGTGGGTGAAATTGAGACCACAAGCACCCAGCAGATGTATAGCGCCAGTGGCAGGAAATACAGCACCTCTGCAAATCTCATTCTGGAATACAGCAATGTTTGTGGAGCAACAACCAAAATACACCGAACAGGTGATTTCCTCCAAACATGGTAAAAACGTATTTGGAGGCTTCTTCTGGTTTCCTTTCCTCACTCCTTCCCCAGCCCCGATGTTTGGTACAGTAACTTTCACCCTGTTCCAACCTCAAGGCCCAAAATGATTGCTGAAGTAGCAAGAATCTCATGAATGTAAATATTTGCTCAGGGTTAAGTTACCAAGAGAGAATTTCTGCTCAGAGCCTGCAAGCTCAAAAAGAATAAAAAGAGGCCAAGAGTTTAAGAAAACTAGAGCCCAGTGTTAAATTCCTTCATTATAGTCAGACACCTGCCTGCTTTTCAGAAGTTTAAAATAAACAGAAGAAACCTCTGACATCCAAGCAATATTTAGATATCTTCCTGCCGTCCAAAAAACACTGGGACTACTAAGGCTCTTTGGACTTTCAGTCTTTATTATGAAGGCTGGTAGCCTCCAAAAACCTCCATCCAGACTGCCATGACGATGCGTTACAGATGCGTATGCTGCATGCTTTCGCTGTATCCAAACACTGCCTCCAAAGGACTTTTTAGGCTTCCAGTAACAGGCTGACATCTATCCAAAGTTTCACTGGTTTAGCCTTTCACATTAATTAACCAGCTGAACGAGTACCATAAATTAACAGTAGAGGTAGCTACACTTAAAGCAGTGACTCTGTATACTTCAGCAACAGAATACTCAAAATGCTTGAAGAGAGGAAAATGGCAAATATAATGCAAAATTTATGCATTCAGCAGTCCAGCATAAAAATATCCCCTCCTTGAATCTTTATTGAGCCAAAGAATTTCTAAGAAGCAACATCAAATCAATCTCTGAAGAAATTCAAGAACTAGAACTATCTTTCAAAAGGAGATGCTTCAGCATTTTAAAATATAATTTCAGTAATATAATTATTCATGGCCATACTGAAATTCACAAGGACCTACCATGTTTAGCAGGTCCTTGCTTCTCACAGCAGTTGCCAGGGGTCTGCTCCATCCCTCTCTGTTAATGCACTGAAGATTCTGTCATCCCAAGAGATGCCTTTTCCTACTACTAACAAATTTGAAGACCATGGATTGTACATTACTCCATTCACTGTCTGATGACAGCTTCTTACCCAACATCAAGAGCTTGCTTCAGAACAGCAATCAATACTTCCAACACATTTAAACACACCGTGCAATCTGAAAACCTAGAAATGGTTATTCTTGCTTCTAAGAAAACTGAACTCTTTCTAGAAAGAAAGTTGCCAGCACTTAAGAAAAACACAAAAGTTGGTAACACTTGACACATTTCTTCAAGACAAAAAAGCTCCTTCTCCAGGCCATCAATGCCCAACACAAGTACAGAGCGTGATGTACAAAGGTCCGTCTGACCAGCCTCTTGGGGATACCATGAGACAGTAACACCCAGACTTCCCAGTCCCACCACCAATGTACATTCAGGCAGTATCAAGTGTCTTAATGCAGGAGAAAAATGCCATTTCAGCACTTTCACAACTTTTTTATGCTAACAGTTGACTGTCAGAGCGCAATGGGTTTTTGGAGTTCATAACCAAAACACTAATCATACTAAGACAGAGAGAAGAAAGACAGAGGGAGAAAAATATCCTGACAATATCTGAAGGGTCATTCAGACAGCCCAGCTCCGAGGTAGGAACCTTGGCCCTCTGCTAATGGAGCTTCTGGAGGTGACAAGTTGATGAAATCACCTCCCTGAGCCCCCCAAGGACCCTGCAGGGAATCCTGCATGAGATAATTGGGGTTAGGCTATGTAAACAACCTCCTCTCCCCAACCTTCCTGCCCAATTTCCCACCCAGCCCTCCCACAGCAGTCAAATCACTGGCTTTCTGTGCCACACCAGGCTCTTAAGCCTGGCTAAATAATAAGAAAAGTGCAACCCGGAAAACACGGAAGTAGGTAATACCAATAAACTCTGAAATGCAATTGTGTTTCACAGAAAGACCAGAATAGCAACAGAAGTCAGTGACACCAGAAGAAAAAGCAGGGAGAACAGTGTTTTGAGAGGTAGCTGTCTGGGACCACAGAAGCAACGTGCTTTAAATAATGCCATTTAAACTCAGTAACTTAACCCTCAGAAGCCAGGTGATAACTGCACACCCTGGGTATTTCGCGTAGAAGTACATGGTGACTACTGCCAGAAAAAGCAACAGCCATACCAATGAGGGAATGGCTGTCCTTCCATTTAGCACCGCCGGAGAAGACGCATTTCCTCGCTGCATGGGCGGCATAGCATTGTCCCGGTATCAAGGTAAAGCAAACACACTTTGTACTTGAGTACCAGAAACTCCAAACGATAGCCAGTACAGATAAAGTGAAAAGCCACAAACTGCAAAATAAAATTCAAAGACCCATAAAATTTTAAGACATTGCAAAGCGTAAAATGCAAATGCAGTAATACCAAACCTGGCTTTTAGGAGATGGCTGGGAATGGGAGGGGGGAGAGTAAAAGGAGGGGCAAAAAGTTTCACTGGAAGCACTTTCCAGTGTACCTCCACTATTGTTCCACAAACAAAGGCCTTCTCAAATTTCACTACTCATAACCTCCAAACCAGGCAGAGTTCCGTGCCATGACTGACTGACTTCCAATTACCATACGCTCCAGAGAATGCAACACTGATCTGTAAACATCTATTCCCAATTTCACGGTGGATTTTCATGGTGGAGGTCCGGGGTCCTGTGCTTGGGGGAACCAGGCTTGGTGCTCAGTGGGGAGTTAGAAGGGATTGGCAGAGGACAAGAAAATGCAAGACCTGAGAGCTGGTGGTAGGTATGCAGCATGGCTTAAGAGCTGCCACATCGTGGAAAGAACCAACTGAGGAGTTCAGTGATACTCCTTCGTAATTTCTCTCTCCTCTCTCTCACTTGTGCCTTAGTTCACCTTGCCTCAGGCTATCTCAAATTCTGTTTCCACATCTGAAAAATATACACAGTTGTTTGTTTGTTTGTTTTTTTATTTAAAATGAACTTTCAACTAGTTCAGAGAATTTGGAGCAAGAGACATATTTTGCAAGCGGTATCAATATTCATCATTACATAAGAATCGTAAACCAAGGTCTCTCAAGTGAAACATTCATTTTCACATTAAAATTTGATAACGCTGACAAAAATGAATACCACAGTAGTTATTACTACTTTCAAGCTGCCACACTATTTACTGCACTCAGACAAGTTAACATCTACACAATCAATAGCTCAACTCTCTAACACAATATCTGTATCCAGTCCTGGGAGCTAGAAGTATTTATTACTCAGGTTTTACCAGCCACCCCTTTTAAATAGTTTCAAATTCTTCAAGTTTTCAGTATGTAGTAAATGAAAAATATTTCAAATGCTTACAAAACAGCCTGAAGAAGAAAATGAATCTTACTCAAAAGTACTTTACAAGCTCATAGCTTTAGTTGAAACTGGTGTACAGTCAGAGAGAAAAAAAAGCATTAATCACATCATTGTTGCATTTACACTCTCTGTCCTCTCAATTCTCATATAGACCACTCGGTCACACTAACCAAACAGGACCATTTGCACCAATATTACTGATGTCTGATAATCTTAACAAGATCCCTAAAACAAAATAAGATACAAACACTGTGAAAAAAAAACCAACATACATTCATTGTTATTGAGCTGGGTCGGTAGTAACAGACAAGCTTCAGCCAGGAACATCCAGTGTCCACTGAGCTAGACACTTTACAGACACACGGGAAGACTTTAAAGATGGCTTTAAACTGGAAAAGGGTAGACTTAGATTAGATATTAGGAAGAAATTTTTCACTCTGAGGGTGGTAAGGTACTGGAACAGGCTGCCCAGAGAAGCTGTGGAAGCTCCATCCCTGGAGGTGTTCAAGGCCAGGTTGGACGGGTCTTGGAGTAACCTAGTCTAGCGGGAGGTGTCCCAGCCCAGGGCAGGGGGGTTGGAATTGAATGATCTTTAAGGTCCCTTCCAACCTAAACCATTCTATGATTCCAAGATGAAGTTGTTCCCAAAGACCTGCTACAGAAGTTAGTTGTTCATTTTTCACTGGAAACTAGTGGGAAACACACAGATTTTAGACAGCGTTTCAGCGGGCAGCCATCCCCAAATCACCTCATCTCACACAGCTTGTTTGAGAAGGCAGCTTTCCCAAAACCAAACACATAGCAACCTGATCAGGGAGATCACAGTACAAAACCCTTGGGGTGCTTTGAAAAATCCAGCCACAAAGCCTGTCTTGAAAACAACGCAATGCAAACAACGCACAAGTAAAAAAATCATCACCTTGGATTCTGACTTGCCAAGTCATTTTTTCCCAGTGCCCCAGGGTTTTGACAACCCGCTTCCACTGCTACTGACCTAAGATGGTCTTCCTCGCTCTGGATGATGCTATGGAAGCTCATCGCACAGAAGAAGGCACAAGGACCATCAGTCCTCTACTTTGATTCCACCATTTTTATTGGTTTGAACGTAACATCCTCTCTCGCATCTCTGAGACACTTTAAGACCAAAGAAGCTTTGAAGACCCAACCTCCTCGCACATTAGCACCTCAGCTGACGTTTGGAGGACATCCATAAGAGCTCTGCAGGTCAGCATTTCCCATGGCATTCCTAGAACACACTGGCTTTCCTTAAGGAAAGGGCAACATAGTATCAACCCCCTGTCTTTCTTCCCCGCTGCTGTGGAAGATACCTGACAGGGCTTGCATCTACACATTGGGAAAGAAGCAGAGCTCCTCTGGGAAACGAAAGTCCTGGCTTCATTTTCAGCCAGAGTTTTAGACACACATTTAAATGCAAGGAGCTGCACCAAAGGGAACTGGACAACGGCAATTCCAGCTCCGTTCAAGAACGATTCGAGCCAGGACTACACAAGCACGGCACATTTGATCAAAGTCACAACAGCAAGCAAGCTTAGCCTCTACAGACTTCCGTTAGATCACCACATTCTAGGTGCCATAACATTCTAAACAGAAATAACTCCCTCACTGAAGACAACCACAGTCAACAAAACTACACGTTCACACATATGGTGGGATACGTACAGCACGTACCTACAAGCATCTAACGTGAGAGCCCTGTCTCCTTCTATAAATAATGGAGAGAGAGGCTGCTAACACAGGTATTCCAGCTCCTGCAGGCTCCAATCCATGCAGGAAGACCCGTCTCCAATCTTAATGTACTGAAGATTGGTACCTGAGTAGTTCAGGAGGTGCCAGAAATCAGGCTGCCTGAATATACCTGGATCCAGGGCAGATACGGAATCTCAGCGGGTCTGCAACTCACAGTAATCTTTCTTGTGTGGATCCAGCCTTTACCTACCTGAGAAGAAGGCCACAGAACTTCCATTTTCTAAAAATAAGGATTTATTTCTTCAAAAGCAGTAATTCCTTTCAACTCATTTTCATTTTTATCATTTTTCTCTAGCTTTATTAGGGTAAGGAGACGTACAATATAAAGAACTGGGTCACAAATGAGCTAAATCAGGAACAAAACCAGCTTGCTTATCTCAGGGTATGATTTTATAAACACCGCTCTGGTCATTTGAGTATGAACTGTATAACTAAAACATCCTTGTAGCATTGTGAAAACTAGCTTTCTATTAAAAATAAACTTCTTATAAAGAATGTAAGAATACTTTTATCAATGTATTTGTCACCATACGTATCCCGTTTACATTCTGCATATTTCTCCGCTTGGACAACAAAACCAATTCTGATCATTAACAATTGCCAACAGTCTCTTCCGCTCTTTGGTGCTGCTGCGTATCAGGCACTACAAGAAGTGGTTAGTCCCACATTCGTTTAAATTGTAGAGCCATTTTCCTTTGTTTTAAAATCCCCTAAAGCTTGCAAGGCAACTAAGGTAGAGTATATCCCTTTAACATAGTTTAACCACCCTTAATGCTTGGAATGGAAAATCTGACTTAGGTACTGAGGTTTAAAAAACAGCTACAATGTATGCAGCCAATTTTCTAAACATGAATCTCATAAGGTTTTTTTAGAGCTTCCCCCCTCCCCTTTCTTTTTTTGCATGAGAATGTAGGGCTTAAGAGAGACAGCCAGCTAAATGCAACAGACCATTATGGCTCAGAGGTTTCCAATTTACAACTAAAAATGGTTTGCATTATAAGTACTAACAGCTCCAAAAGGTATTTAAAAACGAAAGAGTGGAGAAAATCTTGGCATTTCGTAAGTGCCTAAATATGGATTGGCAGGAAATAAATTTGATCTATGCAGTTAATAATAGTCTTACCAAAATAAGTGTTTAACAGAACCAGTTTTATGTGGTTTTAGGAGAACTAAAAATATATTTCCACAGCTTAGGACTAGTATTTATTCAAACGTGCAATCTCCGCGCGTTGTCAGCCTTGCCGGGACCAGGCTATCCGAGGTGGCCGCAGACACCCACCAAGTTCGGAAGGGGCGGAGGGCGCCGTACCCCAACTCCGCCCGCAGCGCCCACCCGCCCCGCCTGAAGCGCCCAGGCG
>NW_009649485.1:133027-196407 GCF_000708025.1 Charadrius vociferus | reverse complement strand
TCCGGCCCGCCGAGCGGCTGAGGGGAAAGGAACGTCCGCCGCCTGCCGGGACGCCCGCTCCCCTCACGGAAAGCGCCGGCGGAGGGAGGAGTGTTCTCCCCGTTTCGCCGGTCAAGAACTCGCAGGCCTCCCCAAGGCACAGCCCCAAATCACGTCCTCAAGAGCAGCAGAAAGGGGGTGGGGGGCTTCAAAAGGCGAGGGGCTCCCATGCCAGCTGTTGCTCTCGGAGTCAAAATCTTGGTGCCGCTGGTGTGGGCAGCTGTAGGACGTGTGGCCGGGCCCAGCTGGGGCCGTCTGTCCCAGGGACACAGGTGGCTCCCCACACGAGCTTCCTGTCCTCTACCTATGTGTCGAAGAGTGATTCAGATACGAGCCTTGTCCTGTGGTCCCCTCAGATGACCAACCTCTTCCCACTGCCCAGAAACCCACCCCGAAGCCATGAGGCCTTTCAGGGCTTCTTGAAAAGTCAGAGCAGGAGGTGCCCCCAGACTCGCTGCTCTGCCACTCGGGAGCAATGGCAGCTAAGTCGAAGGGTGATGTTCTCCGATGGTGGCTTATCCAAGTGGTGACGCTCTCTGATGGTGGCCAAGCCGAAGGGTGATGCTCTCCGACAGCAGCTGAGCCAAAGGGTGACACTCTCCAAGGGTGCCTCTCTCCTTCACTGTCCTTGACCTGGCACTGGTGAAGCTCTCTTGCTGCAGAGGGTGCGCTGCAGCCAGGGTAAAACCCTGCCTTCCCCATTGAGGTACAGGTTTACAGGAGAGCTTTCTGAGAGTTAAAGGTGGGAATAACGCTGAGCAAAACAAATGTATTAAGCCTAAAAGCGTATATCAAGCAATCTGTCTCTGAAAGAACAAAACTGTGTAAAACTGTCTTCACAAAGGCATTTACCTTCAGGAAAAAAAAGCAAAACCGTAAATTCAAAAGTTAACTATGTCAAGCTTTAGTCTATTTTTTATTACCCAGTAATTGGTCATTGCTCCTTACCTTTCCCCTGAAACATCCGGCTTTGATGTAGGCCCCACTATGGAAATACACTTTTGGATAACTTCAATAGTGTTGTGGAATGGAAGAATGTTTTTTGTAATGAAATTCATAAAATAGGTTTCTTTGGACTTATTGTTCCAGAATAAAAGGAATAGCTGTTCTACAGTAACCCTATGAATAGGTCTAGTTAAACCAGAGTAAGAAAGCAGGTTTATCAGTCATGAACCAACCTGGATTTTTTGATGTTACTTTTAAAATCCTACCTCAAAGCATTAATATACATACAGAAATTTAACGTACAACTAAACCATTTCGGATATCAAGACTCCCCACGTTTCTTGCTGTACAAAATGGTTATAGCTCCCTGAAATTAGTCCTGTCCTTTAGGACAATGAGGCAGATCATCTCTAAAGTACTTTCACAGAAAGATCTGAGCTTACCAACTATCGCTACATGGTTATCAGATATAAGGGGGGGCCCAGCGGCAGAAACAAACTTTAAAATTGTTGAAAATTATCCAGGTTCTTTGCTCTTGAGAAAGCAAGGTCCCTGCTATAAAGTATAAAGCTGAGACAAACAACTGTTTCTTTTAAGCATTTAAGCGTATTTGATAAAGCACCAGAACATCAAATAATCAATGTTCTTTAAAAGGATCATTTTATTTCCTGTACAATTCTTTCCCCACCCTAGCCAGCATTTTGATTTGAACTGGTTGAGGGGTTTTTTTCTAGCGAATTAGAGCATTTTTCACTGTAGGTGCTCTCAACTCTTACAGTCTGGGCATTTGCAGAATTTGTTTTGTATCTCTGACCAGAATCAGTTGTATTCAATGAGTAATTCTGGAGGAGTTTACAATTTAAGCAAACGTTAAATTGCAGCCGTTACTTCTGGCTGTCTAAGATTGTCACAAAGGGCCAGTATAAGTTTCTTCACATCTAAGAATAAGCCACTTCTTCAACCAAGGTAAGTAATTTGGAGTCAGAGAGCAGTTTCAGTAGATAAGCAACAAAGAAAAGAAGGGCTCTTTTTTCCAACTCTGCTAGGGAGCTGAAGGAATAAAAGCTACTGAGAAGGTAGGCTGACACTACCCGCAAAGAAGCAAGAGAGTACAGACTTGGTTTTAGAACAGGAAAGTGTTTGCTGGGACACTTCCTATGAATATTGTATTCCCCCTCCCCCCCACCCCCCCCATCCCCCACCCCGAATTGGACCTGGGATTGTGCTTTGCAGCATGGTTTACGGCTCCCGAGTAAAAACATAGGACTCAACCTTGCATTGACTGGATCCATAGCCAGCTACGTTAAGCTCTTTCCTCCTAACCTGACTAGCTCAGGTACTCACGCGGTTTCCCTTCAGTCTCTCACGAAGGAAGTCGCACAAGCAACAAGGCCGCCTTGTCAATATTTCTGTCACTTCTGCCCTTCTCAGGCTTAATCTCAAAGAAATCAAAGCTTCTATTAAGTACAATATAAACTGATTTGCAATCTCCTGCATTGAACTGGACCTTGCTGAGCATCTTAGGGTCTTGGGTTTATTAAATCTTATTTGCAAATGCAAATTGCACTTTGTACCCAGTACAATATACTTCTTTCCTGTAAGCTTTGAAGCATTGGACAACGTCCATTGAATGTGGTCTTTATCATGGGATATTTTTTATGGTTTTCAAACCCTTGATGTCTAATGCACTTGTGTGCAAGGGTAAGAGAAGAGGGTCAACAAATGCAGTGTAAGCAGTTAGTGAAGTTCACACAAATACTCTTCCCCCAAAAGAGTAAAGTTGCCTGTCATATCACATTAAAATTCTTTTACAAGAAGAGCTCTCTCAACACAAATTAATTTTCCCTCATGGTAGGCTTTGCAGTTAAATAAGGATTACCATTGCATGTCCAGGAAAGATAAATCTAAAGAGGGGGAAAATAACCTCTTACACATTTAATGAGACATTGGAGACCAAGAAGCTAAGACTTTGCAAGTACATGGGTTTTGTCTGACATGCTTTTCATGTGAGAGATGCATGTTGTGTTCTCTTCCGGATGATGTAATCCTCAGGGTGACCCTCATGTGCTTTTGCCATCGTATGACATGCTACTGAATATACAAAGTTCCTTTGTGTATGGAGTCCTTATTTATAACTCTCAGAATTTTGATCAGAGCTTTTTCTTCCTTTCTGAAGAGACTACTTTTCATTTGAAGACGATGATGTGAAGGTTACTGTAACATGTCTTTTGAGTATTGATGGAATCTCATTTTCTTGAATTTGAAACCGACCCTTTCAAATTGCAGAGAAAGAAGTACTGCTTTATTTCTCATTCACAATGAGATTAAACCAGCAACTGCAAGAAAAAATTTAAAATTTATGGCAGCACTTAGATTGATTCTGTTGGTTTGACTTTAAATTTGCAAAAAAAAAAAAGTGGAAAAAATTATTCATCAAAGGTAGCTTTCAAGGGGAAATATTTTTAAACTGAAACCCTACTGAGGTAGGGTTTGGGTTTTTTTTAATGATACCTTAGGCAAAAGCAAGTTTATTCCATATTCACCAACACCAGTTACCAGAGCAGCCAGGAATCCAGAGGAAAAAACCCCACAGAAAAACAGAGACAAAAATAAGAAACTGCAGATAAAAGTAAAGCAGTTCTCCAGTCAGGACACAAGTCCTGCAGCAGCTTTTCTTCTCTGGCATAAGATTTTTATAGCAGAGTGGAATGCTCTGTATTTTATCCCCACTTCATAAAGGAGTTGAACTTAAATATTTACTAGGGCTTGTACTATGAATCAATGTTAATGCTCCTTAACACTGAGGCATTGCAAATCCTGGACTTTCTAATCTCACTGGTATTCTTTATACACTGGCTTAGACCTTTTTAATATAAATTGATTCAGATCTTCTTAAAGTAATATACATCAAAGTTGTTATCTGGACTCTCTGAAAGCAGAAGTACAGTCGTATTACAGATAATGGATGAACTGAGTGTGTCACTTCTTTCCAGAGCCTGATCTTCACAACAAAAAATGTTCTTCTTGGAGTCCCCAAGGAGGGCAACAGAGCCGTTCTTCATCTTGTAAAAGCTGGGCTGGGGAAAACAATAATCCTCCTCCCCTTACTTGACAAATAACAATGAGCTACGAGGGTGGTGGATCCACTTGCTTTCTTCTGCGTCTCTGGCGTAAAATGAGGGTAGTACCCTATATTGTTAGGGGACTCCTAATATCCAGACTAGGAAAGCTGTGACTATTCATGCCTACGGGAGAGGATGGTGAGAATGAGGAGGTGTTACTGACCTCTTCAACTAAAAGTCAACATGGGTAGCAGCCAGCAGACTCTTGATCTCATAGTGAGTGTGTCTCTGTTTGCTAGCTGCAACCAGAATACCGAGGCTAAACTTACAACAGAACACAGTAGTGTTACAGAAACCTCTGTGCATATATTAGATTCTGTTTACTGTGGGTTTGCATTTATATTTTTAGATTGCCGAAAGCTTTAGACTTGTCAGTTGTGTATATTCATCTGCAGAATTTGGGATGAACTGAGTGACGCAGAAAGTCCTTTCAACTCCCATCTTTGTAATTTATTTTGTATCACCAATATAAAGTACATGAGCAGTTATAGCTTCTCACCATTCGATTAAACATTTCCAAACACCACTGACTTTCATACTACCGTCAAAACCAAGATATGCTTTGTGAATTGAATCCTCTGACACGGCACAGATATCACTGAGGGTGATATTTTTCAAAAGCAATGTCTTTCAGAAACATCTCTCATATGAGGAAAGGCTTAGGGACTTGGGTCTCTTTAGTCTAGAGAAAAGAAGATTGAGGGGGGATATTATTAATACTTACAAATACTTAAAGGGAGGGTGCCAGGGGGATGGGAGCAGTCTTTTTTCAGTGGTGCCCAGTGATAGGACTAGGGGTAATGGGCACAAGCTTGAACATAGGAAGTTCCATCTTAACATGAGGAGGAACTTCTTTACCTTGAGGGTAGTGGAGCACTGGCACAGGCTGCCCAGAGAGGTTGTGGAGTCTCCCACTCTGGAGACATTCAAAACCCGCCTGGACGCTGTCCTGTGCAATCTGTTGTAGGTGACCCTGCTCTGGCAGGGGGGTTGGACCGGATGATCTCCAGAGGTCCCTTCCAACCCTAACCATTCTGTGATTCTGTGTTTCTGTGTGATTCTGTAAACTCCATTGTTCAAAAGGAAAAGGGCAGAGGTACCTAAATGCTCTTCGTGTTGAGCAGGATTTAGGTTAAGCTTTTTCAGAAATTAGCAGTTACATATTTAAAGAATTTAAAGGGCATTGTAGATTTTACCCCAAAGTTTTCAGTAACCTAAAATCAGCCAAAGTGAGATTCTGTCAGTTTGTTGCTTTGATCAGAGAGGTACTAAAACTGGAACCTCTGTCAAACAAGAGAGGGAAATGCTGTTTTTCTGGGCACCATTAGGTTAGAAATTTACTCCAGCTTTGGCCTGAAAGAGGCTAGAAATGTTGATTTTTAAGACATGCCACAATGGTCTGGCGGACAATAAGGTTTAGCTTTTAAACAGGAAGAGAGAATTATGACACTTGATTTTTGTCACCCTGGTCACTGTTAGTCTGGGTTCAGAAACAAACAATGACTTATTTTGAATTTTGATAAAGGCATTTTCATCTCTTTTTTTTATGTTCCTCTAGATACATCCTATCAATTATGTAATTATTCCGTGACTTATGGGTGATGCTGCAAATCAGTTGAAGCGAAAATATTTAGTAGAACTTCTTTATTCTGAAAAAAAAATCACCAAAATGGTTAGTACAATATTTATGTAATCTATTACTAAATCATCCAGAATACAAACATATATCCTTTAAAAATAGATTTTCTTTGATCCGTCATGAAACTACTAAAAGGTTCTCGTACAATCACAGTGTTGAGTGATCATTTATAAGTTTCAAACCAGCTGTCATCAATCGCTCTTTGCACAGACCTATTCTACGTGTTATCTGGATCTTGGTGAATGCCCTAATATCAAGAATTACCCACAACTTACTCCTGCAGCCCTCAAAGCTACCCTTACAACCACATCTTAATACAGTGATAATTACCAGCTCTGGATTTGGTGTAGCTAAGTCATAAAGCAGAGGGGGAGAGAAAGGTCTACGTAGAGCTCCTGCCCTGCAGTGATGTGCCTGTTTTCTGTCACACGGAAAGTCTTGTGCAGCGTCTGTCCCCAGGAGGGCAGGTAATTATTATTACCTGCAGACTTATTAAAGCACAGTCAGTTTGCATCTCTAGTCTTCAGAGTCAGATGGCCAACCCTCTCCTAGAATTTATAGGGGAAGCTGAATCAGCATAGACATCTTACGTGATCTCCTCAGAAACAGTTTTTAAAGCCTAATCTAATTGATGTACTATGATAAGGCCTGAACCTCCATGAAAGTCAGAATCTGCCAGTGGATTTTTAGCCAAAGGACTTTCATTCCTAGATCTTTATCTACTGAATTATGTAGCAGATGTAATTTTTACCTTTTGCATACATTTTGGATATACTTAATAGACAAGAGATGTTAGGCTGTTTGTTTTTCTTTATACTTATATTTTCTTAGATGTCACTGTAATGAGAAAAGACAGGCTTTAAGTAGCATGGTCTTTACTAGGGATCCATTTGTGAGGCTTAAATACACCAAGTATTCTACCACATGACTTTACTCATGATGGAAAAATACAATTGAAGATGAACTACAGACCCAAGAGTGGAGTTTCTTTACATATCTGAGGGAAATCAAGTCTTTCCTGGAGTGCTATTAGCCTTTAGTTGTTGATTAAATAATAGAATTACTTACTACTTTTGATGTAGTAGGTCCATCTTCTGTTAAGAAATGACACCAATTTTAGCAGGTATGCCACTGGAAATAATTACTGTAGTTTCTACATTAGCACTAGGCAGCAAAACTTCATAAACCAATGAAACAAGGCTTTTCATTTTGCTACTTAGAATTCACTCACCTAGACCTCAATTTGCTCAACATTGGTTTTCTTCCCATTATTATTAATAACTGAGTAACCTATCTCAGACTTTTCTCCACCAGTGTCCAGAAAGGAACAAAACATGTCTGTGGGTAAATCCTTTCTGCAAATGAGAGGAAGAATCCACCTCTGTGAAGACTGACTTAAAAAAGGAAAAGGTGACAGCGTGTGTCAAATTCCCTTGAAAATTTCTCGGGCCAATTTTTGCCAACATCTTTCCGGCCATCCATATCTTACCATGATTCTGTAGCAAAATTCCATCCTCTTTTTCTTGCCTCCATACCTTAATGGTCCCTGCTGAAGTCATAATTTTCATTGTCTTATCACAGGGACAGGTTGTTTGGCACTGAGGGTTGGGTTTTACCAGATGGTAAAAGCATCTAATCAAGTTATTTGTCTTATGTGAAGAGTGATAGTAACCAAAAAGGTACACCACGAATTCAGGTCCAGGGCAGAAGAGAGTAATCAGCTAGACGTGTCTGTCTTCATAACTTTTCAGACTAGTTGATCATGTCGTGACCAGACACCGGATTTTCCTGCAGCCATTGAAAGAAGGAGGAAAAAAAAGATGTCTAAGTAAGGACACTGCCATTGAAGGCATGAGTAGGACACACAACCAAAACCAAAGCACATAACATCACATAGGCAAAGCTATCCACTCTCTGAATGATTCGGTACGCAGCAGAGCCCTGAGCTGATGGCACACCTTTCCCAAAATGTATGCTGAAGCAAGCTAGAACAGAAACAGCAAGAAATGACCCATGAGGAGACCAGAGATGCAGGAATTCACCATTGCTCCTTAATGGAAAGTAGCTCAGGAGTGGCAGGAAGCCCAACATACTTCTCCCATCAGCTCTAAATCTTTTTCTGATCAGTTGCAAAGCAAGAGCAGATTCCTGATTCTCTGACTCCTAAAAATAATGTGAGAGCACAAACAGCGATGGCATGACAGGGAAGAGTGCCAAAGCACGACAGCGTCTATAAAATTCCGTATTTAATTTTCTTCTATCTGCCATGCATGTGTGGCCACGCTAGCCATTAGGTAATGAGATTTATGACTTATTTCAGTAATTTTTGCTTTGTTCCTCTCCGTACCGTGGGACTCGATGTCTGCTGCAAGACCCTCTGCAGAGCTTGTCTAGCTTCTTAGCTTTCACAAAGACCATGCACAAACGGGTAACGCCAGTAAGTGGCGAGCTGAAAATACATAGAAAGGCTCACTTATTTGCACCCGCCACCCCCAGAACCAGCCACGGTCTGCTCTACTCACCCACGATGAAATCTTGGCCGTGCTGTTTTGAAACAGTGTTCTCAAACTCTGGATTAAGTCTGATAGAAGTCTACACTGGAAGAAACGTGGGGGTTTTTGCTTCGCTCTCAGCCCCCATTTTCCCAGCCGAGGATGCTGAGCGCAGCCTGCGCTCTGTATTGTGCTGCCATCTCCTGTTTGCTTGGCAGAACTGCTCCAAAATAAACCTGTGAGTTGCGAGCAAGGATATTGCAGGTTCAAACACAATGCGCGTATCCCTTTCACTTTTTTTTACCATTTTGTTATGAATGGAAGTATGTCGCACAGAGCTGCGAAGTGGATACAAAGCTTTTAAAGTGCTCATGGCAGGAACATACCCATAACCTGGAATTAAAGAGTTAACAAGGATGAAACAACCCTTTCCAAGGCTGCAGAAAGCCAGAGAGAAGGCGAGAATTATCAGGGCATCCAGTCTTTTCCCAGCAAGCTCCAGTGAACTTATTCATGGTTTGTCTTTTATAATATTTTAATGTTCTGTAGGCGAAACCTCAAAACCAGCCAATGGCACTAATTTAAACACTGGCATTTGGGCTTCTATAGTTTTTTGTTCCTGGTTTGTTTTTTGGGGGTTTTTTTGGTACCCTGATAACTGCAAAAGAGTTATGGAAAAGATGGGAACAAGATTTATCTCCCGTTCTGGATTCTCCTCCCTTCTCCCAGACCTGAGATTACAAAGAGAGCTGTTCCAGACATTTAGCAATTCTGTAGTTAGTGTGAGGGGGCTGAACTGGAAATTTGGCACTTTCAGCACAAATGCCACACAGAAGAAAAAACAGTTCAGATCTTCAGTGGTGGCCAGACTTGTAAAGAATACAATTTAACAGCCACCTTCATATGGGCCAGATCCTCCAGCCATGCTGCATAAACTGATCTGCTAGTCCAAATTTTCACAAATGTGTGCCTTGATTTGCTGGGCACTAAGAATAAAACCCACAGCCAGCAGAAGTCAAAGGACAAGCATTCCTGTCAAGTCTGCAATGGGCAGGTGTCCTGCCAAATGGGGACTGGCACTCTTGCCTCCCCTTTAGTCTCTCCAAGCTCACTTGGAAAAAATTTCTTCATGCTTAAACCAGTTTTAGACTGCCCAGTATAAACAACTACACACCACAATAGCTGCAGTGGTGTCAGGAGCACTAGTAGTCTGTCATCACACAAACCCAGGCCCTTTGTTTTTTGTAAGCAGACCATGCAGTGGACTTACAACAGCATCTGCACTTACATGTTCCAGCTATGTGCGACGAATGTGGGCTAAAGGAGGGACTTCAATGAGGATGTTGCCCAGATGCAGGCTCTAAATGGGTAAGGTAGAGCTGGGTATTATGTGGTTATCACAGATGTGAAAATTAAGTTCTAAAACACTCTGGGAAGGACTGCCACACTCCCCATACTCATCCTGTGGTTCCCTCCCTGTGGCCCTGTCCTGTGCTGTCCAGCTTTCTTGCCTCTCTGCTCAATTGCCCTTCTGTTTCTCTCTACCCATGCCTTTCTGCACGATTTCCAGCAAACTTAGTTCTCTTAATAAAACAACATAGAAACTAACTTAGGTAAACCCATGTTTAAAAGCAAGCTAACCTGAGGCTAGTCAAATGTGTCTGCTTACACTCAGTATAGACATTCAGATAAGCACAACTGTATTGAGACTGACTCAGATATTAATTAGAAGAAGTATCTTGATATACTTTGATAGGAAACCATTCTATGAAATGAAGCTTAAGAGAACGAAGATCGCTGCAACCCAGAAGACTTGCATGAGACATTCTGAAACCACACACAAAACCAGCGGAATATGCCAGGGAACACAGTCCTCTCCCACATGTTCTTCTCCTTTTCTTGCCCTGTTCCTTCTTTTCTGTAGTCTCTTGTGTCTCTTCCTCACCCCTGATGGCTAATAAATGTGTTCGCTGATGCCTCTACAATAGAGAAATGCACACTGTGCAGTCTGTACTACCAGACTACACTGAATTGCCAGCTGCTTTTTTGGAATTGAGTTGTTCCTAGGCTTTGTGCCAAACAATCCCTGCCCGCAGCACATCCAGCTGCTCCAAGTTGCTCAGCAGTCCATCCTAAGCCATTGCTGCCATTTTTAGCTTGCTGCCTCTTTAATGTTCTTGCATACCTACCTCTCATTTTTCTTTTCTTTTTTTTTTTTTTAAGTCTGCCTCATGTTTACACCCTTTCACCCCACTTTCTTGTTTCTTATTTTTTGAGAGCTGTTACTGAATCACCACGTGACTCCCAGCTAAAAAGAATGAATGCTTTCCCCAGCCTAATAAGGCACAAGCTCAGACTATTCTTTAGATCCAGGCAAGATGACTCTGTAAAAACCTCCTCCCCAGGCTGTCAATAGCACAGGCTCATTCTGCCGGACAGACACATCGGTGTTCTAAATGCAGATATTAATGCTCAGTCTCTAAGACTTTGATAATTGGCTTAATAAAGGCTCATTGTTCATTTGGCGGTAACAGGAAGCTAATGTTCTACTGCTGGATCAAATACTTTACTCTTTATCCCTTGATAAAGCCTTGAGCTGCATTAATTTGAATTGCAGGGTAGAAGCCACACAGGAAAATAAGATAATAACATTTGAGATTAGTAGAAGCTACCTGAATGTTTACTCAATGTAATTTGTAATAAGGATACAAACTGTCCTAGTTAGGAACGGCCTCATCACCAGAAATTGGGGAAAAATATTTGTGATTACCAAAGTGCCAACTTGAGTGTTTTCCTTAGTTTTGAATTGGCACTCACCTGAATACTGGGATACTGTTTTAACTGAAAATTGCCATGTGAAAAATAGGGAGTAAGGTTGAAGGAGAAAATATCTTCTTAATGTCAAGCAGCAAATACTAAAATGAACAGTTGTTTTTCCTTCTCTCCCTATACGTAAATATGGAGAGTTGTAATTCCTCAAATACATTACTGTTTGAAAAGCAGAAATAATCAATCTGTTTCAAAAAAGAGAAAAAACAGTTATTGAGAATAAAGGCTTACGCAAGTTCCGAAAATTCTGCTCTTTTAATCTGTATGATCTCTTTAATAAATCATCAGTTTTAAAGTTGTTCCTGCCTGTTAAGCATCTTACAGTATTTTAACATAGGACATTCACAACTCAAATGTCCACCTGCTGACATTTTTAAAAGTAGAATCACAGAGATATTTTAGAACTATAAAGTTGTTCAAAATCCTTGCAACGTCAAGAGAATTGGGCAGGCACATTTTTGGCCTTCACAGAACGTCTGTCTAAACCAAGATCTGAGTCAGTAAAAAGCCATAGTATTTGTGGGTTCTACCCATAAAGTCATTTTCAGTTTAGTTAACCAACTTTGAGTCTTACTTGCTAAGCTGGTGGAAATCTGGCCATGCAGACCTCACCCTACCTTAAAGTCACTTCATCTATATGTAGCTGACTCAAGCTTTGCTTATGTAGGTAGCCTCAATCAGCAAGTACTACATGACATAGATCGTCCTAGTTAAGCATCAGTATAAATTAGGTTTCATGTAAATTTTAAACTTTCTCTCAAGTTTTCTCCAACAAAATCACAGAAAACAGTTTTCACCGTTCCCACTTGGTACATTATCTTTACTTCAGAAATAGTCTTTAATATCTACAACCAGATCCAGCTTTTGTTTGTTTGTTTGTTGTCTTTTTAAAAAAACACAGTTACTGAATCTAGGACATTTTACAGCCACTTTACTTGGTAATTATCAAATCTGATGACTTAGTTGAGTGCAGTGTGTCCCAGGGTCACAGGGTTGGGTAAGGTAAGGCTGGCCGATGCAGATTCAACTATAGAATCATGGAGTGGTTTAGGCTGGCGGGGATCTTAAAGATCATCCAGTTCCAACCCCCTGACATGGGCAGGGACACCTCCCACTAGACCAGGTAGGAGACCAAGTCTCAGATTACCTTGGAGATACCACGCTCAGTATACAAGAGGAAAAAAGTTCACTCTGCAGCTGCGATAGCTCCTTCTTGGGGAAATTTGCACTGAGAAGCAGCAACGCCACTCCTTTACCGGGAAAGGACCTCAACTGTCTTGGAAGAAAAGAAAGGAATAGGATGAACTCATTTTTTGAGTAGTTTCTGTGTGTTTTTCCCAGCAACCACTAAGAAAATATTTGCTTGAAACTTTTATATGTAAACAGTCAGTATAATACTCAATCATGTTACCTGGCTGCTTTGCTTGGTTTTGAGCTGACAGAAGTGATCTTTATAGTTTTTCATTGTTTTTGCTAAGTCCTTGGGTGGAAAAGTACCTTTTCCTGGTCCTGTAGTTCATTCTACCGCATCAGCCTTTAAAAAACCACAAGAATGTAATAGTGTAGCCAGTAGGACCAGGGAGGTGATTTTACCTCTGTACTCGGCACCGGTGAGGCCACATCTTGAGTGCTGTGTTCAGTTTTGGGCCCTCACCACAAGAAGGACATTGAGGCGCTGGAGCACATCCAGAGAAGGGCAATGAAGCTGGTGAGGGGTCTGGAGCACAAGTCTTATAAAGAGTGGCTGAGGGAACTGGGGGTGTTCAGCCTGGAGAAGAGGAGGCTGAGGGGAGACCTTCTCGGTCTCTACAACTATCTGAAAGGAGGCTGCAGAGAGGTGGGAGTCGACCTGTTCTGTCAAGTAACAGATGACAGAACAAGAGGAAACGGCTTCAAGTTGCGCCAAGGGAAGTTTAGATTGGATATCAGGAAGAATTTCTTTACTGAAAGTGTTATCAGGCATTGGAACGCATTACCCAGGGCAGTGGTGGAGTCCCCATCCCTGGAGGTATTTAAGGGTCATATAGATATAGTGCTCAGGGACATGGTTTAGTGGTGGGCTTGTCAGTGTCAGGTTAATGATTGCACTAGATGAAGTAAGGTCTTTTCCAATCTAGGAGATTCTGTGATATTTTTGAAATTGGAACTTCCATAAACATTTATGTAGCTGAATTTTACCATCTTATGCAGTGGGATCTGCAAAAAGCACTTGTGTCTTGATTTTCTTCACCTTCATCCCACAAAACTAGGTACACGGGGACTTTCAGGTCTGCTTCTCTTTATCTTTAGGCATCTAACTACATCTAAAAGTCCGCCCCATTCCTCCTCTAGGTCGTAGCTTGTTTTCAAGTCTTACTTGCAAGAAACAAAGGATCACTGCTGAATTACTGAACCCATGGCTAGCCAGAGCATTATATTAGCTGGCAGATTCCTTCCCTGGAGACTAAATACAGCAACATCTGCAGTCTGGAATGCAGCTGGTGACCCACCCTCCTGGATCCACATAGACCACATTCCCTCCAGGCACCATATTTTTTTCAGCACAGAAAAGAGTCAAAGAAATCGATGCTTTAATTAATAGCCATTCACTAGACAAGCTTTTAAGCTAAATATTCTCCTTCTCATGTTTTCTTATTTTCTTACTAAAGCATTTTTGGATCACTCTGTTTTACTGTTCAACAGGTCTGTTCTTGTTCTTCTGTCATTTGTATGCATATATATTTATGAAGTGTTTCTCCCTTAGATCACCCTGCAGATAAACCTCCCATTTTAGCAAATTCAAAACTACACAACCAGGGCAAGTGTCCCAGCAAATATGCTCTGCTGGTTTACTGCACAGAATTCCACAAGTATTTTCAATGCCAAAGTAAAAACTGTCATATTGCTCTCCAATTACAGTATAAGTTGGTTAGCTGGTGTAATGCAACTGACTGCTACCAGGTATAAAACAATAAGCAGAATAGTTCTAGCAATGTGCCCTTGTGGCCAAGAGGGCCAACGGTCTCTTGTGCATTAAAAAGAGTGTGGCCAGCAGGTCGAGGGAGGTCATCCTCCCCCTCTGCTCTGCCCTGGTGAGGCCACATCTGGAGCGCTGTGTCCAGTTCTGGGCTCCCCGGTTCAAGGAGGGCAGGGAACTGCTGGAGAGGGTCCAGCGGAGGCTACAGAGATGATCGGGGGACTGGAGCATCTCTCTGGTGAGGAAGGTTGAGAGACCTGGAGGTGTTCAGCCTGGAGAAGACCGAGAAGGGATCTCAGCAACGTTTATCAATATCTAAAGGGTGGGGCCAGACTCTTTTCAGTGGTCCCCAGCGACAGGACAAGGGGTAACGGGCACAAACTGGAACACAGGAAATTCCATCTGAACCTAAGGAAGAACTTCTTTACTTTGAGTGGCAGAGCACTGGCACAGGCTACCCAGAGAGGCTATGGAGTCTCCTTCTCTGGAGAGATTCAAAACCTGCCTGGATGCATTTCTGTCCAACCTGCTGTAGGTGACCCTGCTCTGGCAGGGGGTTGGACTGGATGATCTCCAGGAGTCCCTTCCAACCCTGACCATTCTGTGATTCTGTGAATCCTATCCATGGGCCCTTCTAATTTTCTCCCTGCATAGCTTCACTGTGTCTTTGTAGTCCTCCTGAGCGGCCCACCCCCTTTTCTAAAGGCCATAAACTCTCTTTTTGTTCCTGAGTTCCAGCCAAAGCTCTCCATTCAGCCAGGCCGGTCTTCTACCCTGCCAGCCTATCTTTCGGAATGTGGGGATGGCCTGTTCCTGTGCCTTTAAAATTTCCTTCTTGAGGAGTGCCCAACCTTCCTGGACTCCTCTGCCCTTCAGGACAGCCTCCCAAGGGACTCTGCTAATCGGCCTCCTGAGCAGGCTGAAGTCTGCCCTACGGAACTCCAAGGTGGCAGTTCTGCTAAACCCCCTACTTTGCCGACAATTAAAAACTCTGTTATTTCATGATAGCTGTGCCCAAGACAGCCTCCAACCATTACATCTCCTACTAGTCCTTCTCTGTTAACAAGCAGCAGGTCCAAGAGGGCACCCTTTCTAGTTGGCACCTTCACCAGCTGTGTTCATCAATCCAAGAAGATCCTTGCATTGATGGGGCAAACCTCAGCCTTGCTCTCCAACTTTATGCATACTCCCTTTTTTGTAAGTTTGTTAATTCTACCAGATAATCATCGCAACGCATTTTGGAGCGTATATGAGAAATTAAGATGTAATTTCAGGAAGACTTGCGACGACTGCCACCAAAAGCATTAGTCCTACCCTCCCCTTTCCTGCACTGGTAGAAGCACTTGCAGAAACCAGCCTGATCATGGCTAAAACTAATGCAGGAAAATTTCACGGAAGAGCACAGAGGATGGTGCTTCCCAAATACAAGCACAAATAATAAATTTCCTAGTTCTGCAGCCAACGTAGTTTTAAGTTTTCAGTTTCTCTCTCAGACAAAAATTAATATTTGTTTAGCCCCACACTTCAAATAGCTGAGGAAGACTGACTAATTAGAATGGCGCCTTCTTAAAACAGGAAAACAACAAGCAGAAAACGTGATTCCTTTTCTCTTTTATTGATACTGCCAATGTGACTACCTTTACGCAGGCAGATTGCTTTCCTACATCAAACACCTCTTTATTAATTTGGAAGTAACGTTGTGCCCTCTATGCCTCCTAAGGTTATCCAATTAACACACAGTTATACTTTTAAGAAATTTCCACATTTTCTCTTCAAGATTCCACCCCCCACCCCCCCGAGATCTGTGTAAAGGTTACTTGGCAAGAATACATGCATATGACGTTAAATGGAGACCAATCCACCACTAAAAGGTAATGCACATAAAACATAATACAGTACTTCGACATCATTTCAAATAAATACCCACATATAAATGTAGTAATTTTAAATGCAACAATATTTTTTATGAATCAATACTGTAACAGAAGATGGAAATATAAGTCCCCACATCTAGCCATAATAATGCGTTTTTTTCCAGCAAACAGAAATCTTTTCCCCACTGTCAATATTATTTCAATTTGTACTTTTTTTTGAGGAGTGGGAAGGCCCCCCCCCCCACCAAGTACCAATTTAATCATTCACGTGAGCCTCAACAAACAGCAGTGAGATTGGCACAGCTTGTTGACGCCCTTCTCTGTTTCTGTTTCCTGAAATTACAATGATTAGATACAACATGCAAGAGAAGATACCAATGGGTTGTTGTTCACATTTGCAAACAATACTATGGTTAACTGCATCCACCACCAGACAAAGCTAACATAATATCGATATTCCTGATACGTCCCCTGTACTGTTACCACAAATGTGTTAATACATCTTCCTCAGTTGTTCAACACAAGTCCATTTGGTTCTCAAATGTTTAGGTTTGTGGCTTTTGTTTGTGTTGTTTTTTTTCTCTATACCCCTGAATTTGCAAGGATTTGCATGATGAAATATCATTGACTAACAGAATTTTTTACAATTCCTTGAATATATAATCTCTATAGTAAGACTACCCATTAAAAATGTGCGAAAGGGGAGTTCACTTTGCACTTATTGCTCCGCATCTTCACTAAATTCCAAACCAGCCATTCCTTTTCTTCTAAGTTACAGGACTTAGACTAAGCTATTCTAAGACTCTCCCTTAAAATGATTAAAGGCACTACTGGCAATAATTAATGACAGAAAGGCGCTGATATATAACACCCTATCATTGACAACTTTAGAATTTTTCTTTCTAAATGTACCAGAATTTGGCACAATAAAATGAAAAAGTAACAAAACAATTCCAATTTGGAATTTAACTGGTATAGTTGTATAAAATTCTGTTAATCAATAATACTGCAACTTCCTAAAACCCAGGAATTCTGGAATTTATAGGTAATACTACTTATTTAATATTTTTCAAGTGCCTATTACTGTTTTAACCAGAGCAAAGTCAAGTTTTCTTCTTGTTACATTGAACTATTCCTAAGAATAATAATACAATATGAAAAAAACCCCAGAATTTGAATACCCTGGATTTCTTAACGAACATGGCAGTTAAAAAAAAATAATCAGTAATTTAAACATATAAAGCTTAACATTTTATAATAATAAAAAAGCTGCTGAAGCACAGCACACAGTTTAGCAGAGCTCCTGGGTTGGTTTTTTTTTTTTTTTTGGAAACTCTTTTTCTAATCACAATCTAGAGCCCCCAGAAAAATCTCTGCCACATGCTGATGTAGAATTCAAAAATCACAAGCCCAAATTGGAGAGAGACTATGAGCACAAACCACTGCATTTATATAAACTCTTCTACGTAAGGAATTAAAGAAGCTAAAGAAAAATATCAAAATATTGAAAGTGCACAGGTTTACCAACGACATAAAAAAAAATTAGCATCTGCAATGAAATAAGAAGTTCCCCCATCCGAACATTTCTAGTAGATCATAAACTAATACGGTGATCATGACATTTGAAGTAGGTTTCTTCAGCACTTGTAAGTTTTCTTACTGCAGCAGCAATTATAGGTAAAGCTTGTTTGTTTTATAGCTTCAGACATAAAAGGAAAGTTTCGGGTAGTATATAGGGAAAGTTGTTTTCAAAAGTTAGGATCGGGTCAGTGGTTTCCATTCTTTGTGCAACGGGCCACCACTTTAACCATAATGAAAGAGGCTAAGAAATGCTGTTGCACTGTTGGAAGGGCCTTCTCCAGGGACTACTCTACAGCTGAAAAATGGAAAAATAAAATAGCATTAGAAAAAAAAAAATCATCAGTGTTTATTTCTCAATGAAAGAACTGAAAACGCCGTGCTGCAAAAGCAGGTTAGTTGGTTGAGGGTGTCTGTTAGGGTAGAAGCAGCTGTTTCGGCTTTCCAAGCCGATGAAAGAACGCTTTACAGGTTTAGCCTGGAAGCCATAGCTTTGCAGCAAGGTTTCTTACAAGTACTGAATAAAGCTTTGCTGTTCAAGCATGAGTTAACAGCAATGAATGTGCAAGAAACATTTTCACCGAAGCTTTAGATTCTCCAGAAACATGCAGGTCAGTATATCATGCAGGCCAATGCAGAGAAGAGCATTCAGAAGAAGAGCCTGCTTGCAGAGGTAGGTGATGGCTTAAGGAATTTTCCATGCTTTATCCCAACCCATTGAACGTGATATGAAAGACTTACAGCAAAACGTACGTTTCAAGAAATCATTAATTGTCAAGAATTATAAGACTCACCCTGAAATATTATCTAAAAGTACAAACAGCAGGATCAAGTCACCTTATCACCATTCCTCATTTCTTTTTATAACAGGTGCTAAAAGAACTTAAACCATAACCTCGATAAGCTCAAACAGCAGTCAGGTTTCTTGGCTTTTTTTTTTTTTTTTTTTTAAGATAGACAGAAATTAATGAAGATGGAAATGACTACTGAGGCTACTGGGCTAACAGCAAAATTGTTCTTACTTGGAACTGAAAGTGTGAGGCAAGACTGCTACAACAGTCACCGGCTGATAACGTTGACACCTTTATCGAAAGTTCCAGTTAATTTGAAAAAAAAAAAACACCCTAACAATGCATTCAATTAGTTTCTCCAATTTACCTTTTTGCCATTAGTACTTTGCAAAAATACTGCCACTAGAGACATGGAAGCAGTGAAAACTGCATTAAAGCTCCCTACCATAGCGGAAGCAAAATTGTAACTGTTTCTGTCGGAGCAAAGAACGTTAGCACTCAAATGCCCGCTTTTACAGAGTATTTTTACATTACACTTAATGCAGGAACAAGAAGAATAAAGGCCTTCTGGAAGATTGTGCAGCAAAGAAGAGAAAGCAGGATTGAAAAATGTTAAAAGATGTCTTGCTTCTAAAATATCAAACCTGCTATTTAGCAATATTAAAGCTCAAATTCAGGAGAATTCAGCATTGTCTAAAAAAAAAAAAAGTAATAACAGACGCACAGGGGCTGGTTTCTAAAGCCAGAACTGCTATTTGTTTCAACTTCTCAAGCAGTGATGTTTTAGCAACGTATTAGCCTGAAATCACTTGGGATTTTTTTGGTAAATATTGGTAAACGCCATGCTGGCACTGGACTGCGGCATTCCAGTGTTTTGCAGCTTCGTAGCAAGGTTTCTACAATTCCAGTTGTTTGAAGTCTCATTGTATGAATTTAGAAGGGGTTTTTTTGCCTCCCCCCGCTAATAGCTGGGAAGCTGAAATCCCATGTGGTTTCCCTTCCCTGGGCAAACAAGCCGTGCTGCTTATTACCTTTTATTAGTACTGTGACATCTCCTGACTACTTACAGGCAGAGCGGCAATGCGTGGGAAGCAAGCTGCTGATCATCTATAAGAAATGGCAGTGAGATGAGGTGGTACCACACCAGGAATATTAGAATGGCTTTATAAAACATCACTATCAGGCAGACAACTGTGCAGTCTTCGCATTGCTTTTAGTCATACGATAGGCATACAAAATTATTTGAGAGAGTACAAAACGAACAGGGCTTTACATTAAAATAAAGTTTGAGGCTAGGCACTTTAAAACTCTGGTTTAGAGAAAAGAAAGCGTGCCTTGTTGTGCTCCACAAATTTTCCACAGTTTTAGAAACAACATTTTCAATCTTTTTCTCTTGTATAGGCACCAATTATGAAGTACACTTTTACATGATCAAACACATTGTAATTAAGTGGCTAAAAAGGCCCCTTAAAAGTTCAAAAGCAGACAAAAGTTTGTTTTAAAAGATTAATATGTATACTAAGCTACTTCATAAGTAGTTATTAGCAGGATGATCTGGTTCAATTTCCTGTGCCTATAATGTAGAGCCCTGTGAAACATGTGCTTGCATAAGGAAAGCAGTATCTTCTGTGTGTTTAACAAAAATGATCAGAGCTCTGAAATACTATCCTATTTATTAGATTAATACTGAAAGCTGAGAAAAACTGGTTTGTGACTGACAATACTAGGCCACAGTCACATTAGTTCTACACATTTAAGTTGTGTGGCTACAGTAATATAGAAAACAGATTCTTTCCAAAGTGTTACGCTTGCAAGGAGCAACGTAAGACCACAAAGATCCTTTCAGGACATGACACCTTTCCACAGCATAACTTCTTAAAGTGGAACTGTCTACCAGCTAGGATCCCAATTCTTTAAATTTTAAGTTTTATATCAGATGGGGTAAATATTGCATATTTTTAATATAAATGTGCAAGTTTCTTCTGGTTAACCCTCTGAAGAGAGGGAAGCAGAGTGTAGATCATGTACCCTACTGAGTTTTTTTTTCTAGCTTTTATAACCTATAAAAGCTTTAGGACTTTGGTCCGTGGTGATATGACAGCAAGTTCTTAATATCTGCCACAATAGGCAGATTAATTTTGGTTCCGGTTTCCAAATG
This sequence comes from Charadrius vociferus, assembly GCF_000708025.1. Lineage (NCBI taxonomy): Eukaryota > Metazoa > Chordata > Aves > Charadriiformes > Charadriidae > Charadrius > Charadrius vociferus. Next base: position 175,984 of record NW_009649485.1, on the reverse strand, counting down.
CTCTGCATTTTCAAGACATACCTCTAATTTTAACCTTTGTTTTTCACCACTTCTTAAGCCACAATAACAAGGAAGGTTTTCTGTTCATTTCTGCCTGTGAAAGCATTTATTGAAGTATGCTGCAACCCTGGAGAAAGGATCACATTTGTGCTATACGAACTCCAATTAGTAGCACCAGACATACTATATCAGGTGTACTCCTTTAACACTTACCATAAACAGCAAAACCCATACATGTTAATTGTGGAAAAAGCTAATTCCTTTCCACTATTAACTTGTTAATAGCATCCCCAGACTTATGAATTAATTACAGTTAAGACCACCATAATACAATTTGTATTACCTGGTTCAACAACATAGTAGTACAAGTCAACTCACTGCGACGTTAGATAGTGGGGATTTACGCTGACAGTTACAGCATAAAATAAGATGCATAATATGCTTTTTCTACACACCTGTCCTAGTCACAATAGATTTTATATTTCTCACTACAAAAAACCTGGTTGTTCAGGACAGCCCCTTCAGACCTGTCTCCACAGGACCGAATGTGACTTACACTAGGGTTACTGCTCTTGGCTTTGGAAGCAGATTTTGTGCGCACCCTTTTGGACTGCTCGTGGTCTAGCTCCAAATGTTCCAGGCGCTGGGTCAGTGCCAGTTTCTGCTGGATAGCCATCCGAAGCAAAGAGTTCAGGGTCTTCTTCTCATCCTCAGCTGCTGCAAGCTGCCGCTGCATTTCATCCAACTGCGTGACATATTCGTCACATCTGCAATGAAATACATCAATCTTTAGCAATCCTGTTTCCATCTACAAAACATGAATCCCTTGTGTCTGGCCAACATTAGAAGAGTGATGGCTTTGCAGTTACTTGCATACACACTCTTTTAAATAGGAACTTCAACCAAACCTGTAGAAAATCACAATTACTTTTCACTGGGGTTCTTACAATCCCACACTGGACTTACGTTCACACCTTTCAAGATGTAGCATAATTAACAGCATCCTTAGATAATGGAAATATAGAGGCTGGGCAGAGAATGGACTGAGAGCAGCCCTGAGGAGAAGGACTTGGGGGTGTTGGTGCATAAGAAGCTCAACATGAGCCGGCAATGTGCGCTCACAGCCCAGAAGGCCAACTGTATCCTGGGCTGCATCAAAAGAAGCGTGACCAGCAGGGTGAGGGAGGGGATTCTGCCCCTCTGCTGTGTTCTCATGAGACTCCACCTGGAATATTGCATCCAACTCCGGAGCCCTCAACAGAAGGAGGACATGGACCTATTGGAGTGGGGCCAGAGAGGAGGCCACAAAGATGCTGCGAGGGCTGGAGCCCCTCTGCTGTGAGGACAGGCTGAGAGAGTTGGGGTTGTTCAGCCTGGAGAAGAGAGGGCTCTGGGGAGACCTTATAGCAGCTTTCCAGTATCTGAAGGGCGCCTACAAGAAAGCTGGAGAGGGAATTTTTACAAGGGCACGTAGTGATAGGACGAGGGGGGATGGCTTCAAACTGGAAGAGGGGAGATTTAGATTAGAAGAAATTAGGAAGAAATTTTTCACTCTGAGGGTGGTGAGACACTGAAACAAATTGCGCAGAAAAGGTGTGGTTGCCCCAACCCTGGAGGTGTTCAAGGCCAGGTTGGATGGGGCATGGAGCAACCTGGTCTGGTGGGGAGGTTGGAACTGGATGATCTTCAAGGTCCCTTCCAACCTAAACCATTCTATGATTCTATGATGTAGAAGTACTCATGCCCAACAACTGGCATTCTGTAGTGAGCAGACAAAATGCAGTCAAATTACTTTTGTCTGTACTTAGACAGAGACCACAACAGTTCAAGGCTTTAGGCTGGAAAGGGCGTCTGAGGGGAGCAGCAGAAGTGCTGTAAAATGACCGTTACTAAAATGGTGATTAATACCATTGGAGGAGCATCTGAACTTCGTAGTCTGTCACTTTACACATGGAGTCCAAATAGCAAGTTTCCAGTGGTGACTGAAAAGCACTTAAAAATGAGCATCTTTCATAATTCTACTTTAACCTACTCCTGATTCCTGATGTAAAAATTCTTTAAATAGTATTTTATTACTGTTTTCTCTATAGGAAGTGGCATTTAACTGCTTGTTTTCACCATCAAAATTAATTTTAAAACAGTTATACAGAGGAACTCAGTGCTACTGGGAAACCTGCAGGGGAGTCTGTATGAATGCCTGAAAGCTGTCTCATCTACGGTCATCGTCACTGAGCTTGGAAGCTACTTTGCTTGCACAGTGCATCTTCAACAATTCAAAAAATGAACATCTTTACATGTAGATGTGTCTTTACTCCACATAGAAGACTAATTATGCATATGCGTAGAAAAAAAAAGTATTCATAGGTACCAGCTGGAATTTACAATGGCTACATCTGTAAAATACAGCTTCTTCACAAAAGCAAAAATATTTGAAGAGAGGTTCCTTTTAACATCAAAATAGAAAAGCCCCTGACATTAAGGGACATTTATCATCACTAAGTCATATAAAGCAGACTGGAAAAAACCCCACCACAGAACAAAACTGCATTCACATGCAGATTCATCAGCTGTGCTTACACTATCGAGTCCCGGATTCTGCTCTCCCTGACTTCAAACAGCAGCATTAGGCCTATATTCCTAATTATATTGGCTTGGGAAGAGAAAAAGGGAAAGGAAAAAAATAGCATTTTATTTCTGAATACACATGGAGATTAAACAATAACCCAGAAATACTCATATCAACCCTACATGAAGTACAACCGCAGTGTAGCTTAGCATCCCAGAAGGTTTTGAGTTGTGGGCCACTATGTGCGCAGAAATCTCTCTGCTCAAATCTCTGCACATCCCGCTCTTGAGTTCGCCACAGTCTCTCTCATACTGCGGGGCACAGGAAAGACCCAGCATGCAAGGGGTTTCTCTTTTTCAAAGACAAAACTGGGAACCTTAAACATGCTAGAAGCCTGGCACCTGCCCTTCTCACAGCCAGCTGGACCTCACAAGGCAAACCCAATCCATACACCTCAGCGCTGGAGAAGGATCACAGACCAAAATGGCCCTAGGCTGCCTGAAAAGACAAAAATAAATCTTGCAGGCGTAACAGTCCTCCCCTGGGGCAGACAATGAGGGCACAGCTACGAAAATGAATCACAGCATCGCTGCTACCCCTGTTGCTCTGGGTTGTCGGAGATGTATTTGCTTCCCCTGGGGCTGGGAGCAAGGCACAGACCAGAGATTACTGGGAGGCCTGGGGGCCATGGGGCTTCCTCCAGCTCTCAAACACACTCATGACATTTGAGGTGAAAAGTGCAAGTCTTGTTCTATCACCAGTTTACCTTTCTGCTTTCTTTTCTACTCACGCCTCAAACCTGATTCCTCCAAAGCTCCACAAACCAGGGAACATCCAGAAAGGGTTACCAATTCCTCAAGGAAAGTGATGCAATGGCTTCAGCCAAATACAATCTGACACTGTAGTGACCTTGTTTCATTCTCACTATTACCCCGCCAAGAGATTGGGGGAAGGTGAAATTACGGGGAGGATTTCCCCCCCTTTCCCAGCTTCTTTCTTGTCAAACAAAATGTACCCACTGTTTTGGTAGAGAACAGGGAGTTAATTCAGCCTCCAAATTTTCAGCTCAGTGAAGCTGTGTCCAGATTGCTGCAGTCTGTCTGCTCACTTGACTTCCACCCGAGGAGTGCTAATCACAGCCAGCCAAGGCAGGAGAGGCAGATCTCCCTCTCCTCCCTCTTTAGAAACAAGAGAGACGTTGCAAAGAAAATGAAACCATTGCAGTAAAGCAGAGTAGAGACTTCCAACACCGTCTTGCTAATGTCCCTTAATCCTCTTCTCTAGAGGTTTTTCGTGTTACTCCAATGCCTCTTGATCAAGCACGGTCAGTTGTGCCGGACCTGATAGCTGACTGGCAACACAGACAAGAGCTCATCAGAGTCTAGAAGGCAGTAAAGTTGGTTGCACATGAGCCAAGCTACAATTAAAGCTGTGATTTTTGACTCCAAAAGGTCATTGTAGCAAGTCATTACCTCATCAAGCTTTCTGTTAGCACAAAGGCTTAAAACATCAAATAACTGTCCTAAGAAATTACAAGGCATTCACTATTGCAAATAGCTAAATTCACTTTTTTTTTTCCTTTTGTTTTTCTCCATAAAAGTCTATGGAGAGAGTTTTTCCTTTCTGTCCAACAAAAAGGAATTGTTAGTAGTAGCGCACATGCAGCTGCCGTTTTTACTGTACCTAACTCACTGTTCTCTCATATACAGGAGAGGACGGGGAGAGGCAGGTGTGGTACCTACTGTGGCTACAGGCAGTCATGCAGCCTGAACCTGGTCTCCTCATCTTTAAGTCAAGTGAAATGCTACAGCCTCAAACCCAAACCTTCTCAGGGTGCAAGAACGGCTGTCCGGGCTCAGATGAACCCTACGCTATGCAAATCACAGCAACTGGTCACTCAGACAGAACTGTTGAGGCCTGAAAAGTTTGCTAGAAGTGTATGGAGGCATCATGTGCACAGGTGGACTGGGATCTGCCTTCCTGCCTTCCTTCCCTCCCTTCCTTCTGACTCCCAGTTCGATCTTCTCAAACAAACAAACAAAAAAAGTGAGCCTCCCTGAGCACACAGCCTCTGGCACTACTTACGCTTAATGCAAAGCTAGTAGTAGCAGGTAAGATCGCGTATTTTTGTGGTATGTATATCTATGTTTTCGCTGCTTTGCAGATATAACAACAAAAGCTCCTTCCCTTTTACAATTTCATTCGCCATGTGCTGAGCTACTTCCCAGCTGTATATTCAATGCAAAAATCATTAGAAAGTCAGAAAACAAAATGCCTTTGTTATAAAAAAAACCACCTTTGAAAGAAAATAATTGCGTTTTCATGCTTTAAAGAAGAATATGAAATTAGCATAAGCCTGCTCTACATTTACACATACACAGTTCTAAGTGGATAGTGAACAGAAGGCTTTGATGTTGCCTGTTTTCTTTGGACTGGTAATTAACAATGACAAAAAGAGGAGCTTAGGAAACATCAACTAGAATTTTAAAAACACCACCAGCTAAAACAAACATCTACACAGAGGAAATAATTATTCTGAACGTTAAATAGAATGATGAGAATAAAACCTAAATCCTCTAAAACACTATTGAAGGCAAATTATGGAAAAATATAACAACGGGTTGTCTCATTTTTAAAAGCTGCACACCACCACTTCCCACAAATGCCCATTGTGCCTTATTCCTGCCTACCATTTGATTTAAGCTTTAGCGTGTACTATATTTAATACCATTTATGGCTAAATTTGCTACTGAATCAAGATCTGTTGGGGGGGGGGAGGGGGAATGTGATGTAACCAAATGCACCTGGGTATAATTATACTTTCCCCCTCCCCTGCAGTCAGTATGAGCATGACAACTTCCAAGAAAGTGAGACAGATGTGACTGAAGGAGGCCTCTTGAGAGAAGAATCAACTGCTTTAACTTCTACCTCAAGAGATTAAATTGTCAACCTACATATGAAATTAAAACATGGAGTATTAAAATCACAATTTTTTTGGCTTTATTAAAAACCAGGAAACGTATTAGCAGAGAAGCAGTTAAAATGACATGTAAATGAGCACCGACAGGATTTGGCTATCAGGGATATTAGCCACCTGCTCTTTCAAACTGAATCTTTATATTAAAGATTAGTATTAAAGACTGAATTTTAACACCTTCCCCCACCTCCTCCTTATCCCAACCCCTGGTGAAAACCAGCTCAGCTGCAGAGAAAGCCACAGTTGTGTATTACCAAAGGAGGAACATTGGGAAGAAGATTACGGCAGTAATAAAACTACTGAATCTCCTCTCCCAAAGTGGCCTTCCACTCTGTGTCACATGGCAAACGCCGACGAGCCCCATGATGTACTGCAGCACCGAGGGTGAGTTGTAGAGCCAGTCCACACATGATTTGGATTTTTAAGTGGAAGAACACAGAAGGTTGTTACTAGGGACTGACAGCAGAAAACAGGCATGACTTCAGAAACCGGAGAAGAACTATTATCTCACCCGATCTGTCTGAGCTGGCCATCTCTGAAGGAACTCATGCTGGATAAAGTTTTGCATATCCATAAACCCAAATACGTTTGTTTTTTAAAAAGCTGTTGAAGTGGCAGTGCTAAGAAGATCAACCGTGGCTCCAAGCAGGCGAGTTTGCCACATGCACATCAAAAACTCCGAGGTTTTTGAGATGTAATCTAAGCCCATTGCTTTCCTTGGTTTTCACCGTTGTAAACTGTGCAGATCCAAACTCCAGTAATGTGTTCTTCAAGAATCATAGAATCATCAAATGGTTTAGGTTGGAAGGGACCTTAAAGATCATCCAGTTCCAGCCCCCCTGCCATGAGCAGGCACACCTCCCACCAGCCCAGGTTGCTCCAAGCCCCGTCCAACCTGGCCTTGAACACCTCCAGAGATGGGGTTCTTTGGGCAATTTGTTCCCCAAAGAACAAAAGAAAGCACAAATCCTGAAGAATGCAGAAGAAAGAAGACCCCAGATTTTGGCAGTTTAGGATTACAGATAAGCAAGTTCAAGGGAAAATCTAGAGAAACCCTAGCCAAGTGCTAATTTGTAATTACTTCCTCAATACCTTGCACTAAAAATTCATCCGAGTTGTATATTTGAAAGGAATAAATTCTGTGGCCTTTATTTGTATAAATCATTGTGATTTTCACTAAGAATGGACAATAGTTTATAACTAGCTATAGTTTTCCAGAATGTTTATAATCAGTCGTGTGTAATGGATGTCCACTAGTAAGAGCTATTAAAGAAAGTAATCAGACCACAAATCTTTCTTGTAGTTTGAAACATAGGGAAGAAATATCTCCTGCACTGAGAGGGAACAATCAGGCCAACATTGCGGGACACTGCAGTTCTAAATCTCCACTGATATAAAGTTCTCAAGGAGAGATAATAAACTTTTACAGCAAATTCTCTCCTCCTAGAATTCAGAAGAAAACTCTTTTTTTTAAATTTAAAGGTTGAAATTAACAATCCTATGCCACTAGATTAGAATTAATTGTTAAGCTATGACACAGGCAGGACATTTTTTCTAGTTCTTCACTGAAGGGGGTAGCAAGGGGTGGAGGATCTAATCCTGAGCTCTCCATCCCTCTCTACCCTATGCCACTGAAGCTGTGCATGTACTTTGGTTTTTTACAGACTCTGAGCACGAACACTTCCTATTAACTGACAGATGAAACCAAGACTTGCCTATCTAAAAGACAATGGATACAAATAACTGCTGCTGCAGTAGTCTCTCCCATGTAAGGTCTTTTGAAGTAACGCACCTTCCACTTCGATTAAAAACAAACAGGCAGGCAACCTACATAACAAGAGCTGGTATTGTCTTTCCTCTGAACATTTCTATGGCACCATTATATCATCACAGGAATACCTCCTGTTTTTTACCCTACCTAACAGCAGGCACTCAAACAAAGCACCAAGGCCCACAGGAATTAGCAGTGCGGATGCTACTTGGAAAACTATCTGGGAGAAGAGTGCAAACTCATTGTTGCAGGTCTATCTACATGTGGCACCTTCACCAAGGTTGAGTCTCAGTATTCCTTCATTGCTTGTACCAGACATTTTAATTGCCATTTAGAGTCTAGAGTGGGCACACTGGTGTTATAAACATGACTACACACAAGACGGTTTTGTAGCATATCCATAAGAGAGTCAAATGCCTTCACCCTGCCTGGATGTCTCCCTGCTTTCACGTGGGGGCTGGCAGCCCAGACATTCTTCTCTCCAGACATCATTCATCACCTCTAGATCTAGCACCAGGAATAGGAGGCAAATGCTGTTACTCCCGTCTGGGAATCCCATGCTGGCAATTTTCAAAGTCACATTTTCTGTGTCTGGCTTCTCAGAGCATTTATCCTACAGGATATTTTTAGAGAAGTTGAATACTTCTACTGTGTGGAGTCCAGTATGAAGACCCTTCAGCTACAGTTCTCAGTCCTGTAAGGACTGCACTGTTCTCCGCATGAATTTAAACCCCTTTATATTCTGCAGGCCTTTGATGTCTATGAACACAGGACTATTTTCCCAAATGCTTTGGATACTTGGAAAACTGACAGAGCTTGTATGATTCTGAACTCACATATGCATTCAATTGAAACACCTTTTCTCCATTAGTGTACAAGAGCTAGCAGCAGCTAGTTTCTTGTGTGTAATCACAGTTTTGTTTCTTTATCCCAAGCACACCTTGTAATTTAATCTCACGTTACAGGCCGCCAGCCTTCCCAGTATGTTCTAACACTTGCTGCTTGTCCCCTTGCTGACTTGTTGCAGAGTTTGGCTCTCCCTTTATTTACAATTTATGAAACACTATAACACAAAGATAGCCATGATTTACATCTAGGCATATTAATTCTCTGCTTTTCAAAGCCTTCTGCTTCTGCTAGATTTCTTAATTACTGTTCTGTCTTTATTTTGGAGGGATGAGAAACATCTGTTCTCTCACTATCCTTGCTTGTCCTTAGGCTCTAGAAAAAAAAAAAAAAACAAAAATACATGAGCAGCAAAGTTGAGAAACCTGTGTCTTCAATCACAGGAGGGAAAATGTATTCTGAGTCCCGTCTCAGAGCCAGTTCAAGTCTTCCAGGTTTTAGTAGGACAAATATAACTTCATATAATTGTTTGGTTTTGTTGCCTGACCCTAAGCAAACAACCCAGTGAGAAGCTAGCTTGGCTGGTTTTAGCCTGCCTGGCTGTAACCTGCCACACAGGAGGTACTTTAAAGAGATTACGGTGTCCTCCCATGACTGCACATGGGACTTAGCATGCAAGTTAAGGAGACAAGAAACTTGCGGGCTATATCAAACGACAGAAAACCAGCAGAAAAATAACACAGGAAAGAGAAAAGTGAAAACTCATGTTGTACTTTCATCCTGTGTGGTTTCTGCCCTTTTTTATGTTTAGTAGAATTTTTGGAAGGATGCTTACTCAAATTCTAGCAAAGTGAACTCAAGGAAAAGACTAGCATAACAAAATAAAATAACCTTTGCTTTTTAAAAATGCAAAATTGTGTTTAAACTCTCTTCCTGTCCAATCCATGACAGGCTTTTCTCAGTGCATTCTTTTCTGAGCCATGAGGTGATGGCTATATTGGTGTTCTGCTCTTCATCGAACCATCCTTTAAGGACTTTAACCTGAATTGCTCATTGATGAATTTGTGGACCTGTGCTTCGTTATCACGCGCAGTGTACTCTGGAAACGGCACATTCAGAGGTGTTCTCCAAACAGCTGGCAGAAACATACAGTTTTCTTACTCCCTCCTTCCTAACTGAGAAGTTAAGCTAAACAAGCCTCAAGGTTAAATTCCAAGCTGGACTTTTCTCATCTGTTTTGATATAGTATTTTTCCTCTCCCTAATCCATTTTAAGAAACCTGAGCTCTAATGCGCTTGCAGGTTTGAACAACAAATTGCTCAGAGGCAATCTAGAAACATATCATGACCTACAAGACAAGGAATTGGTGCTTCACTCCCACCCCAAATCATCGGAAAACAGGACATATGCACTTCAGGTTCCTTCAAAGCACATGGGAGAAGCTCTTGGTCTAGCAAAGAAAGGAGTCAGTCTTTCTTCTGGCAATATTTTAGAGGAAGATGAACTCATTTATCTCAAATTTGCTACTAAGCTCCCCTCCTCACACTTAAGTAGGGATTTATATTGTTCCGTATAGAAAAAAAATCTTTCCATTTTCTTAACCTACTAAATGAGAGTTATTTAAGCCTACCATAAAATATTGTTGGAGGTTAAATATTTTTGCCAGGAAAAAACAATAGCAGCTCCTGCTCTGTGCTCCCTATACTCCACTTTGAAGTGACCTGAATACCCCCAGCAGCACCTACCTCTAGACTGGGAGCTCCTGCTCTCTCCTCTCTCACTGCTTTTTCTTTACTTGGTGCTGTTAACATAGGCCATTGGTCACATTAAACTCAATAAATACTCAAACACTTTGAAAGTAGCCCCTTGATTCATACATACTTGAATGAAAACCGGAGTGAATTAAGTTAACTGCAAATGTGTGCTCTTTATACTTTTTTGTTATAGAGATGCAGCTGAAATTCAGAGACAGTTCAAACTCTGAGAGTAAACGTTGCATTTTGAAGACTTATTCTGCCTTCTGGAAATTTCCATTTAAGAATTTATTTGAAAAAAAATGAGTTAGTAGTTTATACTTTCTAAGGTAAAAATTCTGACATGAGTGGTTTGTGTGAAGCCGTATTTTCTTTTTCCAATTTGCAAGGATTTATTCTTTAAAATACAGAACATACCATCCCACATATTATAGTTCAATGTTGGAAGTGTACTGTAAAAGCGACTGCTTTCTTTGCAGTGTTCAATCTCATCATGTGAACATAAGCTATTCTGTTTCAAATTCCTAAGATAACCCCCTAAAAACAGGAACCACAGTAGGGCCTTTTGTATGCTGAATTGAGAAAGATTATTGTGGGAAACCTTCTTTCAAACTGCTGCTCCAGATAGCAGGTACAGTACAGGAGCCAGATGGTATCCATAAAGAGAAAGAAGCACCACTTCGCATCTCGCAATAAAGCTGAAGGCTGTACCCTAACGAACATTTGCTGCATCATCGTCAGGCCCTGTTCATTTACATTTTGCTGTCAGCAAGCACAAACCTACCCGGTAAAGTAAGACAAAATAGATGGTCAGCTTCTCTTTGGATTTTAGATGGAGAAGCAATTGCAACTTTTTTTTTTTTTCTGGTGAAGAGAGAGTTTACTAATGAAACATCAAAATGTTTGATTGTAATACAGTGTTACATAAATACCTATTACAGTCTAATTAAGTGGATAAATTCCATTTTCAGCTCTACAGGGCAGATTTTAATCTGGCTTCCAGTCTGTTTGTACATACAACTGGGATATGCGTGTCGATTAAGAAAATCTGGACTTTAACAGTACAGCTATTGCATCTATGTCTATAGCACATCATGCATATCTTGATTTATTCCTTTGTACAACAGCTTAATTTTAGGCATACAGTGCTGTCTAGAGTGCTGCAGCAGCCCCCCAGCGCTGGAAGCTGTTAATCTTGGTTTTGCAAGCCTTTGTCTCCAGGCTGAGATCTTACTGTATTTTCATTATTTCTTAAAAATAGCTGGTAGTATCATCAAATTATTGGGATTAACCTACTTTAAAAAGGAAATTAGGTCAGTTCCTATATTCCTGCCCAGGCTTCAACTCTCATGTATTGTTACAGCTCTCTTGCATCCGACAAAATGGGCACTTCCCTGTGGAAGCTACGGAGCTGTGTGCAGCAGTGGGCTTCAGCTCACACTCCAACACAACAGCAGAACCAACACAGCGTGTAAAGGCCCCATCACTTGTTATTAGTGTCTGCTGACACAAACCTCTTGGCCGGAGAAGAAACATGACTCACTGTAAAGAGCTGAGTTGACTTGAGTGGTAACTCAACCATTAGCATGTTGTTTGCGATGGTGAAGACAAATTGGGCTGTTTACACACTTCTAATATTTGAAACATGCCTAAAAATCAGACTCTAAAACAGTTTTTGAGGTTCTTATCTTCACCAAAGCACCTTGGATCACCCCTTCCAAACCCACCTTAACTGAAACAGAGACTGAGATGAAACAGCCACTGACAGAGGAACGGAATTGGCCAGCCACCGAGCTACACATCCTCTCTGACCAGTGATCAGGGAGGGAAGGGGTGACAGGGATCAAGACCTACCTATAGGTCTTGACAGCGATTGCAGCATCTGAAACACTGGGCACACGGGGAGAAAGGAGCAATTCTTCGTGCTCCGTGCAGCTGCCACAGGCTAGATGCCAAATACAAGGCCCAGCTGCTTATCTGCCATGTCACGATCAGCAATGCAAGCACTCCCAAGACAAAAGGCTCAGTGGACCACGTCTCCACTTGCTCCATCCTCAGCTCCTTTGCTTGTGGCCCTCTCTTTTTTTTTCACTACTGTTACTAAGTAAAGCAGAAGTTCAGAAATTACAGTTGTTCATTTAGGCAGGGGATTCTGTTGTGCATCCCCAACCAGAGCTCGCTCCTGCCTCCGATCCCCCACAACTGCCCCTGAGAGCCCCAGGACAGAGCTCTTTAGTCTGGTGCTTGCAGAAAAGCTTTTATTCTGCCTCCAATTTCCCCCCACCAAGGAATTCTCTTCCCAGCAAAAGTACAAGATTGACCCCTAGATAACACACCAAGAGAAAGGTAGTGAGAGACTTACCCCTCTGGCATTTCTTCCTCTCCAAACCAGTTCACAGTCACACTCTCACCAAGGCAGGAAAATCAACATGTAGAGAAAACTTACTGCCGCTACATGTAATTTAGACAGCTAGCTACCTGCATCTAGGAAAAATAACTAGAAGTTAACGGGATGCTTTTTCTCTTTCCTCTCAGCTTCAAGCTCATCTACAACTAACAAAGAGATTGCAATTTCTGCATTAATATGCAGAATTACACTCCAGAATAATATAATGTAATATTACACTCCAGAAAAGGAGACAGAGAGACAAGAAAGTAGGACAAATCGATACTGTACAGGGCATTCCTTTCTCTGGCATAATGAGCTGCCACAGTTCAACCTTTAGTATTCCTTGGTATCCATTTCTCCTTTCTGTGCTTACCCACATGCACAGCTATTGCTGAGAAAGGCTGAATCACCAGGAAGCCTAAGATTACTCAAGGAACACGAGAGCCGCTGCACAACCACCCCCACAAAAGACCACACAGAACAGCCTCAGCAAGCTGCATCAGCACCCTCATGATTCTTCACTATGGTACGTTTTAGCAGATGACAGAAAGAACTACTTTTCTGGGTTGGTGGGGTGTTTTTTTTTTCCTTTTTTTTTTTTTCCAAAGTGTCCAAAGAAGGCAGAGAACAAAGCAGCATACAGCACCTACAGACTCTCCCATCCCCTTGGGTCATCTTAGAATTGTCAAGTTAAATTAAACAGCATCCTTTACAGTCTCTCTTCTCTATCTTTCAGCAACACATGGAATACCCAGACAGAGGAACATTGCCAGGGGTGTCCCCATGAAAGCCACCAACCTGGGACTGACAACTTTTGGATAAAGCTTTTTCTTTTCCTGTTTTCCAGGATCATCACCACACAGGAGCCAACAGAACATTCCTTAACTGTGAAGCAGATCTGGATTTCCTAACATGATGTTGTTGCCCCAAACTGCCCCAAAAGAAACGCGTGGACTCAAAGAACTACTCAATGACAGCAGCAGTAAGCAACATGCAGATCAAAGTAGCTCGCACCACTTCTACAGCGCGTGATGTGCCAGCAGGTATTTCTGTCTGTTAACACCACAAAGCACAACTAAGAAGCAGAAGCAAGTTCCAAAGACATATGCAACCCCAATCAGCTCACACAGGTAAATGAAATGACAGAGACGCCAACTGCAGGATGGACAACCTAAGAATAGTAAGATGTCTGCAATATCTTTACTTTTTTCTGGATCATTACAGGTCAAGCAGAGTCACATCTTCATTGTGTAATAAATGCTCATTTTTGCATTGTTAAATGTCACTCCTCCTCAGAGTTAATTATAGAATCATAGAATTTTCTAGGTTGGAAGGGACCTTTAAGATCAGTTAGTCCAACCATCAACCCAACACTGGCTAACCTAACGGCTTCTAAAGAACGAGGGATAATCTTGCACCTGAATTAAATAAATACCGCCACAACTACTTCTTGTTTTGTAGCAACACACCACATCCCTCGCATTTTCCTCATCAACTGGAACACATCACAGACAAACACCATAAGCAGCGAACTTGGAAGAAGGCACCCCACCCTGCCACTCTGCACAGGGAGGTGGGTGAGATGTTCAGCTCTTCCCCCCACACAAGCAAGGAATGACATTTTACCGAGTTCACACATGCTTTACCTTGTGGCAAACATTGCTCTCAGGGAAGAGAAGGTAGCAGCGTCCTCTTTCAAAGCCTTCAGCTCATTTCGCAGCTTCATCATTGTCTCCGTAACCATAGCTTTCTCATTTTCATACTTGCTTTTTAAGTTGGCAAGGGCTACCTCTGCAGTCTATTGTTTACCAAGAAGAACAGAAATGTACTAGTTAATGAAACTCTTCACAAAGTGGCTGGCTAAGAGATTTCTAATCACTGTTCACATACTGAAACATTTACTTTGAACTGTCATGTTAAAACTTCTTGGTCAACTTTTCTTGTACAAAATAAATAAAATTTCATTTTTGAACACTGGAAACAGATCGGACATATGGTCCCCTACTCCCATTAACCACGCAGCAGCACCTAGGAAGCTACAGAATATACATTTACGGACACCTATCTCCAGCTACTAAGAGATTAAACTTTAGATACTTCAACACAAAGAACAAAATAGTCTGTTTAGCATCTCTATATTTAAATGCATTCATCAGTCACTTGCACAGTTCTCTAACCCTTACAGCATTTTGCCTATCTTACACTTTGGGACACCCTTATTAAAATGTACAAAAGAAAACTGAAAGTATGTATCTAATTTTTAAACACTATACTTTTTTTTGTTTTGGAAGACAACTTCAATTTGCATTACTTTTAATTTTAGAGGAGACAATGAAGGACGTCACATGGTGCCTTGATGACAGTTATTTTCCATTTGCTGCACTGCTAATGTGTATCAAATGGTACTGCCCAATCCCTGGAGACTAATTTTACCTTTCACCCCTGTTATTTTGACCATGTTCTTATATCACCTCCTTATCTTGGAAGGCTTTCTTTTATTTTGCAATTTGAGAGAGAGGACCACATAAGTTTAAGAATTCTTTTAAGGGTAACTACTAGAATTCTTTCAAATGGAAAATAAGATTTAGCTCTTCATTTTAGCGGTCTTACAATAAATATAATCTGATGTAATTCAGACAAGCAGTGGATTGAAGCTGCTTCATTGCATTCAGGTTTCCTTAATAAAATGTCTCATGAGTATGTGACAAGCAGAAGTCAGTTAGAGCCCCAGCGCTCAGCTGTGTGCCTCTAATGAAATAACCTGCTTCAGCCTTGGACAAAACAAGTATCAGCATCTGTAAGACCTTATTACCTGTTTGTTGGCCTTCAGCACAGTTCTCAGAGTTGCTATCTGTTCCCTCTTGGTGCTCAGCAGGGACTTCAACTTCAGGATTTCTTCCATGAGAGCTTCCTTGTCTTTATCCACCACTGGCCCAAGTTCTTGAGTGGCAACACGCTGCCTGGACAACTCAGTTGTTCTGTCCACAGCAGCTTGCAGGTGTTTGATCTGATCACGGATTATAGCGATCAAGTTGTAAATGTTCATTGGTTCCTTCCGAGGATCTGACACAGGAGATGGCAAAGATGACACTGGAGATGGGCTGCTGTCACTGCTTCCATTCTCTGCCTTTCCTAGCTCTATAGTTAACAGCCCTTTAGAAAGAAGGATGGGAGACCTTCTTCCCTTGGCCTCTGGACTACTGCGTCCTCCTTTACCTTCCTTGTAGTAATCCAGCATCACTCGGTTTGGAGTTTCGTTGTTGCACATGCAAACATGGTGGTATAAATTGGCCAGTTCTTCACTGAAGGTGACAAGTTCATCCTGGGCCACGCTGAGGCTGCCCTGTGTTTCTCCAGCAACATCACTGACTTTCTTCAGCTCCTTCTCCAATCTGGCCACCTGTTCTCTATCGTGCCTACTGGATTTTTCTAGTGAGGTGATCTTTTCAGTAAGAGCTTGGCTCTCAGTCTCATATCTGCTCTTCTCTTCCTCATACTTAGACTCACATTCTTTGTATTTGGCCTTCAGATTTTTAAGCTCTTCTTTTAGGTCAGTAATCTCTGCCACTGCCACTTTGTACTTGCACTCCAGGATCTCTGGCCCATTGATGTCAACTTCGTAATAGTCTCCATCTTCATGGCTGTCTCGGTCCTTCTCATTGTCAAGCGCAGACTGACGTTCCTTGCTGATCTGTAGCTTCTTCATTGCATTCAGGTTTTCTGTGAGTCTGCCAACTTTTTCATGCTGCTCCGAGAGGGCCCCCCGTGTATTTTCCAGCTGCTTCTGAGATTCCTGCAGTGTCGTTAACAGGTTCACCTTTTCTCTTTCCATCTGAAATGCGTGAACAGACATCTACGTAAAGGAAACTGTATCGCTTAAATGGTTGTATTGTAAGAAACAGTAACTTAGTCAAGGTCCATACGGTTACAGAAATCTGAGCACTAGCACATATGGAAAAGGCTATTTAATCTATTCTAAAAGTATCTCAAGTACAGTGTTCTTTGCCAATTCTTTCTCATTTCCACTCGAAAAATGCACATTTCTTACACATTTCTTCCATAGCTAATGGTCTCATTGTGAAAACATCCTTTCAGCTGAAGATAAGTTAAGGTTTATCGTTATCTTGCAAATTGTCAAGTAAATACTAGAAAATGTGCAGCTAGTCTATGGTGGAAGACTGGAGCTTCATGAAGGACTCTGAAATACTGAAACTTTTAAAGTTTCTCCTCCAGAAGTTCTTCTTTTGAAAAAAATCCAGCTTTTTTTTTTTTCCCCACAAACGCTTTTTCTTATAGAACACTTAAAAACACTTGACAAAATAACTTTAAAACATTTCTATGCAACACAAATACTTGCCTTGTTTCAAACTCTCCAGCCTCCCCATAGCACAAATATATCAGAGAAATGCTTGGTATTGATTAAAACTTCATGCTCCTCAAAATAATTACAGAAAATAGTTAAACTGTACACAGCTCCTTCTTATCAAGATGACTGGAGTAACTATCAATTTTTTGAACAAAATACTGTCTTTCTCACTAGTGAAGTAGTGACAGCATGTACTGCACAGAAGATACGTTACAATTTTCCCCCAAACACAGGACATGACTGCTAGCTTCTTTGCACAAAAAAAAAAAAAAAAAAAAAAAAAAAGAGAAAAGAAGAAAAAAGATATGGTTTTCAGCTGACAAACATTTAATGTCCTCAAATTCTAAATCCATCAGAGCTTTTACAAATATAGTTCATACTGTATGGTAGTCACGTAAGGTATTGAAAAGACTGAAATTACAACCCGAATAAACTCTAGCAGCTATTTGGAAGTACACAGTTGTTTAGGAAACCTGTTTACCTGTACAAGCTGTTGTTTCAGCTTCTGGATTTCAGAAATGTTTAATTCACTCAGAAGATCTGAAACCAGACTTGGGGCTGGAGGGAAGCTTTCATTTTTCTTGGGTGTTGATGTACTATTCTTGCCATTGCTGAGTTTGCTGAGGCAGTTTTGTTCAAATCCATTCATGATTTCATCATTATTGGGCTCCGTGGCTTCATCGCTGAACTTCAGTCCGTCCAAAGAGATGTTCAGGTGGCTGTTGTACATGGAGTCATTGATGTTCATGTACTGAGAGAGCTCCTTACGAAGATTGTTCTTCTGCTCCCGCTCTGTCTTCAGCGTCTCTAAGGCCTCCTCAAGCTGGCGTTCAGAGATCTCCTTCAGCCGTATGGCATCTTCTAGCTGGCTGTTGAGAAATTCTGTTTCCTCTTCAAGCCTTTTGATTTCATGTTTCAGGCCTTCGAACTCCACCTGAAGATAGACAAATGGAGGGGAAAAAAAACCCTAATGAAAATGTCTGCCTGCAAGGCACCAAGTAATTTTACTTTTCAATGATTGAGTTCACTAAATATGGTGAGAATCGAAGGATTTTTTCAGTTCTGGAGTCTAGTTTTGGCACTATGACTGTACACATCGCTTACATAATTTACCTCCACAGAGACCACGGAATCAAATTTCTAAGCAAACCATCAAATGAGCTGACACCAGCTAGACAGGTGGGAGATACAGCGTGTGATACAGAGGCGTCACAAAACGGGCTTTCCTAGCACATTATGCAAACTCTTTCTCTGTTTGATTAACAAATACCTTGGCCAACCTTCCCACAAATTCAAGCTCAACATTTCCAAAAACCAGCATCGCAAAGCCACGCTTCTGACACTGCTCACTGCTGTTAGAATATGCCACTGCACTTAAAACTATTGGGATGCACCTAGCTATCAAACTCGGCTTTTATACATTCAAAATAAAATGTTTTATCATTTCTGTCATCATCGTTTCAGCACAACTTGAGAGCTACAATTCAGGCTCTATACTTCAGACTCATAGTGCCACTACACTAAATTTGATGATGGCAGGCTGTAAGTTTTTACCTGTAAAATTGCATTTTTTTTTAAACCTCTCTTGCACTGAAATTATGAACACTAATCATGAGTGTAAAATTTTGAATCCATCAGAGGAGAAAAAAAAAAGCCTTAAAGAATACCTTTTCCATACCTTGAAAGAAAGGAAAACACACCACACAGTATATGACCCTATTTATTTTTGCCAGCTGCTAAAGGAATTGTAGATGGCACCATACACCAACCTGGCAGTGCTGAACCACACCTCATTTAAAAACCAGGAACCAATCATGTTAATTCAGTTTTGCATGTTAAGCCTGGGAAAACTTGAGGGCTTATTATAGTTATGTCAGTGGGATAATTAAAGCTTAATAAAAATCATGAAGTAGGATTAGGACAAGGTAGAAAATGAAATAATCCATTGCCATGAAAAGAATTAGCTCTTGGTTCTATATACGTCCACTGAGCTCAAATATTTAAGATTGCAGTCTATTTTCAAAGGTTCCAGAGTGCAAACGCAGCAGTCAATAATTACTAGGAACTGACAAGATAGCATCTGAGCTTAAATTTGGCTCAGCCCAGAATGGCAGCATTCCTGAATACAGTTATTTTAGAATGTGAGCATGAAGCTGGGAACTTTCACTTGGCTCCTCTGAGGTTCAAACCTCACAAAGTTCAACAAGGCCAAGTGCAAGGTCCTGCATGTGGGTCAGGGCAATCCCAAGCACAAATCCAGGCTGGGCAGAGAATGGATTGAGAGCAGCCCTGAGGAGAGGGACTTGGGGGTGTTGGTTGATGAGAAGCTCAACATGAGCTGGCAATGTGTGCTCACAGCCCAGAAAGCCAACTGTATCCTGGGCTGCATCCCCAGCAGCGTGGCCAGCAGGGCGAGGGGGGGGAATTCTGCCCCTCTGCTCCACTCTGGGGAGACCCCCCTGCAGTGCTGCCTCCATCTCGGAGGGTCCCAACAGCAGAAGGACATGGACCTGTTGGAGCAGGGCCAGAGGAGGCCCCGGAGATTCTGTGAGGGCTGGAGCCCCTCTGCTGGGATGACAGGCTGAGAGAGTTGGGGGGGTTCAGCGTGGAGAAGAGAAGGCTCCAAGGAGACCTTACAGCAGCTTTCCAGTATCTGAAGGGCACCTACAAGAATGCTGGAGAGGGACTTTTTACAAGGGCATGTAGTGATAGGACGCGGGGAAATTGCTTCAAACTGGAGGAGAGGAGATTTAGATTAGATATTAGGAAGAAATTCTTCCCTCTGAGGGTATTAAGACACTGGCGCAGGTTGCCCAGAGAAGCTGTGGCTGCCCCATCCCTGGAGATGTTCAAGGCCAGGGTGGACGGTGTCCCTACCCATGGCAGGGGGGTTGGAACTGGATGATCTTTAAGGTCCCTTCCAACCCAAACCATTCTATGATTTTATGATTGAATACAATGAATAAGACAAGGAAAGGTAAAATACAATAGCAGCCAACCCCATAGGCTGGATTTTACCAGATCACTATCTCTTCCAGTCTGCACCTAGGGCATAACAGCCCCTTCATCCCTACTGCGTGTTAGGGCACCCAAAACAGCGCAATTAGACCAAATATACTCAGGTGAGAACAGGTCCAACCCGGAACCCCAATTTTGGGCATATCAGTAAGGTCAAAGCCATAAACATTGACATGGAGTTTCACCTGGAAAGAAACAAAATACATCCAATATCCAGATACCTCACCTGGTGGTGCAGCTGTCCTTCAGAACACTGAAGGAGATCTGAAGCAAATCCTAATAAGCTTTTGCTATGTGCTCACTACAACAGATGGTATTAACACCACATGAGTTATTAAACACCAACTTCAAGAGTTTTTACTTCAGAAATATGATACAATTTTCTCAACTGAACCTAGAGTTTTATTTACTCAAGGAGACTGACAGGTACCCAAAGAATAAAAATAGCAAATCCTCAACTGATAGATGAAGATAAGTGAACCATGCCAAAGAGCACATCTAGTCTAAGTACCTCCGCAAAGGATAATTCAGGGAAACTCTTGAGTTTTTCCAAAAATGCAGTTTTCTAAAATTCTGAAAATAGCTTGAACTGTGCAATTAAACATGACTTTTCAGATGAGCAGTCACACAAGTCTGACAGTATAGAGCTACTGTAACAGTAGTCCATGTGTAATGAAGTACCTAGAGAGGAGGAATACGGAACTGGAGAGATCATGTAAGCACTAAGTAGCAATAAAAACCTATGTTCAGCAATACACCCAGTTAGAGATCCTGTAGAAGAGGATGGATGGATGGATGGTATTGCAAAGAGACACTGAATAACCGATGTAGCAAAAAGAATAAACCAAGTAACAAGCAGACCGGTAGAGACTTCATTTCCATTAAAGAGAAAGAAGGCAATGGAAGGATCTGGAGGTCAAAGCAGAAGCAACAAAGTCTTATGACTGTATATAAAGAGAGTCAATAGGGACTTAAATGTTTTGGGACAACTCTTGGTACCAAAAGATAGAGCTTATAGTCTCAAAAGCAGTACAAACACAAAAAAGAAAAGGTTAGATGTTCAAACGAGACAGAAGCACCCCCATAATACAGGAATTAACTGGTGTTACCAAAGCAATGCTCGCTATTTTGAAAAACTTGCCTGATTTTGCTTCAGGACAGACACTTGTTTCTGGAGACAGATGTTTTCCTCTTCAAGCTCAGTGTAGTCTTGCAGCAAACGCGCTTCTCGGAATTTATATTCCTTGATATCATCTCGCAGACGGGCCCTTTGGATCTCCACATTCTGATTGACCTGGAAAAACAAACCAACCCCCAAAATGATGGTGATTTGGTCAATTACAATTAAATTCCAAAATTTTATCTTTCCTTATGTGCACTAATCAATTAGTTTCAATTCAAATAGAAACTCTTCCCCCCCCCCCCGACTTAAATTACAGAACACCAAGTCATTTGCACAATAATTAGATTTTTTTTCTTGCTTCTCTTACAAATTCTCACCCTTGACTCAAAAGTTAATGAGCAAGCAGGGAAAGCAGCAGTCACACCGACACTGTCTCACTGGCTGTAAGCAACAGACAAGTTTTCCAGATCAGAAGTCAATACGTGAACCTGTTAACACTTAAACAAGAAAGGCCTTTTCACAAGAGAAAGACAGATTCAGATGACCCCATACGTTCTTATTTGGACAGGTATTTTCTGCTGCTTGCCAACAGACCTTTTAATTAGGCCCTTTTATTTATATCCTGTGCAGTAATTTAGAAATATGTTCTAATGAATCCTTTTGGAGAGAGATACTGAGTTAGTGTCAAATTAAATCCAAGATCCCAGGTAGAAAGAAATCACAAGTGTGGTTGACTCGATATCTTGGAGCAGTATGACCTTTAGATCTTTTGTAAATATACACTGGCACTTAAATAAATTAAGCTAACACATATCCAGCTGTGTGAATGGCTCACTGTACTTAGCTCTATTTTCTTCCAACATTATTTTCCTTCAAGCCACATCTTTAAATACTTAAAGTGAAAAATATGTTCTAAAACATTAGCAGAAATATCTTCAGAGATAGGCAAAGAGGCCATATAGTTGCCTACAGAAATAGTACCCAGATATTTTAGCAGCTGTACCTGTGAAGTGACAGGATGGTTTTCCAAACAGTTCTAAATCAGCTCAAAATAAATGTGAGCTCATGAAAGAGGCAGCTTAACAATTCAGCTAGTCAGGTTATGGTATCTTATTTCTGTTTTCATTTATCCAGCAGCATAGCCAAGAAAGCTTCATCCTCTAGTATACAAACTCAGATTCCCTTAGTGTTCTCCGCTTCTGGTTAGAAACAGGAATGTCAGCAATGAATGAAATACAGTCTCAGTCTTCTTGCGAGTGTACAGCAAAAATACACAGAAGTAATACAACAGGTATCAAAAGGCACCTACAGAGAGCTAAAGAGATAAAGGAACTGTTTGTGGCAGGAGCATATGCCAAGACTTGAATCTGGCAAGTTCTGAACACAAACACAGAATCACCTGCAACTGTTAAGGCCAATAAATTTAAATTATAGTTCCCTCACATGTCAGGTGAAGGTTAGACTATATAAACTTGTCTGCTTATTTTTAGCAATGAAGAGAAGAGCGCTACTTCCCAGCACACTGAGAAGCTAAAATAAACATTAATTGCTGAAACCAGACACTACAGTATGACAATGCAAATGAAAAGTTGCTACATCCCCTATTCCATGCCTGAGCAAGCGTTGGCTCTATCTTTGCACAAACCTGGGGCCACAGGGAAAGATGCACGGCAGGTAGGTGAAGGCTACGGAGCTGACATGAATTCACATCTCAACCTCCCCTCAACAACTGCCATGAAGACCTCTTGCCTTTGGCAGAGGGAGCCTCCAGCCAGATAATCCAAACTGTTTAACAGTTCGGATTGCAAAAGGCTCTTGCATCAAACAGTTTCATACAAATTAGGAGATCTTGTCTCTAATTTTCCCCATTCCCCAAGCAAGTGAAATGCAATGGAAGACCTCCCACAAAGCTACTGGCAAGCTTCTCTCCCCACCATTCAGGTTGCTTTGCTCCTCTTCCTCCCTGGATGATCTAATCTTTCTCTTTGCAGAGATCAATGCCTGGAGAAATCACTGGTGCTAGTCTTTTTTCTTGGAGAAAGAATGGTTTCTGTCCAATCCTGCCCATTTAATTCAGAGCAACAGTAAGAGCTCATTATTTAATGCAAAAGTATTGTCATGCTCTGCCTAGCACAAGAAAAAGTCATTCTATTTCAGCATGTACAGAAAGGCCAGATTTAAAAATAGCTCCCTTGTTTCCTGACCGGGGAAGGAGGATATAACCTAGATTTACTGGCTGTTTAGCAAGCTGAACGTTCAGTTTGCTCTTAGCATTTTCTTGTCAAATAAATGTGCATGCTTGCAAGCTGCGAGATTACATTGGGTGCCATGCTATCTCATATAACTGACCAAATGGCAGCATTTTTTTTTCTGCAGGAAAGAGAAGCTACTGCATCTCTCCTTGACTGGATTTTTCTATTACCCACAAAGAAAGAGGTATTCACATATTTGAAGACAGACACACATAGATTGCGCATGTTCTCACAGGTGGTGTTTTACGGTTCCTCAAGAGCACAGACGAAGTGAGCTGAGCTATGGATGAATTTGAACCTTTCTGTGACTCTTCAGTGGCTTTCTCCTTCCTCCTCTGCCTGAGCAACCCCCAAGCACAGGGTAGACAGGGGACTAGGAACACAAGGGCATGCCTGGCCAGGCTCTCAGCTACACAGAAGGTCACACCTCCAACCCAAAGTGAACCACATAGCACTTAGAAAACATCATTACCACTGTGTGGAGAATTGATGGCCATAAAAATCCCATTGAGTGTTCGTCTATCTGATAAAACCCCTCAAATTCTCAACCTATTCCCACTATGCAGAAGCCTCTCATCCATCCTGCCCAGGAAAAGACTGTGATCTGAGAGTGAGTTCACCTGATCTAAAGGCCACAGACCACTCTGATCCTGCTGCTAGAGAGCTTGTCTTCAGCATTTTCATCCTCTCAGCTTTGCCTCCAAAGTTCTGCACAGGGCTCCTCCGAGCAGGACCGCTGCTAGAAATGGCAGGGATTTCCTTAGGACCAGTTTGAATCCAGCCTTGCCTGCGTATCAAAGCCACGACTACTGTCCTTCTTCACTGCCAAAAGCCTGCTCCTTGGAACGTATTTTACTAGTATACCCTGGCATATGAAGTTATGCATAATTTGACTCTGAGGATTAAAACAATTGAGAAAAAAGATTTCTATTACCCTGAACTCCACCAGCTCACGGCTCAGCTTGAGTTCCCCACTGTAGTCAACATGCTCACACCTCGTTTGACATGTCACTTATCACCAAGAGTCAAAATGTAGTTTGCCCAAATTTATTACCAATTCCAAGATTAGATTTAAGGCTTCATGCAATAAATATTTCTAGATATACTAATTCCCTCTTGTGTTCTTCATAGGAAGGGGTCACAAAAAAGGATGCAGACTCTTTGGAAGAAATACAGCGCAATTGGAAAGGACTGCAACTCATCTATATTCTGTTTGAGTAGGGAAGAGAAAAATCACACAATCAATTAGGTTGGAAAAGACCCTTAAGATCACCAAGTACAACTGTTAATCTAACACTACCAAGTCCACCAAAATAATCAATAAAGCATCATGTCTTAGACATTTTACTAAGTATCAGGATGAAAATTGGGAAGACTAATCCTCGGACACTTACATAACTTAGCGCCTTCTTTGGCACTTTTTTGAAGGAAGCTCTTTAGCCAGTGTTCTTCTAAACACTGCCTTCATACTCACAGCTGTTGCTGCAGAAGAGCCAACCACAAAGCTACATCATCTACCGCAGGTACCACTGGTGAAATTAAGAACTCAAAATATGGACCATAAAGCTTTTCTAGGTGCATAACAGAAAATTTCAAGTCAATCACTATATGTTAACACAACTGACAAGTTACATTATTTAGGCTACAAAGACCAGGAGTTGCAAGTTGTGTGTGAAATTCACAGCTGCCCATCTGATTTTAATTGTGTTTCCTTTGCACATGTGAGGACCAGGGTCCTGTGGCAAAGTATCACATAACTGTGTAATTAAGGGCTGGGATATAAAACACCCCCTCAAACAGAGCCAAATTAAGATTGCATAAGAAACCAAAAATAATCGTCCCCTAGTTCTCAAGTTACGGGCTCTTAGATTTTTTTTTTTTGGTATTATAGATGTAAACAAGCCACTAATATATGGCAGAAAAAAAATAAAAAGTTCCATTAGATCCAACTATCACTATATATCACTATATATTACCAAAATGTTTGGAAAGCTGTACTTTCACTACCGCAGTAAGGATCACCTGTGTCACAAGGCTGGCTGTTGTACCCAGCAAGGGGCAAATGCTTTGGGGGTGGAGACACAGATCATCAGCACCTGAGAATGCCCTTCTCTCTCTCTCATCTTCCTCAGATGCTGGAGCTACACAAGCTTCTCATTTTTAAAAATTTGCCCACTCTGTTCTTACAGCAGAGCTACTATAAAACAGTATAAAAACATTTATTTCTTTATGCAAAGGAGAAATACCCTGGTGGCCTGGCTCTGCTTCCTCATTCACAGGAATGACATAGGACAGCCACCGTGTTACTCAAATGTCACTGTTGTAGCTTTTATACTTCAATTCAGTTCACGAGCCACAGATATCCCTCTCCGGCCCTGCACAACAGAAATGGACCATCCTTTGGATACAAATCTCTGTTTTTTCTAATTGTATCCACCACCTGTGTCTCCTCTCCAAACACTGCTTGGGAAATTACTATGAAAACAGTTCTTAAAAGTGACAGAAAAATTAGTGTGCTCTCAGCAGTGTTTTACAACAAAAACACAGTCAAAAGGAATATTGCAAAAGACAGACCACACAACCAGTACAGAAAGTCACTGCATCAATCAGACTGTATTTCCCAGAATTTATAGCAAGTGTTTCTGGTGTCTTGTTCACACAAGCCCACTGGACAAAAATAAAGTAGATATTATGCTAAACTGCAGTTTGGACTCTTCCCTACTCTTCTGCTGGAAGTCATGCTGGAACATGGTCTATCTGCTGAAAAGCTGCTTAACCTTCTAAGCCTTGGTGTGAATGCAGACAGAGGTAGATAGAAATAGGGAGGGAAACAGGAAGGCGGAGCACTGAGGTCACTTAGAAGCAGAAGAAATAGTGTTTTGTTTGTGTGTTTTCAAAAGCAAAGTCAAGCTTTAATTGCATTTCATGCAGAAAAAACTTACTGAGAGAAAAAAAAAAAACCCAAGAGGTAGATGACTCATATCCCAGTCAAAGTCTCCCTTCCCAGGTGCCTCTCTGAAATATTATTTTGCCCTGGGAACGGGACAGGAGGTGGAACCAAACAACAACATCAACAAAAAACCACAAAACCCCAGCAGTAGCAACTGCAGTCAAAAGCAGGCGAGAAGCTCAAAGCCCACCAGTGCAGCACTTGTCCCTGGCGCTCTTGCAGGAATCTGAACCATGCTCAGATGCCACAGCAGGTGACTCTGCCCTGCTAGCACAGCTCAACAGTGCAGTATGAACCCTTCATACAGAGCACCAGGAACACCTGTGGTAGCCCCTCAGGGTGTTCTGCAACTAAATGTTAAAAAACATTACTAAAAGAGCTCCTCACCTCATCCCTTTCGAGGTCTTCCTACACCTGGGCCAGGTGTATGCCCATTTTATGCATTTGGAGCCACTGAGCAAATCTGACCCGATTTCTCTTTCCTAGCAGAAGTCGCAGTCTTTTTTTTTTTTTTTTTTTTTTTTTTTTTTTGACTAGGAGACAAGTTCTGAAGATCTCTAATTCACATAAGACATGCTGAGCGTTCCCAAGCAGAGTCAGGTTGAACTCCGTGACAAACACCCTGCAGGGAACAAAAATCAGAGCTGGCAGGGAAGAAGAGGTGGAATAGGCACAACTCGCAGCACGTTTATTCTCCTGCAGAAAGTGAGGAAAAGAGCATAGTAGCTACTGAGCATAACCTATACACAATGCTCCCAATAGCTCTGAAGCATTAATGAAAGACATGTGGCTACACTGAAACTTTGGTAGCAAATGTGCACAAATGCCTGGTTTTTGTTTGCGGGTTGTTGGTGTTTTGTTTTGTTTTTTTTTTTTTTTTTTTTTTTTTTTAACTTGTCCTCTCATTATTCAAACACCTACCCCATGACAAAGCACCTTACTATGGATACACACATCTGTGATTAATGCTGGAGTGCCACGCCATTAATGGGCTCAGCTCAAGATTTATTAATTTTTTTGCAAACAATTAAATAAAAAACTTTGTGAAGCTGGGACATTAAGGATGGGTTTATTGCAACACTGGAGAACAAAGAACTGCACTGTCATGGATTTCTTTTCTGCGCAATATTAGAGATACCTGAGCTGAGACTCAGTTACTACAGTGTATCCTGGCGCCATTTAAATCTCTTATAACTACTTAATCAGCACTAAGTCTTGCTACAATGTTTTATTACTTAATGTATGGTTTGCTAACTATCTGTTCAAACATCAGCTCCAGTCCGGAGTCAAACCCACATCCTCCAAACCCTTTCTTTGTCACGGGGAGGGTGAACACCTGTGCTGGGAAGAGCAACATCTCACTTAGTCTTGTCTAAGTTCCACGTATACGAATCCAGCCCTGCTCTAGTGATGCTCTCCAACAACCCAGGCAAGGATAAATACACCTCTGCCAAGCACAGGCTGCCCACCCAAACTGGTGGTCTTCGCCTGGTAGCCCACTGGGCGGTAACCACAAGGTGGCTGCACTAGTGCAAGCCCACACAGGCAGCAGTGCGATGCCTTCATAGAAACAAACAGATCAATGGTGTGGAAGAAGCTAGGCGAACTGGAATGAGCCTTCACAGTATCACAGAATGGTCAGGGTCGTAAGGGACCTCTGGAGATCATCTAGTCCAACCTGCCAGAGCAGGGTCACCTACAGCAGTTGCACAGGACGGCATCCAGGCGGGTTTGGAATGTCTCCCGGAGCAGAAGAGGGGACCCTACTCCCTCTGTGCATTCCCAGCTGCACTCACTGAGACCTGGGCTTGTCCTCCTGCAGCGTGGTGGCAGTGGGTGGGCCTGGGCTCTGCACCAAGGCTCCAGCCGAGCGTGGGAGTCTGGATAGAAAATGCTGACCCAAACTTGACGACAGTGTAATGAATGGCACTGTGTAACATTCTGATTACCGTCTCCCCCTTCCTGCACTGAATCGCTTGCTAAGAGCAGTTCAACTCCAGCTGCTTTTCAAATCTCAAATCTAAATACTTGGCAGCATTCCACATCCTTCACTGCCAGAAAGAAAATGTTTAACTCTTACAAGGCCTGCCAATAAGCTTTTAGGTAGCTGTTATCTTTCACCTACAGAAGGGCTGGTGGAGCAAATTCCAGCTCTAAGAAGGGTATTTAAAAGACAGGTAGATGTGGTGCTGAGAGACATGGTTTAGTGGTGGACTTGGCAGTGTTAGGTTGATAGTTGGACTCAATGATCTTAAAAGATTCCTTCCAACCTAGATGATTCTATGATTCTATATTGGATATTAGGCAAAATTTCTTCATCGAAAGAGTTGTCAAACATTGAACAGGCTGCCCAGGGAAGCAGTGGAATTGCCATCCCTGGAGGTATTTAAAAGATGGGTAGACGTGGTGCTGAGGGACACAGGTTAGTGGTGGGTTTGGCAGTTGGATTCAATGATCTTAAAGATCCTTTCCAACCTAGATAACTGTATGATTCTAAGGGTCACTGCCACCCAAAGTGTCCCCAGGCAACCACCCACAGAGATGGGTGATGCTCAACAGCAGCATGCCTGCTGTCTCAGCTAGCTGGTTTTGAAGGGTTTTCTGTGTGCTGTGTTTGTATTTTCAGATGCTAATGAAACAAGCTTGAGGTTCTTTCAACAAACCTCCCTCAAGCTGGAAGGAGAAGCAAGAAAAGAGTTCAGTAACTGAGACAACAGCCCTTTGCTTTCAAGGGTTTGCCTGTGATTCCCCCAGGTCTGGGAGGGCACAGGGATGTTGTCCCTTGGGGGACACCTGAACTTGGGTATACCTCAGGAATATTGGAACTGAAGCTCCAACTGCAGTAATTCTCCCTCTGGATGCAAACTAGCAAGGGACTAGAATGATAAATCACACTTCCAGGAAAACAAAATGAACAATAAACTAGCTAGACTTACAGAAGCAGCATAGAGCCTTTGCTGCCTCTTCTGCGGCTTTGTCTACAGCCCGTGCTCAGAGCAATAAAGTAGTATCAAAGATGTATTTCAATCAGTAGCTCTAAGTCACATTTAATTTAAAAAAAAGAAAAAAATATTGTGACATCCAACATAGTTTTTTTCTTTTTCAGATTAAGCCTACTTATTAAAAGCTCCTGCACTCCTTAACAGACAACAGCAACAAAACCTACAAGTGAGATTATTGCTCTGCCTGGAGAAGCTGTGGTGGCTCTAAGGACTTACAGAACAAGAGATCAGAAAGCAAATTTTGAAACAGTAATTTGTTCAATTTGATTTCAGATCCTTGAAAGCTCTCAGCATTTCCCAACTGAAGCATACAATCTGGACTCTTCTGATGCTCCAGGTGTCTTAGGAGAGTCAAACACCTGCAATCCACAGCAATAATTTGATAGCAAACTCAAACCAGACCAGTTTCCCTATCTAGAAACTGGCCTACATCTCTGGTTTTAGGAAGACACTCCTCATCTCAAGAACACCCATGCTGCTGGAATACCGCTGGCAATGCAGCCACAACAGCTCGTCAGAACGGAGAGGTGACAATTCCCTGTCTGCTGGCTCTCTGTGTGGTGAATCTCCCCATGAGCTGACCCAACCCTAACCCTGAAGGTGCCACGCGTGCCCCAGCCCCTGCCACTCTGGGAAAGTCCCACGTGCTGCCCATGCTCCCAGCATGCTCCCAGAACAGCTCGGGACCAGAGCAGTGACCAGTCGGCCACCCTGGTGGGGAAGGGGCCAGGAATCCCTTCTAACGCTATCGGACCTTTCCTTCTCATCACAGCAGTTGATCTCCTGAATGGCCTCGCTTGTCCCTGACCAAGCTAAAACAAGTCTAATGTTTTAGTATTTCCATAAACCACTTCTTCTAGCCTACTGGTAACTCCTAAATGCTTTTCTCCCTGGTCAGGCCTTTTTTTGTTGTTACTTTTGGATTTTGATTTTAACATCCTTCTATTAATCAGTGATAAAGACCAAAAAACTCCCACTTCAATGATATTACAGAAGAACTACTCTACGCTGTGCTCTGTGCTTCATGCCCGCAGCCCAAAACTGCCATTTTCCTCCACTGTTATGCCCCTTTGCAAATCCATGTTAAGTTTGCCTCGTCAGAAATGTCCACAAACCACATTTTCAATAATCTTAAGTACAAGTTTCTCTTGTTAATTAAAGCCTGCCCTCCTCTGTTACAAGGTTTCTCGGAGGCTTATTTCTTTTCTTACTCATATTTCTTACCCTAATATTAAAGGCCTATTTTAAAGTTTCCATTAACCGTTTCCAGCAGTGAGAGTCTTTCTTGGGCAGATTTAACGCTAGCATACTGCGGCAGCAGGCCAGGAGCAGGTTTATGGTACTTCAGCACTAGATACCACAAATCGGTCAGACTTAAAAAGAATTTACAATTAAAATAAAATTGACAAAACGTCAAAGTTAGCACAGCTATCAAAGATTAGAGGTCTCCTATTGGCTTATTTTGGCCATAACTTATTTATATGTAAAGCATGAGATGAAAGCGTTGACTAAATTTCTACTCCCAACATTAGTGGCCTATTTTCACAAGGTGGCCCACCTCCTGGCAGCAGAAAATGCTTAGTTTACGCGACCCAATCCTACGGAGATACAATCAGCTCAAAACCATGTGCTTAGAGCTCCATCGCTACTTCAAACAATTTCAATGAACTAAATCCCAAAGGAGTTATCTACCTAAATTAATGATACCACTTTATAAGTAGCAGAGGTATATGAAAGATTTTGCTTACAATTAGATTATGGAAGCGGTACTTATTTATAGAAAATGCCACAGAATAAAAGAAAATGCTGTGATATTAAATAATATCATATGGGAGCCTTATGAAGGCTGGATTAAAAAAAAGTAAATAGAGATTTTCCCTTTAAAGGCACAGTACTCTTTCTGGAGTACAGCAGAGGCAAAGCAGATGCCTGGCAGCTCCAGAGGCCCAGAGCTACATGGTATACATCATGGAGTGATGCCCACCCCTGGTCCAACTCACAGGAACGCCTGCCAGGTCCACCCATGTGTCTGGACGCAGCAGTCTTCCCTCTGCTACCTGGGGCCATCACCAATTCCAGTACTCATCTGTAGGAAACCACAAAACCCATGGATGCAGTAAGCGCCACACTGTGATTCTGGATAAAAAAAAAACTCTTCTCCCTGAGCAGGATGTGCTAATGGCATAGTCCTACCAGTCTTCACTCACACGAAAGAGTGAACTTCAGCCAAGGTGTTCATCTCTTTGGCTGCAGGAACAGCTCCTAACACCAGCGGAGTCAGACTCTGGCACAGTTCATGCTGCCAAGCTGTGATCACTCAGCATTTCCAGGTCAAAGTTGTTGTTTTCTACTTCACCTACAACATTTTCTCGTAATGCTTCACACACAACACGCCGACTTGCGCACAGATTGCAGGAATTGCATGAGTCTCCATAGAAATTTTTTTTAATTAAGTTGCCATGTATAACCTGCATTAAACTAGAGGCAGAACCTCTGATGAGTGCAAAAGATCAAGTGCAGAGGGATGGAAAGCAGGAAGGGAGTAGAGGGAGGTCCTTAGGGGGATTACCCAGCTGCTGCCGTACCACAGCCTGCATCTCTTTTCAAACAGACATACCGTGTGTTACAACAGCAGCAGGACCCAAGCAGCTCGGATTTTGTTTTAGCAGCCTTGTTTACCACTTGGACAGAGTTTAATAACTTTCTGATGACCTAATACAATTACTTCACATATATTATGACTAAATGATGAAATCTCCTTCCCTTCTCAGAGTGGTACTTCAGACAGTGCATTATATCTAGCTTGTATTCTACAGAAATAAACAGATGTGGGGACACAGCAGTTGGATCTTCGTCAAACCATGACTAAATGATGTCTCCAGAGGTTTCCTTTGTCTCTTGACTGTTATCTTGCAGCTACAAGAGGCTTTGACAAGCCAAAACCACCACTGGGTCAGTTGTTGTGAACGTACTTACGCCACAGCAGCCTCTTCCTTGCAGGACATGCTTTGGATGGAGCAGCCAAGTTCTGCGTGCAGAATACGGTACACTGAAGTTGTATACCAGTAATTAGCAAGCTACTGTTTTGCTGACAGCCACTTGCACTCAAAGTGCACGCTCTGTGCCTATTATAAGGCCACTGACCTATATTTCCATAAAGCAAGAGAAAATAATATCAATATTTGGCTGTATAAAAGTAAGACACTGCACTTTTTCTATAAAAAAAAAAACCACAGAGTATTTTCCCAAGAACTATTTTGATAGCTCACACTAAATTTATACTGTATAAAAATCTAAATGTAGACAAAACTGGCAGCAGCAAAACAGAAGAGTCCCTTTGTCTTGAGAAAAGCTATGTCCCTTGACCCCATGTTAGTTTTTCCTCCCACAAGAGTTTTTGTCTAAGTTCCTCTGAACTCGAATGGCTGAGAAACTGTGAAGATCAAATAGCTCTGTTAGAATAGAATCATAGAATGCTTTAGGTTGGAAAGGACCTTAAAGATCATCCAGTTCCAACCCCCCTGCCATGGGTAGGGACACCTCCCACCAGACCAGATTGCTCCATTTCCCATCCA
This sequence comes from Charadrius vociferus, assembly GCF_000708025.1. Taxonomy (NCBI): domain Eukaryota; kingdom Metazoa; phylum Chordata; class Aves; order Charadriiformes; family Charadriidae; genus Charadrius; species Charadrius vociferus. The sequence goes on along the minus strand of NW_009649485.1, from coordinate 143,395 downwards.
ACCTGGCCTTGAACACCTGATGGGGCAGCCACAGCTTCTCTCGGCAACCTGGGCCAGCGTCTCACCACCCTCAGAGGGAAATTTTTTTTCCTAATATGTAATCTAAATCTCCCCTCTTCCAGTTTGAAGCCATTCCCCCTTGTCCTATCACTACATGCCCTTGTAAAAAGTCCCTCTCCAGCTTTCTTATAGGCACCCTTCAGATACTGGAAAGCTGCTGTAAGGTCTCCCCAGAGCCTTCTCTTCTCCAGGCTGAACACCCCCAACTCTCTCAGCCTGTCCTCCCAGCAGAGGGGCTTCAGCCCTCTGTTCATCTTCGTGGCCTCCTCGGGCCCCGCTCCAACAGCTCCGTGTCCTTTTTATGTTGAGGGCTCCAGAGCTGGATGCAATATTCCAGGTGTGGTCTCACGAGAGCGGAGTAGAATCACCTGCCTAGAACATGCACCGCCATCATTAAGACACAAAAAGGGCAAATCTCCATTCTAGATCCTGCACTTTAGGGCATAATGCCACGACAGTGGAAGTGGTGGCATCCCATTCTCAGAAGCAGTTGCACTGCCTGTGCTGACGGGACCATCGGTATTCCAAGTTAGCCATAAGCTGTCCCAACAAATACTGCTCCTAGAGCTGCTGACTGTTTTCACATTGGCCACACAGCTGTAACACCATGAACTTCCTTAGCTATTCTCAAAAAACAGATCCAAACCAGTTAGTTATTGGGTTGAAATCAAGTCATCTTTTCAATCTCTGCAGCAATGGAGGGTCAGGGTAAGCCAGGTAAGAAAACCCACAGCTACCTCTCTGGCTTCTAGACCTAAGCTACCCCACACAGAAGCAGCTCAGATTTACTTGCACACGATTATTCAATACCTGGTTATTTTGTTCATTATTTCCCCTTCAGTCCTGGCTACATGAGGAACCAGTGCCTGTCTGACACACTGGGAGGGAGCTTTGGTTCAGGAAAATGCTAACTACCCTGGGTTTCTCTTACTTGCTCAACTTTTAGAGCAGCAGACTGATTAGCCTTTGGGTAATCAAATGCTAAAATGTAGCAGGGGTTAGCTACACTCACTAATGAAATAAAGAGATAGAATACTAATTTACATCACTTAAAAAAATCTGGACCCCCTCCTTGATCTGCAGATGATCCAGCGGGCATTACCAGACATTACCACCCCAAACTCACTCACCTACAAAAAAGGGTAAAGAGGAATATCAGTAAAGTACATCAAACCTATACTTGAAAACCAAACCACAGGGTAAAAAAAAAGAATGGATTTTAATACAGTTGCAAGAGCAGCAACAGCACAGCAATGCGATTTCTGATACTAGAGGCACATCCCCTAGTTGGCTCTGCAAGCTTCTGCCGAAGCGATGTTTTGTCACAAACCACGTTCTTAAAACATAACCATATGTGACTTGAAAATAAATCTCAGGGTGCAGTCCTGAGTCAATTTATCAGTCCAGAACTATGAGGTGGAACAAACGACTTTTTTTGCCCAAGCACATTCCAGTACTGCTTTGAGGCTTACTGTAGTACACGTTCTTTCATATTTAAAAAAAACCCAACACAACAACAAAAAAAAACCCACCAACCAATCAATCTGATCCAAACAAATCTTACTTGGATAGATTGCCAAGGGCCATCTACTTTAATGGAAGCAGTGCCAAACACAGGCAAAACAAAGCAATCTCCCTGCTTCTCATCTTAAAATCACACTACAGGAAAAGCGGAAGTTTTCACTCAGCATGAAAAAAAAAAAAAAAAAAGAACAAAAGAACAAAAAACCTCCAATCTTCTTGAATTAACAGTTTGCAAAGTTACTTCAAGCCATTGTTTCACTAATTAGAGCGCTTCCAGCTCCTCTTTTGATTATGCATATTGATTTTACATGGGTTGAAAGATTACAGCTGCATACAAGAGACTTTCTCCCTCTGCTGCTCAACCCTAGGCAGACTGAAGGTCATCGTGAAGGTCACAAGGAGCCGCCAATAAAGAGAAAACCCCATCCTGCTATTACCATGGCACCACCAGGCACCCAGCAATTTAACTGTACGAGAACAGAAAGATGCCCCACAAGCGTGCCCCAAGGTTAATTACCCAACAAAACCGTATCATAGATGCTTAACTGGTAACTGAAACTTTGAGAATCATATTTAGAATTTTATAATGTCAGAAGAACATGAATTTATTTTAATATTTCTTTAAAATCTGAAAATACACAGAGTTCAAACGGTGACTTTCAATGCCCCCATTTTCAGTCTTAATTCATTTTTGGACACAGAGTCTCTAGGCAGCAGACATTACAGCAAGAGAAACACTGTAGTTACCGTCTTTCCTCTGAATATATCAGTGCACAACAACAAAAGAAATCACGAGCAGATGCCTCCTTGAATACGTGCAAAGCACATCAACTGAATTTCCACGACAATTCATCTTCTTTGGAATGGATTTTTATTACGTTTCAAATGGATACAAACACTACGCAGTCCTTCCTTTCTGTAAAAATACTCAGCTCTTTTTCCCTTAAAAAAAAAAAAAAAAGCCTTGTCGATATAAAAAAAAAGTCAACTTCAATGAAAATAAAAAGGTGGGAAGAAACCAGCTGCCATCTGCAGCCATCTGCAATGTGCTGAGCCAGCACACAGCCATGTACCGCAAACAGACTGTTATCACTGCCTTTGAACTTCCCGCACTGGACAAAAGACAGTAGGGTTTTTTAAAAAAAAAAAAAAAAAACAAAAACAAAAAAAAACCAAAAAAAACCCAATACTATTCACACTGTGACGCTTCTAGTTCTTTCAACACATTAGAGGACAAGAAATCCAGTCCTGCATCCTAAATTTGATTGGCTCAGTACCCTCCAGACAGAGGCTCGTCACTGCTTTGCTTTTAGAAACAGAGCTTTACCAATCTGCAAACAGCCACTTCTACATTTGGAGCACATTTAGCAGCAGATTTCCAGCCCTGCTGCTCACTTCAGGAGTAACTCTTTCAGTGTATTTTCTCATTATTTACACGTGCTTCTGTATGCACAGTTGAAAAAAAAACAGCAATGAATCAAGGAGTATCTTCTATATGCTGCTGTGGGGGAGTATTTGAGGGAGGGGATTCTGCCCCTCTGCTCCACTCTGGGGAGACCACACCTGGAATATTGCATCCAGCTCTGGAGCCCTCAACACAAAAAGGACACAGAGCTGTTGGAGCGGGGCCAGAGGAGGCCCCGGAGGTGCTGCGAGGGCTAGAGCCCCTCTGCTGGGAGGACAGGCTGAGAGAGTTGGGGGTGTTCAGCCTGGAGAAGAGAAGGCTTTGGGTAGACCTTACAGCAGCTTTCCAGTATCTGAAGGGTGCCTATAAGAAAGCTGGAGAGGGACTTTTTACAAGGGCATGTAGTGATAGGACGAGGGGAAATTGCTTCAAACTGGAGGAGAGGAGATTTAGATTAGATATTAGGAAGAAATTTTTCCCTCTGAGGGTGGTGAGACACTGGCGCAGGTTGCCCAGAGGCTGCCCCATCCCTGGAGGTGTTCAAAGCCAGGTTGGATGGTGTACCTACCCATGGCAGGGAGGGTGGAACGGGGGGATCTTTAAGGTCTCTTCCAACCTAAAGCATTCTATTCTTCTGCTTCCAAAAGCTGCAAACCCTGCTCTGCTACTGTCCTTTCTGCTTGGAAAGAACTCCTCTAGAGATCAAGTCATTTTTTCTTCCTTTCTTTTCCAAGATTCTTCTGAGAAAAGACAATAAATCTTTCAGCACTTGCCCTCCTCTTAGCTGTTCACCCACATATACAGCATTACAGATTAGACACTATTCAGAATGGGGAAGGTGGTTTACTCTACACCATGCAAGTGTGTACAGAAAATAAGTGTTATACAAGCATATTTTTGCTGTATGATTAACATTACTTCAGGTTTCTTTGACCTTTGCAATATATCCAGAAATATTAAGGCCATAACATTGAGAATTTCATACAATTTCATTGCATTAAAACTGCATTTTATTTAAAAAGAGAAGAAAGAGCCCTCGATTTGATACAGAAATACAGGTCAGACTACATGAACCACAGGTCTTCAAATCTAGAATATAGTGTAATAAACTAATTGCACACACTTTTGGCCACTTACCAGCAGTGCACAGTCTGTAATTTAGAGCACAACAAAAATCTTGTTTCCACTTATTCTCTGCTATAATGGAACTCATGCCTTCTTTAAACATAGCTCCTGATACAGCTTTTAGGAAAGGAAAGGCAGTACTGCATAGTGTTTGTATCCATGTCAAACATAATAAAAATCCATTCCAAAAAAACCTGACATGGACGCTTTCTTTCCTTGGCTGCAGAGAGTTCTGTTGTGCATCTTCCTGTAGGGGTTACGAGTGCATTCAAGAGGGAGAAACAGAAAGCAACACAAAGGACTATTCAGCAGCTTAGCTATAAATCCTAGTGGGAAAGAGAAGCATAATCCTAACTTTAGGAACACTCTTCCTTCACTGATGATGTTAAGGAAACCTGGAGAACTTCAGCAATCAGATTACTGTGTGTTTATAGAAGAATCAGCCCTCATCACTCAGAGCAGATAGAGTCATGTCTGACAAACAACTTAATGGCCTACCATGGTGAAAACACTGGCTCTGAAATTGCTAGCAATTTAAACAGTCAAATATTGCGAACAGCCTGTGTCCTGGGCTTCCCAGCAATGTCTCTTCCACCTCAGTTCACATATTTTTAACTGCAGGGCCCAGAAAGCTGATATGAGCAGCTGTAATATTGCTACATCCAAGGATATGGAGAGATGACTGTGAGCAACTACATTACAGCACGTGTAAGGCAGTCGTGGTTGAAGTGGCCTGACCTAATGCAGTGCATCTTACGTTTCCAGTGACAGAAGATCAGCTTCCACTTGAAGCTGTTCTCATCAGAGTGCAGGCAATTTCTGCGTGTCCTTCAGTGAAGCATTTGGCTACCCACAACCAGAGACCAAAGTCTAGGTCTTCACTGAAGAAGAGGGCAGGGCTGGCTGGTTATTTTTTTAGGCTTACTCTGAGAGTATGGGTGAGCTTTATAAGCTGTACACTTAGTTAAGGAAATTATCTACACGATTAGACTAGAGCATGAGGGTTGTTAGAGTAACTTGAGACTCTAGAAACACAAACTGGTGGCCATTCCTCTGATGCAAGTCAAGGGAATAGAATGGAGGGATAAAACTGACATGGAGGGATAAAACTGACAGATCTTTCTAGAGGTCTATGTGCTGGGTATTCCTTTTCTGTAAGGTAAAAAATAAACAACAAAAAAAACCAGGATAAACAATTGTGTGTCTGTGTTTGACACAGACCTGAAAAACCTAGCACTATAAAGAGAAACAAAGAGTCCCCTGCACACAGCAGGGCCGGGTAACTGCACGGTGTTCATTATCCTTCAGATTGACACATGCTTTCTTGGTAAAGCCTGTCAGTCAATAATGCAGAACAAGAAAGTTTCTTCAGAACAAACCTCAGAAAAACAGCTTCCACGGAAAACGCCTTGGAGGAATGAAATTACTCACACGTTGCAGACAGCATGCTTTATAAAACCCACAAGTTATTTAGTACATATTATATTACACCATGTCAGGTCAGCTATTTTTCTTAACTAATGTATAAAAGAGCACACATTAAAATATATTTCCTTCTTGAGGTTACATAACCAAAATGCCTTTTACTTTCCTGCGAAAAAATCACTCGTTTATTGTTCAGCTGCTCCATACTGGGCATGGCCGCCTCATGACTTCACAGCCAAATCACCCGATGAAATCTGTTTTCGTCCTACTAAAACACAGGAGAGATGAAAGAAGATTAAAAAAGAATGGCAATTAACAATTACTCCGGAGCAATTACTCCTTCCAGTGACTCTTCCAGGACAGAGGAGCTGCTGAGCTAGCTAATGACAGCAGTAAAATTCATAATCTGTAACCACCCTGTCAGCCTGTCTCAACAGGCCAAAGTTAGATAATTCAACAGAAAGCATCAAAACCACTTCTGTCTGCTACAGCAACCCCAGGTGTACCAAACTCTTCTCCTTCCAAAAACAACTCATCACTTCTCTGCAAGTGTCCTGAGAAGACGCGAAAGGAATGACAGCATCATAAAACGCGCAGTCTTGAATGCACTTCCAACTGATGTGGGTCAACATCTGGCCTCAACCCAACACCACCACCACTACTACTAGCAGCATCTCAAGAGGAGCTGCTGCCAGATACACTCGACCATCTTCCTTGTGCCACTTGCCACTATTAAGGACTGAACTGATATTTGAAAAAAAAGCCCCAGTAAAACTCTGTATCCTATCAGATAGGTACAAAACAGCAGATAGAAACTTTTGCAGCCAGCCCTGACAAGCAAATCTCCCTTAAAAATAAAGCAGAGATTCAGCCTGTCGATTTTTCCAACCTTTTTCTTTCCTTTTTGCTTTTAAACTTCCTTTTAGTTTTGACAGGAGGCAGCCTCTGCCTGGCCAGAGGACGCACAATCAAGCATTTTCCACATCCTTCCTCTTAACAGTATCAAATCCAGAACGGTTGCAATGGAAACAAAGTTTCCTGTTCCCCCAGACATCTTGCAAGTCAGTTCTCATGATAAGCAATAATACAGGGCTTCCAAAATACACACTATAAAGACTAAATCTGCCTACAAACATTCTCTACAACAAGATGGAGAAGAGCCACAGCAGTTTTTCTTTCACCAGCACTCAGAAAAAAGGAAGGATTTCCACTCCATCTCTGCAGTCTAAAACATATTCCACCTTCATCCCCTACACTTGCAGCCTACAGCAGCATTCTTCACAGCACAGAGTCTCCTTCGCCTATTATCAACATAAAAACTTTTACCATGAGACAGGCTAAGACTAAGCACGGCAACAGGGAGTGGGGAAAAACACGCTGCTCATCTTGCTCACTAGCTTACACGGGCGACAGCATCTTCTTGATTTCTCTCACACAACGCTTCCAACTTTAATTTGGTATTAGAGCTACAAACCATCACAGGAGGCCTATGCAAATCCTCCTTACCTGGACAACAATGGTGAAACAGCAACTATTTGAACTTGGGCCACTTTCTGATGCATTGTACAAGAGAAAAGACAAGTCCCTCAAGATAGTCATGTTGACTTGTTTTTGTGGGCCAGGACAAGGCCAGTATCCCTGTTCACACACCCTGCCTCACCATTCCCTACCAGTAATTATAAGGCAATTCAAACCAAAATGCAATAAACAAATAGGCATCTTCAGAGGAAAAGAATCCCAAACCACACATGGTAAATTGCCCCAGATGTTTTCATTTTAACATGAAAGCTTTCATGCCATTTCTTTTTCTCCTCCTCACCTCTTCACCCCATCACATTATACCAGCAGCAGAAGAACCAGCTAGGCTGAAAAAAATAAAAGGGAAGGAAAGAAGAATGCACACACTGAGATGACACAAAGTGACAGGCAGAGAACCCCTTAACTGCAAGGTTCCAGTTATTTATCACATTAGGTTTAGATTATTTTTTTTTTTAACTGAGTTCTGTTTCCATTCAAAGTTCAAAATCAGTCACATCCAGTTAATTATCATCAGCCTTTAGTCAAGTAACTAAATGCATCTTCCCCCATTCAGCAGAAGACAGTGCAAAATTAAAAAAAACAAAAAACAAAAAACTTTGAAAAAATTAAAATCTTCACAAGGAACCCAACATCGCCCACTTTATCTGGGCAAGGTGGAAGGACAAAGCACAAGAAAAAAAAAACCCACCCTACAACCTGGCAAACCGACAGCTCATCCCAGGGCTGCATAAAGCAAAACACAGCTCCAAGTAAAGGTGACTGAAAACATGGCAGTACCTAGATGGAAAAAATCCCCTTCAGCTGCACTGACGCAGGGAGCTGGATGGAAATCTGCCGACCAGCATGCTTTTAAGCAGTGTTTGGAATCCGTTACAGACATGACACTGCCTCTGGGGCAGGGAGCTTTTGCTTTTAAGCTGTTCTTAAAGGTTAGGAAATAAGAGTTGTGTGTGTGCTTGCAGGGACTGATTCCTTGCCTAAGCAGAGCACATGGACAGATTCCAGCCCTGCTATCCCACAGTCAGGACCCATGAAATTAAAGGAGAGCTTGACTGGCCTGTTCAATCATCTAGGACAGTTTGCCCGATGAATCTCCTCTGTCCTACCCCAAGGAGAGGTACTGTTGAATCCCCATATCTCCACTCACACTTCCTCATGAATTTTGCCACCAAATATTATCCCTGTACCTGTTACTATTTCCTAAAGAAATTAAACGAGACACTTCTGATTTTCAGCTGTGGTCATGCAGAGTACATCAAGACCAAGACATGGTATCTTAGCTAGCCTCCCATCCTGGCAGGGGTGGCCAGTGATTATGTCAGGGCTAGATGAGACTAGTACCCAGCGCTTCAAAGGAAGGTGCATGAAAGCTCATGAGTAATAATTGCTGGTTACGTACCACATCCATCTGTGGTTTACAGTCTCTAACTTTTACCCAGTCTAAATTTAAGCAATGGTTTGAACTCTCAAGACAATCTTTTCCTTATCAGGGACACAGAGATTCATGCTGAGCTACAGATTTCTTAAGTAATTAAGCTTTTTCAGTCAATTTCTCAGCAATCATTTCCCCTCAGAAATAGGCAGTTTTAATACTAAAACAATAAAAGGTGAAAGGTACTTCGACGTAGTAAGTTAAGCAACCTATGAAAAATTAAAAGCCATCACTTTCATGAGAGAAAACACAAGGTTATAAACTTCACTACTCCTCCTCTTGTGCAATTCAGTGTTTTGTTATGCTCTCACATCCTTAGAAGTGAAGGGTGGAAAAAGTGGTAAAAGGTGAAATTATGTCCCAAATAATTTGCAGCAAGAAAATCTGTACTGGCAGCAAGGCAGAAAAAGTACATCCCTAACACCTCTGTGCTTGGACTAAAGAGCTTCCTCTGCTTTTAAGGCAGCGGTTCTCGGACTGAGAGTACTGATGTGCAGTACCCACAGCACCCGCATGGCTCAGACACGCAGTTGTGCATCTGTCCAAGGAGCTGGGACACAAGACAGTGGTTACTGCAGAACTAGTAGGTATTTCAACAAGGCAGAGCGAATTTGTACCACGGCAGAACCACTGTGGCCACAACAGGCTAGGTCAATGGATGGAACCACAAAGCTGGATTTACCGTACTGTTGAATCACAGATGTAACACCTTGCTGAAGTCTCGGAGGGACAACCCATCTTAGCAGGTGCCACTATTAAGCAGACGGCAACCTGCTGAAGAACCTTTCTTATTTTGATTACGCAGCACAAGACAACATAGCCACAATACAAGCTGTGGTGTGCACTGTGCACCTTCGCTTACCTCTTTCAGTTCCTGTGCAACAGAATTAAGGCGTTCATTTTCAGACTGGGTGTTGGTAAGGACATTTCGGAGCTGCTTCAGTTCTGTCTGCAACTCCATAACCTTCTTCATGTAGTACTCTTCCTTGGTAGCCGATTCCTGAATCAAGGTCTCCTCTCTGCTCTCTCCATCTGCTGCTACCTTCTTGTGGTTGGTATGGGCCTGCCCAAAAGCCTAGGAGAGTCAGAACACAAATCTTTTATTAGTAAACTCAGCATTTTGCATAGGTAACTTCCACTTTAAATTGCTGAAACTATTACCTTCATATTTCTTTGATGCAAAACAATGCAACCTTTTCCTACACTCCCCTCATCTGGGATCAGACCTTTAAATGCTATCAAGTGGCCACACAGGGCTTTTGAAAGCAACATGCATCACCCAAGGAATGTCTTGTAAGGGTGCAGAGGATACTTACATAGAACCTTATATAAACCCTCGTGGGAGCGAACAACAATTTATGTAGTGGAGTCTGCTATTAAAGCAAGACTTCAAGTTTTCAACAAGCACACTGCAAGATGACCAGACACTTTTGTGTGTACGTATTCTCTACAGTTGGGTCAGACTCACTTCTGCCAAAGCTGAATCACCGCACACAGATTTATCATTAGCAAGCCTGTTCCATTTCTCAGGCTGGGAGCGCGCTCGCTCTTCCTGATCCAGCTGTACCAAAGAAATGTATCACTGCCTGCTCACTGCTGGAGATTACTGCCCCCTCAAACCTGCCACCCCACTGTGGCTGTAAGCGAGCGAGGTTAGCAGGGCAACTCCCCAACCAGGTTAAGCTAACGTGGGTCACTCTGCCTGAAGTAGGTCACTCTGGCTGCAGACATCATCCCTAGCAGCATGCCAGCAAAGGGACTTAGAGGCAGGTCAGAGATCTAACCTCTTCAGCATAGCATGCCTCTGTTTAGACCGGATATTCTCATTTTTTACCTCCTCCTCCTGCTTCTTTCGGGG